>NC_047517.1:33229125-33558134 GCF_902827115.2 Pseudochaenichthys georgianus
TGTTTTCACAGAAGTAGAGTTTAGTTCGTTTAGTTTAGTTTATTTGTTTATAGTGTCGTGGACAGTCCCCATTGATCAACTGTTACATTTCCAGCTGTTATCCCCGGCCAGATGATAATAGACACCCTTAAAATCACAATATATGTCACAACAGTGTACATATACAGCTAATTAAGGGAGGAAGGATGAATGGAAAAGTTTACAATTATATTCAAGGTAAAAATACTTGGAGTAAAAGTACCATTGAAATTTGAAGTGATGTACTTGGGAAAGATAGACTTTGATATAAAGGATAATGACAGTAAGTACATGTTTTACATTTTAAGGGTGACAACCAAAAAGTCAATACCAAGGGAAGTGGATGAGCCAGGAGCTTATGATGTAGGGAGAGTGGATGGACGTGATTTGTGAGATATATGTAATGGAAAAGTTGAGATATGCACTGAGATTACAGAGTGAAAGGTTTGAAAAGATTTGGTGAGGCCCACAAGGCCAGACTTTGTTTATCTGATAAAAGGAGGATTGCTGTATGAGAGCTCAAAGAATAAATACCCCTTCTGTCATGTCTTTATTTTTTTTGCAAGTGTTGTTCCTATGTATGTTTGATAACCTGTAAAGGAGGAAAATAAAAAGATTTTTACAAAAACAAAAAAACATCCTCGCAGTTCAAAAAAACTACAAGAAAGATGTGAATGATTGAATGTAAAGTTCTGAAACATTGAACTATGGTATTGACCGTGTAACTTACATTTGTATAATTGTTGTTATCAGAACAAATATTAAAATCATATACAACAGGTACATGATTTTGTGTTTTTCAGCGTTAAAGAAATCTCATCTCATGGAGAATTCATTTTCCTGTCATGACCACTTTTCATGTTGGGCATAACAGTGACATGGTTGAATATTAGAGCTGTGGATAGAAACGATTCTGATACTTATATACTGGAAAGTGAGTTGAATCCTGCACCAGTGAGTAAAACCACACACACACACACACACACACACACACACACACACACACACACACACACACACACACACACACACACACACACACACACACACACACACACACACACACACACACACACACACACACACACACACACACACACACACACACACACACACACACACACACACACACACACACAACACACACACACACACACACACACACACACACACACAATGTGACACAATGTGCTATTTTAAAGAAGCTGGGTGGAGAAGATTTTCATCGGTGGTTAGGGTCATGGTGTGACAACTGACAAATGTTAAATGTCAAATCTATTTTTGTTACGGTTTGTTGTTGTTTTACACAAGGTTACGTGTTATATAAGCTTTTCGTGACGTAAAAGCCAAGTGAGGGGAGTTTTCATCAAAACCTATTAAACAAACAATGTTAAGTTAAATATATGAATAAAACAAACTATTCCCCTAAATATTTCCCCCCATAAAAACTCATAAATCCTCTGTTACATACTTTTTTAATTTAAATTAGTGCAGTGCTGATATTCTACCCTTATGGTTTTATCAGGAAAATAAAGTGTTTTTTCCCGTCAGATTTTCACTGCCCAGTTGCAAAAACAAATGTAAAGACTGATCTTTTTTTAAAATGGAGAAGCACCGACAGACGGACGGACACACACCCGCACACACACACTTGATGATGAGTCTCAGCACATCGTCTTCCATTTTCAGAAACACCAGACGTTTGGCGGACATGTTGAATTTGCTAAACTGCAAGTCATACTCAAACCGACGTTGACGTTATCAGGAATTGTTGCAATGTTTTCTTTTTAATAGGAATACCGCTGTACATTCATTTCTTCATTTACTCATTACTTATGACTAAGGTTAAGGATCTTTTCTCATTTGAACATCACACACAAACACTGTAGATGTGTGTGTTAGAAGATCATGTGAACACATATTAAATACTTGCTTTATTGTCTGTTTGTGTTTGTAAAGGTTCCATATAACCCTATTACTATTGTTGTTAACGTTTAATGTCTTTGAGAATGAAATGAGCACAAAATACATAAATTAAATTATTCTCCAGGAAACTGTGATGACCTTATAGACATGTTGTTTGTCGGGAGAAAATTATCTCTCGCTACGGACTTTTTAGTTTGGCTCTTGGTTTAAGGGGTACCAACACTGCTGTTAAAGTGCCCTCGTTATTTAGGATTTAGCCAGTTTGTCAGAAAATCTGGATTTAAATACTGCTCATAAAAGACGAAGAGATTCCCTGTGGGAAAATGAAATGGAAAAATGAACAGACAACAGATGTATACATGAATAAGCAGTAAAACAGCATACAGTTGATCAAGCAGTAACATGGGACAGAAAGATGAGACGCTGACAATATCAAGTTAACTTACAGTATATTTTATATTGGAAAGATTGATTCATTATCTTGTATTGATTTACAGTCATATTGTATAAGCTAGACCAGGGGTGTCAAACTCAAATACACAGTGGGCCAAAATTCAAAAATGGGTACTAGTCGAGGGCCGGACTGGTTCAATGTTTATTGCAAAAATTATTGAAAAGAACTTATTGCACATATTAAACCTGGAACTAACACAGCTTACATTATTGCCTATAAAAACAACATGAAACATTAAATAATCAGTTGCATTAATTTCTTATGGCTCTATCTGCAGCCTTTCCGGAGTCATTTCTTATGATTACATTTTCCCACAGGCCAACAACAGCTTCAAAAAAACAATTCCCCTCAAAGAAAAAAGCAAACATGCCCTGTTGTCTCAAGAAAAAAAGTGCAAGAGGAAACATTCATGGAAACTCAGCTTGCTGCTCTGTGATGCTAGTTCAGATAATTGGCATCTCATCCTGGGTGCAAGTTCATCAATGTTTGGGCTCAGGCTCTGACCGGAGGAAACCCTCAGGATGGAGTGAAGGTGAGCGTGCAATATACCGGCGGGCCAGATCTAATAGTAATTAGAAATTATCCTGCGGGCCGAAATTAAATCCACCAAGGGCCTGATTTGGCCCCCGGGCCTTGAGTTTGACACATGTGAGCCAGAGTGACAATTGAAAATACTGTTGCTTTACCTTATCATTATGAAGTAAATATTGATTAATGACTTAATCCCAGTTTTGATAACATAACATAAGACTTACTTCTTTACTAATCTACTGCTAGGGTTGTCTTTCTATTCCTTTATCATTTTTCTATTTTCCAAGATACAAGATTCATAATACAAGTTTTCTTTAAAATCTGACCTCTAAAAACACTTATACGTAATCCACACAACATCATCAAAAACAGCACTTCTTGAACCACAGGTTACCTGTTAAGGGTACCTGCATGCCACAAAATGGAACTGGGTTATGTTTTTATATTTAACAACCAAGTGATTGACCTTTTAGATGTCACTAGAACTGCCAAATAAAATCCACACATTGTGTTTATCATATTTTCCCATTGCCAACATACAGTGAGTCTGTAGCCTCCCTCACTCTGTTGACACTTCCATAAAATCTCTGCTGGGTTTATATATCTGTCCAAGAATAGCTCAGCCAATCACAAGAAACACCAATCACAGGTGGCAAATGTCACTTTAAATCAAACGGATGAATCACTGTGACAAAATAGAGCCAGAATTCTGCTTAATCTGATTGGTGGAGAGAGTTCTAAACCACCCAGCAACAGTTCCCGGTGGACACGCTAACCAATGAGAGTGAGAGGGAGGGAGTGGACACTATTTTTGACTTTGGCTAATATTACCTCATATGCAGGCGTTGGTTGTCAGTTATAAAGCATGTTGGTACATATACAGGTGACAAAGATACACACAAAAAGGAGTTACTTTAAAACTATTGGTTTAAAAGCTTTTTTGTTGAACTTTTTAGAAAATATAGCTTTCTGCTAATCCAGATTGATTCAATGACTGGCTCTTTCACCTCCATCAAACGTGGCATTATCAATCTAGTATCCGGGTTAAATCCAAAGAAAAGATTAAAGTGTAAACATGTAGATGGGGATCTTTCACCAGAAATGATAAGTCTAACACCGCCATATTTCCGCAGTCTCAGGACAGACAAACCAACTGTGTACATCGTAGTACAAACAATAACCAAGACAAAGGTTTTATCTTCTTACTGTACAGTTCAATCCAAACCCATTATTATTTTTTATGTATTCATTAATAAAGCAACTTGTTAGCGACACATGCAGATGACACCTTCAGTTGAAATGATTGTGTCACTCATTTGGTCTCTTGTTCCTTAACCTGTATCTTTTCATTTTTATTGTACAATATCATGTCTTTTTATGATGCTGCAACACAAACATGTCCCAAATTGGGATCAATAAAGTACTATCTTATCTTATCTTATAGAGGATTGTGATCATTATTCTTTAGAGTCAATCAGCTTATTTTGTGCCTATTGATTTGAACACGATCCGTGTATCCATCATTTCCTGGTCTTCTCTAAAGAAGAGGGACCAATGAAAACGTTGTCCTTTTGCCGTCTTTCAGCATCGAAACATTCATTAGCTAACAATGACATTATTGTTCTATTAATATAAAGGGAGGTCAGGTACTCTTTAAAGCAGCTGCTAGCTATGGGTACTTTTTACTGAAGTACATTTCAAATCCTCTTTACTTTAACTTGAGTAAAGAAGTTTAGTCAGTACTTCTACTTTTACCATGTAGCATGTACTTCTACTTGAGTAAAGGATGTGTGTACTTTTGCCATCTGTGCTTGGACCATAATGTACAGTTGACCAATGACCAACTTATCCCACCACCCAAACTTCTTTAAACTCCAGGCTGCTGCTTTTATTTGAGTCATAGACTAACCCTCAACACACACAACAGCTGGTGAATAAAAGCCAACTTGTTCATTATGCCGCCCAAATTCCCTCTCAACACAAACAGTACGATGGTGCATCTTGTTCTGATTAGGTAGAGTAAGAGTAATATCCGGCCTTTCTCCCCCTCTGTTTGATGTTAAAAATGAAAGTATTGTGGGGATCTCGATAAGTATAAGAAAAGGGAAAATACAATTGTTTTTACTTTCTCTCTTTCTTACAAATAGAGAAATCCTCAGAGACATCCTGCTGTTCAGAGATCAACCAAAATCAGGTTTGGACACTTTAAGCATGGTTCACTTTTTATTATGTTGTATTTTGCTTATATATTATTATGTTAAGTATTCACAGCCAAGGCTAGGGAAAGATTGAGGTGTGGGTTAAGTATTGAAAAAGTCCAAATCAATTTAAGCATGAGACATGAAGTATTTATTAACGTTATCATATAAAATAAGATTGCCCTTTTTGTCTGCTACAGCATACATATCCCTCTTTGTTCCCCTTTTCGAAATTAAAACAGAAACCAAAATGTAAACCTAACCCTAACAAATTAGTCACATTACCAAGTTGGACCCGAACATCCTCCCAGATTCCACCTCAGATGTTTACTTTTTTTGTAAATTGTGTAACTTTTTTTATTATATATTTTGTATCTTTAGAGTGGACCTATCATGCTATATTGGAAACATATATTGTAGGGCCATACCTATACAAAACATGTCTGTGAAGTTTTTTGCTTAAAATACCAAACAGATCACCCATTGTAGCCATGCCTCATACTGCTCATTGTTTCTGATAGCAACTTTTTGTGGGTCCGCTGCCGATTTGACGTCATATCGGCAGCAAATCTCAGTTTTTAGAGATTTGGGTACGGAGGAAAAGAGAGAGGGTTTTATTTTCTGACGCTGCGTGAGTTCCCTGACGCACCGGGGACACATATTCATGTATAAAAGCAAAAAGTGCATTTTGCATGATAGGTCCCCTTTAATACTTTCGTATGCATGCTTAGGTAACATTAAGCTGTCTTTGGCTCTTTTCTGCTGTAACAATGTAAATGTTCCCTCTGTGGGACTAATAAAGGTCGGATTACTATTAATTGCATGAAAAGGCAAAGAAAGAGGAGGATTTTTTTCAGTTCCATGTATTGCACAGTTTGGAGACCTTTAGACATTAGTAAGCAGCCATAACTTCCTCTGTGTAATCGGCACAACTCAACCATGACATCTTTTCCCCCTCATGTTTATCGGTGTGGTGGAGAGGCATTCTACTGAACAGGAGAGGGAGATTTCAGACCAGCTGTACTTTCAGTATAAACTCTACGGTCTGTGAATATGAATACTACCACACAAGCACACAAGCCTGTGTAGCACACATTATACAAGATGTGCTTTAGCTAAGTGTTGGAAAACGGTCAGACTTCATGCCAATAATTATAACATCATGTTTAATAAAGTAAACACGGGATTTCTCTAACCAGTTTGTCATGCATTTCTTTATTACAATACCACAATCTAGTAAATACTGTATTTTAAATGTGTGATTATTCAGGATTAATCACATATTATTATTGTGACTTACGTGATAACAATTAACACTAGTGATCTTAGGGTAGATCGTTTTTTGTTGCTTAGGACAAAACCAGTTTCCCCGTGTTATGACTAAGCTAAGCTAACAGGCTGCTAGCTGTAGCCTTACTCACAGATGTGAAAGTATTATGAAACACTACACCAGAAAGTGAATAGTTATATGCTCTTTATATGCAAATGTGTTGTATATGTTTTTTGAGTAAAGGTAAGAAATGGGTAATAACCTTTACATTAACAATATGGTTTAGCAGGAAAAGGTCCAACCATAGGCTACAGGAAATACAATAAATTCCCCAAAAGTCAGGACACACACACACACACACACACACACACACACACACACACACACACACACACACACACACACACACACACACACACACACACACACACACACACACACACACACACACACACACACACACACACACACACACACACACACACACACACACACACACACACACCACACACACACACACACACACACACACACACACACACACACACACACACACACACACACACACACACACACACACACACACACACACACGTGTGCATGCATGTTTCAAAGCAGACAGTTTATTCCTGTTATTTAAATGAGACTCTCGGCTTATATATCTGTCAGGTACTTTCAAATAGGACCGGAATTTACCATGTGCACAAAGCAAGAAACAGAACTCAACAGAATAACATTATCCAACTCAACCGCCCAACCAAAGGGTGCCTTATCAGAAACACTATATATATTTTTAGAAATGCTGATAATATTCACATGTCCATATTCACTCTTACGTTTAAGGCTTCATCCTAGTGAATGTTATACGTTGTCTCTCCACAGTTGTCCATAGACATTCAATTCATTTTTCTACACAACTGTTAAAATAATGATAAAAGACAAATTTGAATGCTTGTGCTGCAGATTTGTCAGCAATCATGTGATCCCTGATTCATCCCTGATGAATGTTGAGGTCATACACATAACCTTTACACACAGCAGAGGGACTGACAAATCAGACTTAAGGTATTCAAAGTGCTGCATTCAGAGAAAACTTGAGTCAGCTATTCGAAAGGAAATTGTGTCACAGGTTCCTTCGCACTATGTGTTCAGAATTAGACATCACCAACATAATGCAATACGGGTAGAAACAATGTGGGAAACATGTAGGGATCTCCTGGAAAACTAAAGGCACACATGGTTCATATTTGTTTTAGGTGCACGATTAAAGATTGATTTATCCTTGAATGATTCATAAAATGGCTTTTGGATTATATACACTGCAGAGAAGTCAATTGTGTGAATGTCAAGCGGTTTATTCCTGCAGGTTGATGGGAATCTGCCAGGTACTTTCAGGGAGGACAGGGAATTACCTTGTTGCACAAACAGGATAATAGAACATTTAATGACACTCAAAATAAATTGTAAGAAATGAGAGATGTCATACAGTATTAAAAACCTGAGTTTATACGACAATATACTGATTTATTGATTGATGTGTGTGCAATGTGATACAGGGATGTAGACATGAAAAGGAGAACATGATACCACATGTTAGTTGGCAAAATGATCTGCCAATGCAAATTACTTAAATATTATATTAGTAAATGAAGCAACTTGAGCTGAAATCACTTTCAATGTGTGTTTTTAAGCAGTTGTGGAAGACGTATTCGGAACATTTATGTAAATAAAGTGAAGCAACAATACTGTGTAAGAAAAAGTTTGACATACAAAACTTTACCCATGTACACTTAATCCAGAAAATGGCCCCTGTAGGTGTTATTTTACTTAGAAACCAACTAAACCACCTCCCCATTCAGAAGAAAGTTACGCATTTCCTTTTGCCTCTGATCTGAAGAACACAGAAAACGAGTCTTAGAAAAGAGTCGGGACTTCCTGTATGATGTGATTATGGGTGTGACAGATCCATAAGGAAAGTACCTGAAGATTTCAGATGGGCCAAGAGTCAAGAAAGAGCTGAGTGTGTGCATGTGTGTGTGTGTGGTGGGGGGAAGTTCTGTTTTCTGCGGTGATTTTTGGTGTACATTTGTTTTCATAAATTATAAAATATAGTGAGTAACAAGTTATATTTGGTATATTTTTTCCAGTTGGTCTAGGAGGAAATGTGTCCCAGTCCCCCTAATTTAATACAAATAATAATCTACTGCTATTGAAAAGCTTGTTGCAAACACGACAAATCTTAATCTGTGTTTCATGGATCAGAAAACCCCTCACACTCACCTCACGCTAGCACAAGCGTGGAAGTGGAAGTTGACAATTTCGTTGTCACCATGTAATGAATCCAAGGTTTTATTGAGAAATACTCGCATAATAAGAAGTGGGAAGATAGATATAGAGAACAAAGAGACTCTCCCTTTGCGTAACCTCGGTCCAGTGTCACATTTTCCATGGCCATTCGGGAAGCCTTTAGAAGTTGAGTAAACCTTAAAAAAAAAAATCGTAAATCCTGCATTATGCAACATAATAAGATACTTCATCAGAATCGCACTTCTTCGTGAGTACCCATTTCCTTGAAGCACAACACCCAAAGAGTGTTAGCCAGGCTGATGTTAAAGAAAAAAAGTGGAAGTCTACATATCTTTGGAAAGCTCGTCCAAAACAACATAATACCTAAAACTGCCAACTGTGACACTGAATATGATGAACAACATCTGTTTGGAGTATCTGCTCATGAATATTTTCTGTATTTTTTTGTTATCCTGAATCAATTTACCTCTCAGTGTTACTCGTTTTATTACAGCACTATACAGTGTTTGAACATAATGCCTGTAAATGTTTTTAAAAAAGTCAAAAATAGCCACTAAAACAAGTTTGAAGGGCAGAGAATGACAGAAAACAAAGTGTGTGTTCTTCAGTATAGTGCAACACAATGCAACCAAAAACAAGAAAACAAAACGCAACTCTTTGCAACACACACCCTCAAAGCAACACTGTATATATATATCAAGAAACAAATAGTCAGTTTCATCTCTCAGATTTCAGCAGGAAAATCAATTTCGGGAGCGTGAGGCTGTTTATTCGCCCGAGGAGCAGCTTTGATATCTTTGTTGAAATCTTTTGATTCTGAAACCTGTGGTAGTTTCGTCAACAACACCCGGTTTTTACTTAAAGGAATGGTCCACTCATTAGATAATTAATCAAAACTTCAGTATTTAGTGAAACGTTATGTTTAAACCATACCCTGAAGAAATCAGCGATATTCCCCGGTAAATAATGATTTTATAGCTCTTTTTTATCAAGACCTGTATATTCCGTCTGGCCGCTGCCATGTTTGCCATTTTCAGTAGTCACGTGATGGTCATGACGTCATCCATGCGTTCACTTTGTCAACACACGGAAACATGGTGGGGTATTTGAGTTCGGACTCGTCAGCAGAGGAACAAGTTTTGACCAACGTGAAGAGATTGGATGGGGGAATTCAGCCATACATATCAGTATGACAATACGACACCCTCTGTCCTAAGACCCTCACATCGTACAAGGAAAAACTTCCGAAGAAAACCCACAGTTTAAAGGGAACATGGGAGAAACCTCAGGGAGAGCAACAGAGGAGGGATCCCTCTCCCAGGACGGACAGACGTGCAATAGATGCCGTGTATAAATTGAAAAGATAATACATTTGCAAAATAGGTAGTCCAAATGTTTGGAAATGCATGTGTGTATAATGGGAAGATGATATAAGATACTATATGTATGCATGTAGTACCACCCTTGCTAGCGATTCCCTCTCTAGTTTAGCATACTCAGCTTCGTTGTCCCTGGCCATAGAATCACGATTTTATGGGGCCGGAAAAACTGGGGTAAAATACACACTAGCCGGTACTACGCTATATGGAAAGGCCACCAAAAACTGTCCTGGCCTGGACGTTAAAACGGGGCTAGCCGCTGCAATGGAAATGCGCTATAACATACCTTATTCTTACTCCGAGCACTACTTCTGCTCCTCCGTCCCTTCACACTTGCAGAGGGCGATTTCTCTACTGGCCGAACTGGTGTCCTGGTCGGTGATGACACCAGAAAGACCGATGGTACTGCATCTCCTATAAGTAATGGTTGTTCCATAAATCCCATGTTATGTTTTATCATACTCTCAGAGTAGTCGTCCGGAAATATGAAATGTTCGCTGCATACATGAGCCTGTAAATCTCTCGGTTCGGGCCGGCCACATTTCGCTAGCCACTGCCTCCGAATGTACTTCTTATGCTTACCTTTTGGCAACAGATGGAACCGAGCATTCCGTGGATTGTTCCTATCCGAATTATGGCAATATTTCGCGATACAGTGAGGCATATTTGAATAGAGAAACTACAGTAAATAACATGGAGATCAACGTGTCTTCGAAAACCAAACGCATGGATTACGTCACGTCCGCGAAATGGCGGCGCCCACAGTGTTGATGTTATTTCGGTAAATAATCAGTTTAAAATCACTGATAATGTCATCGGATTAAAAAAAGACTGGCAGAGACTGGCAGAGACTGGTCTGTTTTATCGGATGATAATTTTTAAAAAATGAGTGTCATGAGCATACCATTCCTTTAAGAGGTCTTGCAGAGAAATTAGATATTTTGTCTGATTTACAGAGGCGTGATGAAACTTATGAAAGGTGGATTTGTCGTAATGGAAAACCTTAACTCGTGGCAGAGCTAAACTTGTGCTTCACATGTTGTGTGAGGCTGTTATTACATCTCCTCTTTTTATATTTATTTATCGTAGTAAGCCCCTGTTACAGGAATTTCACACTTTACTCAACACCACCACTTTTTCCACATTGGAAGTACATGATGTGCATTCAGTCCCCTGTTTGAAGATGTGCTGCAGCTGGAGATCAGATTAATTCAAGTGAGTAATTCAACTTTGAAGAACACAATTTCTGTGGAAACCCTTTTAAGTCTTTAACCTTATCTAAAAATGCATCTGAAAACAAACCCCTGAGCAGTTTCTTGGAAGAGTTGTTTAACCTAATCCAAAGGCTTTTCTTTTTCTGGGAGAACATATGAGCAAGAATAACAGTAGTAATAATGATCCTGTTTCAACCACATTAGTATGCATACAAAGTGACAGATGGGCTCGCCCCCAATTATGCTAATGAGTTAAGTCCCGCCTCCCTTAGTTTGAGGTGTTATCACATGTAGGTGTGATATCACACGTAGGTGTGATATCCTTTGATGTGAGGGGTGAGGTGTCATCACCCATAGGTGTGAATTGCCCCCTGTAGTAGCGCCTTTGTTGTCTAATCTAATTAGCCTCTGATGTCTGTCCTTTGATGCACCCTGGCAGTAGAGCCTTTGTTGTCTCATCTAATTAGCCTCTGATGTCTGTCCTTTGATGCACCCTGGCAGTAGAGCCTTTGTTGTCTAATCTAATTAGTCTTTGATGTCTGTCCTTTGATGTGAGGGTTGAGGTGTTATAACAGGCCGGTGCGATATCACACCGGCATGTTATAAGCCTCTGATGTTAATCTAGGTGTTAATTAAGGCAGTCTCTTTGAAGTTGTGCGTGAGACTGTCTCGCACCCCGTCCCCTCACACCCCGTCCTCCTCTCGCCCCTGCCTATCACACCCCCCTTCCTTTGGCTATGAGGCCAGAAGATAGTGGGGGGTGGAGTTAGGTAAAGAAAAAAAGAAATCTGTGCAGATTAGATAAAAAGCCAGTCATTTCCACTCATCTAGTCACCTTTCAAAAAAGAAAAATGGCCAAGAGACGCATCGATATGGGTTTAATCAGCGAGACGCCTGTGACAACTTACCGCCATCCGTCGGGAGCGCCAGTCAAGAAACGGATGCAGTATCTGTGCCGGGTTCAGACCCTCCGTCTGAGGCTCTTCATGAAAAATGGAGTCTGGATGTGTGAGACCCCCGTCCCCCTCACACCCCTTCTTCTCCCCCGCTTTATCTCCCCCCTCCTGTCACCCCCTGATTTTGCTGTTATCCTATGCCAGAAAGATAGGGGGGTGGAGTTAGTTTTAAAAAGAAATACGCTCAAACTAAATAAAAAGCCATTAATTTTCACTCACTAAGTCACCTAAAACTTTTATTGTCCTCTCTAAATTAGATTAGTTTTTAATATGATTTGTGTTAACTAAAGATGTTCTTTTTTAAGTTCTATGGCTTTGTGAACTAATGTGTAATTACTTTATTAACTATAAGGAAGTCTCTTTTATGAAGAGGGGTAATAATAATTTAAAAGATCGTAATGACCCCCTGATCTTGTATTTTTAATGTTTAATTACTTCACACAACTGTAACAGCCCCTATGAAGTTGTTGTTAACCAAGGATATTCTTTTTGAAATTGTATGACTTGTGAACTGGATGTTCTCTTAAAGAGCCTGTGACACCATCCCAACAACTGTTGTGCAATGAAATATTGGGCTACTAGTAATCTCGAACCGTCAGTTTAAAAAAGAAAAAGCGTTACCGTTCCGTTAAATATCAATAATTTCGAACATCGCGGGGAAATTCCTTGACTCATTTTGAAGTTTTGGGGGAAGCCGGAAGTGACGTCAATGCGGGAACGCTTCGAGAGCCAAACACGGACAAAGTGTGTTGTCATGCGTAGAAATGGTGAATTACTGAGATTAGGCACGTTAATAACGTTTTAATGAAGTTGACTACAGTATATTCATATTTGTCAGTGCTTTCATGTCAATTCGGCGACATAAACATAAATGATCGTGGTGAAGATGATGATTACATTAGGATTAAAAATCGGGAGTGAGAGCTGCTGAATTTCCTCCCGTCGGATGTGATATAAAAACAAATCGATTATTTTTGTGGTTGTAAACTCAAGTGGATGAAACTACATTTATTAGTACTTTCATGTCAATTCGGCGAACATATGATACATTAAATGATGAGTGAGGATGATGATTAAAAATCGTTTGTTTGAGCCGGTCTGCATTTCCTGATGAGAAAACAAACCGATGCTTTTTGTAGTTGTAGTACACCAACAACATGGATTAAACGTGTGTTTTTTTTACCACAATGTTGAGGAAATTAATGGATAAAATGCACGGATTATTATTATTATTCCCACTCCGATCGGGACACTAGGTCCACCGTTTCCCCGCAGCGAGGCTCCCCCCGTTGACAATTTACGTGGGCTGGGTGCAGTGGCGGACTGGCCATCGGGACGAATCCCGATGGGCCGGTACCGAAGTGGGCCGGTCGGATAAGTAACTAGCACATCCCCCATAGGCGGCGTGTGAGGCTCAGGTTTGAGAAGGCTAAATAACTTATTTTACCTGACGCTGCCCGCCTCCGGCGTCTATAGAAAAGAGATCACTCAGTGTGCGGAGTTTAAATCTCTCAAGTCATATTACAGGATAAAGAAAATACAGTTTAAACTGCCATGCAGAGAAGACGCCGACGTGTCGCACTTATCATTCATATTACATCATCAATCAGATCATCGATCATATAATATCATAATATATCATATATTTCCTTATCTGAGTCATCTTCTCCAGCCTCATCTGGCCGTGCAACACTCACAGTGTCACAGACTGGATGCAGAAGTATTATTTAACACATTATGTTGACGAAACACTCGAGACAAATGTAATTAAAGTCAGATCCACTCGTGTCTTAGACGTGAACGCGCTCTCAGCTGGAGAGAGAAACCCTGGCTTGATTTACCGAGTTGATAACCAGCGTCGTAGGACCGCTTAGCGAGATCTCGTTTGTTAGTTTGTTGTTGTTAGTTTGTTTGTTACTCAAACATATCCAGGGTCTGTTGAACTGGCTTCGTAGTACAGGGCACAGGTGGCTAGCAGCGCTAAGGTCAAAGACACAGACATTATACATTATATTTGTATTTTACCAGGATGCAGTGACACAAATATTTACATATTTACATTTACTATCTACATCCCCCACTTCCCCCGTTGACAATTTACTAGCGGTACCGAAGTGGGCCGGTCGAGAGTCCCGGGATGATTTTTAGTCCCAGTCCACCACTGGCTACATGGCCATATGATCGCCCATATTGACGCACCTCATTCCTAAACTTCTAACAGATACAACATAAACCGATCCTTCAGCCTCATATGAGCTCTCAGACACGTTCAACATTAACCTGTCATCGCTGTCTGAGCTTGCTGCTGTGTGCGCCGTCGTGCGTTTACATCTGACTGTATATATATAAAGGTTTACATGCAGATGCTGGGATCCTGGACGGTGCAGCTGGAGCGCTGTGCCCGCCATGACGTCACCCATCATTTGGCGGGACTTGAAGAATCCGTGAGAAGATCCAGAAAATTGTCAACATTGAAGGCAGATTAATGGTTATCAAAGTACAAATATCCAAAATCAGTTCAGTAACGGTTTTCACGGGGACAATATGTACTCAAATTGATGGGTTTGGATGATGGGGGAAAACCGTGTCACAGGCTCTTTAAGGGGTAGAGGAACCATATTTGATCACTTCCGCACACACCAAAACATGGCGTCACTGCTGCGACTCAGTGAGGTCGAGAAGCATATGGTTTTCTCCCAGCCAATCAGCGAAGATAACTCTACGCCACAAAGCCCGCCATTGGGGAATTTGACCAATCAGCAGAGACCTGAAACGTTTCAAACTTCCGGTTTTCTCGGAATCCGGAAAAAGGCAATTTTGCGGCTCCGTGCATTCACGGAATTCTGTGAAACAACAAAACTAACCATGGTAAGTTGACGAAACTCACACATTGTATGGTTGAATAGTTGTGCTAGGTTAGGAAAATTTGTGTTGTTAGCGGAAAAGTGAGTGAAATTAGTGAAAATACGGCATGAAAAGTTCGGGCACCATATTTGATCATACGCCCCGTTCAGGTAAACACTGGAGTTAGTAGGATATGACCATATTTGGACATACGCCCGATCCGTCGAGTAAGCGATACATAGTATATTTTAATAACAAATAAGGCAATACAATTTAGGATTTTATATTATAATGTTGCCAAAGGTTTGTATAACACTATACAGTGATTCAGTGAAAAGTTTAACACATTTCTAGAAATGTTCAAGCCATAAATAGTGAATATGATATTCTATTTGATCTATTATGTCAGTTTTATGACCTTATAGCAGTTGTTTTATGTTTTTTTGCATGTGTTTAATTTTTAGCAACTGTCTACCCGATGCGGAAGCCATACATAGCACATTTTAATTACAAATAAGGCAATACAATTTAGGATTTTATATTATAATGTTGCCAAAGGTTTGTATAACACTATACAGTGATTCAGTGAAAAGTTTAACCAATTTATAGACATTTTCAAGCTATAAATAGTGAATATGATATTCTATTTTATCTATTTTGTCAGTGTTATGACCTTATAACAGTTTTGTTGCATGTGTTTAATTTTTAGCAACTGTCCACTCGGATGTTTTATTCCAAGAGAAAGGATATTGTCAGTGTGCCAGCACACCCTGCCATCAGTGACGATGACGAGGAGGAAGATGACGATGTGGAAGACCCTGACTTTGTCCCACCCACTCATAACCTGGACATTCCAGGCCCAAGTGACATGGACCCCTCTGCCAAGAGGAGGTGCATGCAGCCTGCAGTGCTCCAGGTCGATGATGATGACGACGACGATGACGACGACGACGATGACGACGACGATGACGACGACGATGACGACAAGCAGCCAGCACTACAAGCCAAGAGGCCCACCAAACCCAGGAAGTCAGCAGCAAGGCCAACCACCTGGCACAAAGCTGACCTGGAAAACCCAGAACTGCCGGAATACCAGCACTCTCCCCCTGACTACATTAAAACCCCTTTTCAGTACTTCACAAGGTACTTTGGCCCCGAAATTGTTACTCATATCACCTACCAAACTAATTTGTACGCCACTCAAAAGGACATTAACACCACTTTCACCACCAATGAGAATGAGATAATGACATTTCTGTCCATCCTGATGTATATGGGGATTTCAGAGCTCCCATCTGTTGAAGATTACTGGGCCATGGAGACCAGAATCCCTCAAGTTGCCAACCTGATGTCCTCAAAGAGGTTCAGGCTGCTGAAAAGGGTTGTCCATTTCAATGACAACACTGAGCTTCCTGGTTCCATTGACCGCTTCTTCAAAAATCCGGCCACTGTTCATTTTCCTCAATTCTGCCTTCAGGCGTGAGCCGCAGACCCCCAAACAGTCTGTGGATGAGGTGATGGTTGCCTACAAAGGGAAGACAGCCGGCAACCTGAGGCAGTATATAAAGACCAAGCCAGACAAGTGGGGTTTTAAATTGTTTTCCAGGGCCTCTGCGGATGGCTTCATCCACGACATGGTGCTCTACCAGGGGAAGACTACTCTGGAGGCCCACGGTGTCCCCCTGACACCTGAACAACAAGCCATGGGTGCCACCAGCCAGATTGTCTCTGTCCTGGCAAGTACCATGTCCTCCCCCAGCACCACAGCCATCTTTGCGGATAACTTTTTCACCAGCCTGGAGCTAGTGCGGTACCTCCGAGACCAGAACTGCAGGTATACAGGGACAGCCAGGGACAATAGAATTGGAAAGCCCCCGCTCAAGTCCATCAAGGAAATGGAGAAAAAGGCTGTCCCTCGTGGAACATGTGACTACATCATGAGTGATGATGGGATCCTGGCTGTCAGGTGGAAGGACAACAGAACGGTATCTCTGCTGTCAACAGACATGGGGGTGGAGCCTATGTCCTCAGTCATCAGGTACTGCAGTGAGACGAAGACAAAGGAGCCGGTGAGCTGTCCAGCTGTCATCCGGACCTACAATGCCAACATGGGGGGCATTGATAAGAGTGACATGTTGGTCCACCTCTACCGCACCCCCATGAAGTCCAAGAGGTGGTACATGCGTATGTTTGCATACGCCATTGATGTCAGCCTCACAAATGCCTGGATCATGTACAGGCGGGACTGCAAGGCCCTTGGTGTGAATGGCGTGCCTCTGAAAAGCTTCAGAATTCAGGTGTTCAGGGCTGCCAGCAACCAGTGGCCAGTCAAGTCTAGCTCCCGAAGAAGCTCATCTTCATTGGTTGAGAGCATGACCGTTGCTGACCCCCAGCCTGTCCGTGGACACCGCAGCCACACCCCAAATGTGGCTGTGCGGTTTGATCCCTCCCTCTTCCATGCCCCTGTACATGCCAATCGCCTGACCTGCAAGTACTGCAGCAGGAAAGGCAACATTGTAAGGTCAAATGTGGTCTGCAGGGTCTGCAAGGTCCACCTCTGCATGAATGCGGAGCGTAACTGTTTTGTCAGTTACCATGAGGAATTTGACTAATTTCTCATGTTATGTATGTTTTGTTAGTTAGCTTAGTTTTCAGGGACCATGTTAAAAAGGAACAGAATATAGCAGTTTGCTAATTTCCCATCTGCAGTCCCTGGGCAGGTCAACATGTATACTACATATTAAATACATTATATACAAACATATTTCATACCCCTGCACTAAAACGTTTACATTACAAATATTTATTTCATACCCTTGCACTACAACGTTTACATTACAAATATTTATTTCATACCCTTGCACTACAACGTTTACATTACAAATATTTATTTCATACCCTTGCACTAAAACGTTTACATAATATATATTATATTTCATACGACTCTACACTCTTTTTATATTGTATTTAAGTGCATAGTTATGTTCTAATGTTCTAAAATAAATATTCCTTTCACCCTATATGTAGTTTTGTCATACTTTTTTTTGTTTACCAGAAACGGGCAAGGAACCATATATGATCACTTCATTGACCTTGATTTTTTATATGAAAATTAAATATTTTGGAAAATTTCACAAAAGTAAAACAGTATTGTTATGTCCTCCAATAACACTCTAGGGTTGAAATTTAGAATTTCAAAGTATTTCAATGAGTGCCCTATAAAGGGTTAAGTTGTAAGGCTTGTGAACTAATTTTTTAATTATTTTATTAACTACAAGGAAGTCTCTTTGAAGAGGGTAATAATAGTTTAAAGATCTTAATGCCCCCTTGATCATGCATTTTTTATTGTTTAATTACGTTATTAACTACAGTATAAGGAAGATTCTCTCACAAAGGAACTGTAAGATACACGTTTATGTATGCAAAAAGTTAAAACTAGAAAAAATGAAATACTTTGTCTAAATAGATGTTATTTAAGAATGTGACTCTAAAAGGCAAGTTTGTGATTTTAACACTTTTTTACTGACACTAGGCAGATTTAGCTTTTTTATCTCGTTGTCTTTCTCTTACTTTTTGGATAGAGTTTTATGTATGACAACTGTACAACTGGTAGAAAGTTAAGTACTTTTTCTGAACAGATTTTCTTTAAGACTGTGACTCTTAAAGGCACTTTGGGATTTTAAGATAATCCAGTTTTCTGGAAATAACGTAAATTATTTTTTGATTTTTCTCCTACAAAGATACTTATAGTTACACTTTATTGGATGCAAAACTTTATAACTTGGTAAAATATTCATTGATTTGTAATGAATTGAGTTTCTTAAAGAATCAAACACTAAATGGAGAGTTTGTGATTTTAACACTGTTTCGATGAAACAACGCAGTTTTGATAACTTGACTTGACTAACATTACTTTTTTAAATATATGTTTTTTAGATGACTTTACTGATTTTTGTTTTTTTCTGCAACCAAGATACTTTTAGATACAGTGTGTTTTCTAAAAACTTTACAAAGGTAGAATGTCTTACTTTGTAACAAATGTATTTTCTTAAATACTGTGACTCTAAAAGGCAAGTTTATGATTTTAACACTTTTTTACTGACAATAAGCAGATTTTGGCTTTTTTCTCTTGCCAAGATACTTTTAGACACACTTTGAGGTATGCAAAAAGTTAAAACTAGAAAAATCAAATACTTTGTCTAAATCAGTGGTTCTCAAACTTTTCAGACGTTTCATAGAGGGTGCTCAAACATTTAGGGTTTCCCATTAATGTACCGGGCGCTACAGTGGAATTTTCTACTGCAACAATCCCCACGCATATACACAATGTCGCGACTGTTACAATGAAGGCTCGATAATCAGCTCACGGCATATAGGTGTAAGCAGGGGTAAAGTGCTATTGTTATAGGTGGTGTGAGGACCTCACATAGGGGGGTCCGGGGGCAAGCTCCCCCGGGAAGATTTTTAAATATTGAAGTTAAAAGCATCAATCTGGTGCACTTTGAGAACAAAATGAAGAGATCTATGGATACATCTCTCAACACCAGAGGTCGCGTTAACCGAATATTTCCCGTCTATGACGGATTTTTTTTTAACAATGACGGACAAATCTGAAAGCAGTCCATCATTTTGACAGATTAGAACAAACTCGGAACAGCGCCAAAGTTTCCCCGCAGCGAGGCTCCGGTGTTATACCGTGTTATGCATGCCCCCTCCAAAAAGGAAATCATACCGTTTCCAAACCTAACTGTGCCGTACAAATCATTGAAATGTCTGTGAGTTTTGGCTTTACGCTGTGCACGCTCCCGCGAGGTGCAGCAGCCATGCATAACACCGCGCATGTGAACTGTCCCCCCCCCCTCATTGACAGTTCTGTAAAGGCCGACGGGGTAATTCTGGATTTTGACAGAAGTTTTACGTTTAAAAAAAAAAACAGGCTCTCTCTCTCTCTCTCTCTCTCTCTCTCTCTCTCTCTCTCTCTCTCTCGCGCACGCACACAAAATGGCTCGTTCCACACACACAGAGCCGAGCTTTAATGAAACACAGAGAGCCAGACGTAATAGTACTGTACTGTATCATACATATTTTTTTAAATAACCATTTTTCCTCCTGGTCTCTCGCGCCCCCCCCTGTCATGCCTCTGCCCCCCACTTTGATAACCACTGGTCTAAATAGCTGTTATTTAAGAATGTGACTCTTAATGGCAGCTTTTTGATTTAAGTAAGACAATCCAGTTAAACAATGTTGTTTTTGATGACTTTACTGATTTTAACACTTTTTACTGACACTCGGCAGATTTGTGTGTAATTTTCTCACAAAGGAACTGTAAGATACACTTTTTATGTATGCAAAACCTTAAACATTTTTGAAAATAAAATACTTTGTCTGAATATATTTCTTTAAAGGCACTTTTGATTTTAACGCTATTTCAGTGGAACAATCCAGTTTTGTTAACATCAATGCTTTTTTCTCTTTTCTTGTGTTACTAAGATACTTTTAGACACACTTTGATGTATGTGTAACACTTCTTATCTTGGGCTATGCTATCTGACTAGAAGGATTCTGGGTTCTACTAGAGTGGATAGACAGGTAAGTAATTAGACCAGAGACCAGTTGGTTTGAATAGAACAGCCCGCAATTTACTAACGAAATAGACAAATAGACAAAACATTAAACATAGACAATGAATATTTTCTGCAGTATAATCAGAGGTAAGTATTTCACCTTTCCCTTGTTTTCTGATTTCTGTGACTTAGTAAATGGTATCCATACAGGATGAACAAAATAAAATAGCCTATTTTATTTTAGACCGGTCTACTAAGTATTATTTATAGATTTTCCCATTTTAATCTCTTCAATATCCTGAGTTAACTATTTTTCTTTTCCCTTTTCACAGGTAAAATATATCTAATTCAATGAAAAAAACACAATTGTAGCATCAATGAAATCAAATGACAAATGAAAACCTGGAGTACAATATATAGTGTCTCTTTAAATCCAGGTACAACTTAAATACAGTTCCAACCTTATAATTTCTTCAATACTCCTACCACTCTGGCAGTGAGTTCAGCTATTGTCTCTTGATAAACCAACAAGTCCTCTCACTGGCGCGAAGATCAGAGCAGTCCGTGGGTCTGGCTCGCCATCTTGTATCGGAGCGCGTGTGTGTTGTCCTCTCACTCGCGATCAACTTTCTTATCCAGTCCAACAAACCTGACCTGTACGACAGGTCATGAAAGAATATAAATATAATATAAACTAACAATATAAATTATATAATTACATTTTCAAAACTACTGCAAACTTAGCTCTTTTGTCAATAGGCCTACAGCTTATAATGGGGCTCAAAATGGCAGCTTTACTCTCCTCTACACGTGTCATTTATCCTGTTCACACAAAATAACAAATATTTCCCCTTGTAAAATACACATTAAAGCCAGCAGTTTCAGCCAAACAAAATAACAAATACATGACATTGCAAGTCATGTTCATAGCTTCCCTTTAAGTTCAACAACATGAAATGCTAACAATGAAGCTAACATTAAATCACTCATACAAAACTTTTCTATGAAAAGGTTTGACTCACCAAAACACCGTTGGTTAATGTTCTATACCGTCTACTGGGTTTCCCGACCGTGTGGATGGTATTTTTATCTTTTTTAAATCAACTTTGAATCACTTTTAATTAGAGCCGGGACTCGATTAAAAAAATTAATCTAATTAATTAGAGGCTTTGTAATTAATTAATCGAAATTAATCGCATTTTTAATCAAATATACATATTTGACCTGAGAACAGTGAGAAGCAATTTTCACATGGATTTTACTCCAAGTGGTCTACAGTCCAAGTGCATGACATTAAGGATTTTGGGATTTTGGATTTTGGATTTTAGATGGCCCTGTGGTCATTTCACTTGTTTGTTTGTTCTTGTTTGTGTTTGCTCGCTTGCATGCCCTGCATAGCTATAAGAAATACTTAAGTTGTTGGTCAAAACACTTTCCATCTAATGAAGGCAAATGCCTTCCCAGATGGAAAAAAGTAGAAAACATTACATTCAGTTATAACTGCCAACACAAACATTATTTACACTATTATGGCCCCTGTTAAAAATGTTTGTAATGTTAACTACTGTAAGTTGGTCGAACGAATGCCTCCTCATCCGGAAGCTGACCGAGCAGACCCGAGCAGCAGTCGAGAGGAGCCGAGCGCATCCGCGAAGCACACGTCAGAGTTCCCGTTAGCCGGCAAATCTAAATATCAAAATAATTTCCCTTTAGAGCAATACCGCTTCAGTTGCGCCACTTATGTGACAGACAAGAAGAGTATGTGACAGACAAGAATAGTCAACTCTAATGTCTAACACTTAATGTGGAGAAAGAGATGTCCTGTATGGGTTGATTGTGCGTTGATCTGCTGGTAATGCCTCGGGGTTCCGGTGGGCATGTAAACAAATGCATAATGCTGCGCTATACTTTGTGGCCTCATCCAGTTGCATAGCGACACTTATTGTGTAGTTGTCTTTTAATAAGCAGGTAGTCATATCATTAGCTAGAACTAGCTGGATCTGATCGATATGGACATAAACGCGAGTGAAGTCTAATCTGACGGGAGAGAGAGATCAGCTGCTGCTGCTGATGAGTCGAGACTCGACACGCAGTGTGAGCGGTGAGCGGTGAGCGGAACAAAACACACACTTCAGGTTAGAATATCACACGTAGCTATTTTAATTACCTCTCAAACTACCTAAACTAGTTATAGATATGTTTAGTTTTACTGTCGGGTCACTCATTACTGGATCCGCGAGCTGCATGATACTGGCATAATAGATTGCCCGATCGGGCAACCAGCAGGTGAGGCTTCATTGCCCGAGCTAAATACTAGATGGCCCCGGGCCATCGGGCAGTCCTTAAAGGGGAAAGGAAACACCAATTACAGCTATAATATTCCGGTAGTTTATTCATTTTACAATGGATATTGATCGTAATATTTATTGTATATGATATTACTTGCCAAAAGAAAATTAATTATCCGCCGGCCGGGTGGGGAATTCCGGGACCAGGCCGCCGTCCTAAATGGTGACGTCACTGGATGGGTCTTCGCTCCGGGCATGCATACCGGAAGTCAACACAACGTAGCAGATATGGCAGCGATGGAGGAATTTTTCAATGAGATGGACGTTTTGAACGATGAATTTGAATATTCGTCGGGAGATGACATTGATGTGGAAGCATCTACAGTTACCAGGCATCCCATGGACTATGCTTATGAACCGATTCAGTCGAATAGAGTGGCATACGATCCGGAATCCGCCGAAAGTACCGACGGTTCTGAACTCGCTGAGTGGGACCACCAGTTCCAGTACCGACTCGGTCTCAGAGGAAGAAGATGTTGCTCAAAACCCGGGACGAATGGACAACACAGATTGGTGTACATGTAACAATTGTGTGGTGATGCCATCGGAAAATGTCAAAAAAAAAACAAAAAAAAAAAACATACTCTGTTATCCTCTAAGGCCCCACGGAACCGAAATTGCGTCATTTGCAGGAAACAACGTCTAAGGAACCTTAATATTTAATAAACTATGAATATTTTATATCCATATAACGGGAAAAAACTAATTTAACTGATCTTTTTCATTTATTTTTTCAAAAAAAACACACAATGCTAACAGTGAGCCTCTGAATTAGCCCCGAGCGAAAAATGCTAACCTATTACTGCACCGAAAATCACTCCTAGCTCCCTTATTACTTATCCTCGCTGCACATCCAACACATTGTTTATGATCGTAAAGACACAGAATCTCACCTCAACACTGAAAGATACAAACTCACGAGGTTATCAACAAAAACGTACATCAAAACAAATGGCACTAGGTACTAACATGCGCTAGGCTAACGGCTAACCTTCCTCATTGTCTGGTCTAAACTGGTCTTCAATGGCATTACAACGATAAAAACGATGATGTAGTTAATCCATAGGTTAATATCCAATAGGGCTGTGTCCCCTTTGAAATATTCTGATAATCTATAAGCAATACAACTGCAATTCCGTTATCTGCTGTCCGCTCTGTGCTCCGTACGCTCTGGGTCCATCATACCATCCATTGAACACCTAGTCCAGCAATACTAGCCTTTTTAGGCCTGGTTTCGACAGATGAGCGTGTGTATGCCAGTTTAATTAGTTGAGCTTTAGAACACCCCCAATTCTTCATTGTACGTCATAATAATAGCTACCATTTAGTTTGGACGCGATTGCGTTAATTAATAAGGTCACACTGTGTCAGTAAATACATGTGTGAGCTAGTAATCTGGTAGTGCTGCAATATTTACCTCTCTCTCGGCAGCTGAAGCAACTCGTTTGGTGGCTCGAACTTCACGTTTGTTGACACTGTCATTGTCTTGCGCGGCCGACGTGCTGGGACGGTCGGTGTTCCCGACTGCATACGTTGAGAAATTGAATATTGTGGGAACAGATCCTGGCTTCAAATCCGATGTTTTGTATTGAACCAGGCATCCAGACTGGACTTTGAGCAGCTTCTCATCCTTTAGTGGCAGCCTATGGAAATGTACTTCTTCCTTCTTCGTATAAAATCCATTTGTGCAGCCTGGGGCAATACAATAAACTCCTGACGACGACCGTTTTCTTGTAATGTAAACTACTGGTGCATTGCACGCCATGTTGTTTGTTATTGAGCTTTGGCCCAGGAAGCCGTACCCACTCAGTGACGTCACTGGAAAAGTCCCGGAGCAATGGAAGCGCCCATGGTCATTAGGCACGTATTTCAAAAAATAAATTCGCGTATCTCGATCGTTTACATTGGAAATAGACTAGATAAATACATTTCCTAATGGGAATATTGTCGCATGGAAAGCAGTTTGAAAAGTGTTTCCATTTCCCTTTAATGTCGAGCCCTCAATCCAGTGAGCTGGTTATTTTCTCAGACGTGGACTTACTTACCCTGGCCCTGAAACCAGTCATCTGGTTGAGTTTGGGTTGGGTCAGGGTGTGGTTCCGTGCACTCGGAGTCGGGCTAACGTCCACGCTAGCTGCTACATGCTTGGCATTTAGGTGATACTTTAGGCTTGATGTGCTGCGGTGATATGCAAATTCTTTTTTGCATAATTTGCACACAACCGTGCTCTTGTCGACGCTTCCATCCGTCCGTTTTTTAAAACAACATTTCCCATCCACGGGCCGACCAAAGCTTGTTCGTTCATGTTTGACTATTGTTCACCGTGGTTTGTTGTTGTTTGAAGTCCCATGCTGAAGTCATGAACGTTAGTTGGTGCTCCAGTATAATCGGTACGCCTGAAAGTCATCCAGTGAGAAACGTTCCGCTGTGCAAAAATAAGCGCGATTAAAGTGCGATTAAAATGCGTTAATTTTTTTAACGCATTTTTGTGTAATTAATTAATCTTAATTAACGCGTTAAAGTCCCGGCCCTACTTTTAATATAATTTACTCCGCTCGTCTCATCTGCGTCTTGCTCCGTTTTCTCTTTTCTCCTCCTACGCTGCGCGTGCCTGGTGGTGAGCAGAGATCCCTTAAAGCAGTGGTCATCAACCTTTTTAAGCCCAAGATCACCGACCTCGTCCTAGGTGAAAGGCGAGATCTACCTATTGCAGAATTGAGTGAAAAAGACGGCCCAGACAGTGCTTCCAATTTGGGAAAACAGATAAATCAACGTTTTGGTTTTGTTTGTATGATTTACGGATAATCCAGTGAATGCTGGGAAAACGAGGAGAAGGCGCATTATGAAGGAGATGTCCGGTCGCCAGGGTGTGTGTGTGTGTGTGTGTGTGTGTGTGTGTGTGTGTGTGTGTGTGTGTGTGTGTGTGTGTGTGTGTGTGTGTGTGTGTCACTGGCATTTGTTTTCAGAAGATATTATGATAGTGACGTTCGTTCCGATGCACTCCGATAGCATTTAGCACTACATCGAGATTAAGATTAAGAACTAACTTCTTTTGGGAACACCCACATATAGGTTACCTATGGAGTTAGCCAGATGTGTGTAAATTACTGTTCATGGTCATTTGAAAACAAATGCCGGTGTCGGACAGACACAAACACACCGAACACACAGAGCTGAGCAGAGAGCGCACGCACGCACGCACGCACGCACGCACGCACGCACGCACGCACGCACGCACGCACGCACGCACGCACACACACACACACACACACACACACACACACACACACACACACACACACACACACACACACACACACACACACACACACACACATCATGCGCCTTGGTGACTGGACATCTCCTTCATAAAACGAATAAAAGGGGGAGTAATGGGGCAGTTCGATGTGTGGAGAGGTGTGTGTGGTTAACACGTAGCAGCCTGCAGTCACTCTTAAGCTGTTCTGATGAAGGTAAACACAGCGAAGGCGGTGCGTAAAAAGGCACAGCTCTTTACCCGCTGGTGCTGCACTTCTCAGAGGCGGAGTTACATGTCCCGCTGCCTCCTGATGCTGCAGCCATTTCCTGAAGTGAAGGAGGGGTTCCTTCAATAAAACAGCTGTGGCAGCAGATACCGTGAGAGTCCCGGACATGAATTCATAGATCAAGGCAGACTGGTTTACTCTCCTGTTTTGCCAATCCGGTGCTTAAACAAACAGCTCTACACCCCTGGCTGACATGTCCTTAAAATGAAGTCAGAGTTTGAAATATATCTCAAATAATGTATGCACAGCCATTTCCCTACATCAACATAACAGTCTGCAATTAAACGGTTGTCTCCTGTGCGCTCCTCTTCCTACTTGGCGCACCGGTAACTTTCTCGTACGCACGAGAGGCTGAGACCAGGCTGAGCCGCCGAATCTCTCGGAACATCATAAAAACTATTTTCAACGGTTTTCTGGTGAAAGATTAACTAGGCTACTGGATGAAATAAAATGACTGGTATAGGTGCGAGAATTATTATGATAAAATATTTTTATATATTTATAATTCTGCAAATATTACGATAAACTCACAGCTATTTCGCGGCCCGGCAGTAACACCGGGGGTTGGGAACCCCTGCTTTAGCTCACCTGAGCCCCTCAGTCTGACAGGGGAGGACTCTCCTCCAGCTTGTTGTGGGAACAGCTCCTTATGTCCGTTAGTGCAGCTAGCTAACCAGATGCTAACATGACGGTCCCCGCTAGCACCGGTCCCTCTCTCCCTCTCTCCCTCTCTCCCTCTCTCCATCTCTCTCTCTCTCTCCCTCTCTCTCTCTCTCTCTCTATCACACTAAATGCGCTATTGCCACACACACACAGAGCCGAGCTTGAATGACACAAGCACACGTGTATTTCCATGCAACTCTCTGATTGGTCTGGTGACTTGCCTCTCTTGCATTCACTGAACACGGGAAATTGCAGTCCTGCCGTCCTCTCTTGTGTCATGATGAGGTTCACATAAAGCACAGTTAATGTATTAAATTATTGAGGTGTCTCAAATATACGTCAATCAAGTGGCACCTGCTAACGGGGTGGTGGATGATAGGTTTACATCTAAAAACGTATTTTTCAAACATTATTACTTTTATTATATTTGTATTTCTTTTGTTACTTTTTTTTTTAACGGTCCGCGATCTACCCGCACCACACTCGCGATCGACCGGTCGATCGACTGGTTGGCGACCACTGCCTTAAAGGAACAGTACCTTGTAATTTGTCATACTACTTTTATTTATTATATTTTTAAAGGGATTGGTCAATGTTATCATTGACCAATTTTAAACGTGTATCCTTTAATAAAATCACTTTTGAATTACTTTATGCTTACTATGTTTTAATGTGGGTGGTTACATATGCAACACTTAAGAACTGGAAGAATATGAAGTAGCCATACTTTGTAAGGCATTCGGTTTCTTTTAATGGCCATTTTTTAAACACTTGCTCAGTTAAACAATGTGGGTTTTTTCTGATAACCTTACATATTTGAGTTATTTTCTGCTACCAAGATACTTTTAGATACACTTTGATGTATGCAACACTTAACAAAGGGTATAATATGAAGTACTTTTTAAGGAATGGGGTTTTATTTAATGGGTGCAAAACTTTAGAACTGGGTAAAATATTCATTAATTTGTAATGAATTGAGTTTCTTTCTTTTTTTAATTTTCAACATACTATTTGTACACAATGACTTTTCCATATATTTTTTTTCTTTTTCTGACGAACTATACTTTTGACTTTTTCCGTAAAATCATGACAAACTATTACTTATTCTTACATTTGACCTCTTGCTGCTTGGTTGGAAATGATAGATGAAAAAGCTTCAAAGCTTAAAGAACTTTTTTAAAAACTCTCAATTCTACAGATGACTCCCCCCATTCAACGCACTAAGTCCCACCCTCCACTCAGCAAATCATCTAAAACGAAGGGCCCCACTAAGACGACCGCTGAAAACTAGCCATGGATCTGAGAAAAACCAAGTCTCCCCCCGCGAGTTGCAGCCAGGAACAAACTCCTGGACTACCATCATCACCACCATTTTGGACACCCGAATCTTGCAATACTACTGCTGCTGATTTTGCTCCTTGTTTATGGACACAGTGAAATCGGTGTTGGTTGATATTGTGGAGAGGGTGATCGGTACAGAGAAGAAATCTGCAACGGGTGCCGAGTCAGTCACCCCGGCCAGAGGCAACACGATTGTCTGAATGACATGCCCGATTTTTTCTTCAGAAACAATTACAACGCGTTAATGAAAAGACTTTGGCTCACCGACTTCATTACTGAGATTGACCAGACTCTTATTGATAAAGACATTTTCACGGATGATTGGAGGATCCAAGGCGCTTCAGAGGCTTTTCTGCACAATCTCAAAAATTGCAGACGCCTCAAGGAGAGACTTGAAAAGATCCATGCCGAGTTGGATGGAGAAGAAGAAGACTAACAACCAGCAGTTGATTGAAGCCAGGGATTTATTTTTTATTTTTCGATACATTGACTTTTTCTTTAAAGTAAAATAAAAATGGGGAACTACTATGCAAAACGCTCTGTATATATTGATCAGAATGTAGTCAATACCCCTTTAATAAGTGTGGTGATGGGGACGATTGAAAACAGAATGAGTAGTGACCCCCGTGTAAACAGAATGGCTGAAGTTTGTAAACAAGAAGACATTTTGGATATCGTTCGTTCTGGCAGTACTATTCCGGGTCATTGGGAAACGATTGTAAACGAAACATTTAAAGTGGTCCTGGAATCTTCATTTTCCGAAACATTCTGTAACATTACCGAAGAAATTAAACAAACATCAAAAGTGTATCATGTGCTCTCATTGTATGCTCTGTTTGTAGATGTAATGCATCTTTGTGTCAAAAACAGCATACACATGAATATTTTGACTGAAGTGAAAAAACTCCATCATGATATTTCCAGTAATCTGGGGAATTCTAAGATGGAGACGGTCCTCACGTTGTCACAGGCGTCTCACTGATTGAACCCATATTGATGCGTCTCTTGGCCATTTTTCTTTTTTGAAAGGTGACTTGATGAGTGGAAATGACTGGCTTTTTATCTAATCTGCACGGATTTCTTTTTTTCTTTACCTAACTCCACCCCCCACTATCTTCTGGCCTCATAGGCAAAGGAAGGGGGTGTGATAGGCAGAGGCGAGAGGGGGACGGGGTGTGAGGGGACGGGGTGCGAGACAGTCTCACACACAACTTCAAAGAGACTGCCTTAATTAACACCTAGATTAACATTAGAGGCTTATAACATGCCGGTGCGATATCACACCGGCCTGTTATAACACCTCAACCCTCACATCAAAGGACAGACATCAAAGACTAATTAGATTAGACAACAAATGCTCTACTGTCAGGGTGCATCAAAGGACAGACATCAGAGGCTAATTAGATGAGACAACAAAGGCTGTACTACATGGGGACATATAGCACCTACACGCTATAACACATCACCCCTCACATGGGGGTGTGACAGGAAGGGGTGATAGGCAGGGGCGAGAGGGGGACGGGGTGCGAGGCAGTCTCACGCACAACTTCAAAGAGACTGCCTTAATTAACACCTAGATTAACATCAGAGGCTTATAACATGTCGGTGCGATATCACACCTGCCTGTTATAACACCTCATCCCTCACATCAAAGGACAGACATCAAAGACTAATTAGATTAGCCATAGAGAGATAAGAGTTACGACACTCTTTGATGTCGCCGCCAGCCGGTCACGTGGTTTATGTATGCCGGGATAGTTCAAAACGCACTTCCGGGGCAATGCTTCTCTATGGCAAAAACAGCACAAACATGGTCAAAATAGTCATAGATTAAACCAACGCTGTTATTTTTTAAAGATTGCTTTCATATTTACATGATGTGGTTACACTTTGTATGGATTGGCAATATTTACAAGTTTCGTTATTTAACGATGTTTTGAGGGGAAAGTGTGGCAGCACAAGCAGGCTATGTTGCTGTCACTGCCAGGGCAGTCACGTCCGTAGTATAGTTACGCTGCGCTGTCATGTTCTTATATGGGACAGACAGACCGCAGCGATTGCGTTATTGAATGGTAAATATATATATTAAAAAAACACACACACCCAAGTACTTTTTCAGCTGTAATTGCATTATTGCATACTTTTTATTGACAGTTTTGCATTTGGAGAGGCAGGGTGACAACGGAAAGCTTGGTAGCCTATTACTTATTAAGAACAGTGTATGGAAAAAGTGATGTGTGTTAGAACAAAACAAAGTCAAATGAATGAGAAGGAGAACAAAGAGGGTTAGGGTTCAACAGAAAAAAGATTAATTCAGCCAAAAAACACAATTTTGATTAATCTAAAGTGTAAAACAATCTTCAACACAGACCAAATTAGTGCCCTTGGACAACAACATATATGGTGGGGCAAAGAAACGATAAATTAAATTGAGAGAGTGGGAGACTGAAAATGATACTATGATAAATATTCAAACTATTTACAAAACTATTTACAGAAGCTCCTGTTGAACCATGGTTCAACAGAGCAACACAAACAGGTTTGTCAACAATAACAATTAAAATGACGAGGCCACTTTGCCAGGGGGAGGTGATCCAGCGACGAGACAATAAAGCAATTCATATTAAGTTCTGTTGAGACACCACAGGATATAAAACCTTCCAAGCGATGACCTCTCCTCACCTTTCACCTGTATTTCCTCAGGAGACTCAGGTCCTTCAACGTCTGCAGCACAATAAGCACCCACCCACAATTGTTGTTCGCACAAGCATAATTGTGCGAACAACAATTGTGGGTGGGGGCATTTTACAAATATTTACAAACAACTATTTGCAAAAAAGCAACTATTTACAAAAAAGCAATACAGAACTCTAGTCTAGGGCATCCAGGGGCCTAATCATTTTGAAAAAAACAAGAAGGTTCCTTTGTGAAAGGGACATCCTCTTCATCTGCTTCCTGGGCCCTAAAAAGCAGAGCAAGAATAGGAACAGTGGTGAATAATGGGAGAGAATACAGTTGGGAGCAGACTGAACAGAGGACATAGCAATATTCATGTTAAAATGTTTGCACAATAAATATTATGGCACTTTCGTTTATATTGCATTTTAATAGATCAGTTGTCATACATAGCATTTGGGTGCTCTAATCGATCCGAGAAGGGGTTCCGGATGTATGGCTTCCCTAAGGACGTAGAGCGAAGGAAGAGATGGATGCCAATGGTCAACAGACAAATCCCTGTGTCTGACAGAGGACAACAACAGCAGAAAACTCTGTCATGTAAGTAATGTTCACAGAGGTGACATGACTTATTAACATTTTAAAGGGCATCATATTTCCAAGTGTCGAGAATTATGACTCTTCAATGACATTTGAAGTGTGCAGGGGAAACTGATCAAACCTACCTACCCACAGGTACACTTTGAAGACGACCAATATATTGGCAACAAATCAGGAGGAAATTTGAGGTTGAGGCCAGATGCTGTTCCAACAGTATTTATACATCGGCCTAAACCGAAAAGGAGAAAATTCACGTCAAGGAGTATGCCTCCAGCTGTCAGGAATAATGACCACACCTATTACTGCACATCAAACATTGGTATGATATATGAAGCTAACAATGTTTCCCATGTTATATCATTCAAGGATAGACTACACTCCTAATGCAACTTTCAGATTATACAGCTTCAAAAATACAAGGGTTCAGGGATTCTCTGAAGACTCATACACCACATGTAGATCATCTACAGATTTCTTCATACTGTAACATTGCCAATAGACGAACTTAGATGAATGTCACTATAGGAGTGTAGTGTACCCTTAAACGACAATAGGTGCACATGTAAAGGCAGCATACACATAGCAATTGCCTTGTTATTGTTACAGAGATTCAGGGAGATATTGAGGTGGAGTTCCAAGGGAATGAAAGGGACATCACAGACAGAGAGAGTGAGACAGATGTCAGCAGACTGCTAGGGGCCAGTATGTCAGGGGCCGACAATCAAGAGGCCACCTTACCAGAGATCAGTGTGCCAGGAGCCAGTCAGTCAGGGGTCAGCTATGAAGAGGCCAGTTTGCCAGGGTCAGGTGCTCCAGGGACCAGACTGCCAAGGGCCAGTTGTGACCGGGCTCACGTGGAGGATTTAATGAGGCAACTGAGAAGGGAGAGATTACTAAGAAAGAGAGCCGAGAGGGCTCTGGTAAACCAGAAGAGGATTCATTCAGCATTAAAAAAAAAAACACAATTTGATTAATCTAAAGTTTCAAAAAATCTTCAACACAGACCAAATTAGAGCACTTGGGCAATCAAAAAAAGGTGGGATACGGTGGGGGAAAGACACCGTGAAAAAAGCAATACAACTAAGGTTCTGTTGTGGCACTACAGGATATAAATGAGAGAGCTGGTCTGCTGGTATTAAAAGAATTGAAAAGGGGTGCACTTTACCGTCCATCAGATGAGGTTTTCACCCTTGTTCAGAACGTGGAGCAGCTGTTCCGTGTGAGGATGAGCGATTCCCTCATGGAGTCCTCAAATGCAGTGTCACAGCTGGAACAAGAAGCCATGTTGCTGGACAGCAACCTGCCTTCATGCCATGACCTGAAGAAAAAAATCCTCTCAACATACATCAGGCTGAGGTTAAGGATTGCATCAGGGCTGAGAGGAAGGATAAACATAAAGGGTATCTTGGCAGCAAGAGTCAGAGTAAGAAGGCAAAGAAGACCCAACAGACCTCTGCACCGAAGGTCATAACATCTAGGCGATGTACTTGGCATCTCCATTCCCGGTCCTCCGTCAGCAGCCTCCAGCCTCCTCTTCCTTCAGCAGCAGCAGCCTCCGCCAGCAGCAGCAGCAGCAGCAGCAGCAGCCATATGAGGCTGACATATGAGGCTGAATAAAAAAAAAGTGCTAATTATTTTTTTTACAGTGTTTATTTTGTTAAAAATAAACATTTTGGATGCATGACCATGTTTTAGGCTCATCCTTCATTCACTGCTGTAGAGTAGCCTATTCAGTAGGCTATTATATTTTTAAGACTGAATAATACCTTTGAAGAACAATCATTAAACTAGTGTGTATATTACAACACAAAGGAATCTATCCTAGCATGCCATCAAGCATTAAAAAGTAGAGCTAGGCTAGTTGTACAGTACAGATGAGTTAACACGGAACAGTAAAAAAAAAACTAAGTACAGTCAACATGTCACATAATGAAATGTTAGTATATCCCAAAATGCAATGAAATATTTATCAAACACGCCACTAGTGCTAGCAGTTAAGTCATATCATACAGAAAAAGTCATATCATACAGAAAAAGCCGACTAAGGATGGCTGACACGGTCAGGTTCAGCAGATAAAAACCAAAATAACAATAAAAACACATAATCAATCTAAATCCTGCTTGTTAGTTACCCAGCATCATTGATATATAAGCTGCTAGCGATTCATTACTGAAATCTTACCTTCAAATCAAAGCTGAGGAAGTCGCGCTAGCTAACTAGCAGGCAATGCTAGCAAAATTGGTTGTGACAACCAAGATAAAATATAGATAATTACGCTGTGCATATACAAATGAAGACCAGTATAAGCATCATAAAGGGCCTCTGATACAATATAGACAGTTGACAATTCAAAAGATATTTCGATATTTCAGCAACTTACCTCTGGAACTAATCGACGCGCCGTAATGTAAGTGAATGAGGTCCAACGCCCAAATGACAATATGTTGAACTATTTCGATGTCCATACCCCGGAAGTAGGCGCCGCCATTTTTTACAACGGAGGTCTATGGGAGTGTCGTAACTCTTATCTCTCTATGGCTCTGGATTAGACAACAAAGGTGCTACTACAGGGGGGCATTTCACACCTACGTGTGATGACACCTATATGATAACACCTCGAACAAAGGGAGGCGGGACTTAGCTCATTAGCATAATTGGGGGCGGGCCCATCTTCACTTTGTATGCATACTAATGTGATTGAAACAGGATCATTATTACTACTAATAACTAGAGCCGGGACTCGATTAAAAAAATTAATCTAATTAATTAGAGGCTTTGTAATTAATTAATCGAAATTAATCGCATTTTTAATCAAATATACATATTTGACCTGAGAACAGTGAGAAGCAATTTTCACATGGATTTTACTCCAAGTGGTCTACAGTCGAGTGCAGTCCAGTGAGCCAGGGAGCTGGTTATTTTCTCAGACGTGGACTTACTTATCCTGGCCCTGAAACCAGTCATCTGGTTGAGTGTGGGTTGGGTCAGGGTGTGGTTCCTTGCACTCGGAGTCGGGCTAACTGCTACATGCATGCTAGCTGCTACATGCTTTGCATTTAGGTGATACTTTAGGCTTGATGTGCTGCGGTGATATGCAAATTCTTTTTTGCATAATTTGCACACAACCGTGCTCTTGTCGACGCTTCCATCCGTCCGTTTTTTAAAACAAAATGTCCCATCCACGGGGCCGACCAAAGCGGTCTCATCAGCTTGTTCGTTCATGTTTGACTATTGTTCACCGTGGTTTGTTGTTGTTTGAAGTCCCATGCTGAAGTCATGAACGTTAGTTGGTGCTCCAGTATAATCGGTACGCCTGAAACTCATCCAGTGAGAAACGTTCCGCTGTGCAAAAATAAGTGCGATTAAAGTGCGATTAAAATGCGTTAATTTTTTTAACGCGTTAATTTTTGTGTAATTAATTAATCTTAATTAACGCGTTAAAGTCCCGGCCCTACTAATAACCCTTTCTCATATAACGCTAATAATTTCGCTCTAAGTCACTGAATCAGCGATGACCAAGATTTTAAGTTGAAAGTTGACACACTGAGTCACAAAGACTGTATATGCATGGTTGCCCTTCTGCCCCGACTCACATGACCTCTACTAGCTACACGGATATGGAGTGGAAGAGAGGGAAATTAAGCATGTGTCATTGTATGAACAAGAAGGGCGTGAAAGAACTGATAAAGAAGTCAAAAATGCTAAATAAAACAAGTCCAGCCTGCAAAAGTGAATTCAACATAAATGGGACCTTTTCTGAAGCATTTGATCATTAAAGTAAATCAAAAAAGTAAACTTAAAAAGGAATACAACTTTTCAATTTGAGTTGAGACCTGAACAGAATAATTGATTTCAATCTTTAAATTAGTTATCTTTGTAATGTCTCCTCTTCTGCAGCTGAAACCCCAGTTTGCACAGACAAGTATTATACGGGAGCGTCTAGTGATATGAAACAATTGCAGCGGCTGTCTTTGATTTTGATGCTGTGTTGGGAAAGTAAAAGGAATTCCCTGCTGTGTAAATTCCCCATGTTCTGTTTACTGGTGAGGAGAAAGGATCTTGTGTAACGGACTCTGCAGACATGCATGTTCTCGCTCCTGTTGTAAAATAAATGAAGCCAGTAGACAAGTCTTGAGAGGATGTGTTTGAACATAATGCCTGTAAAATTTGTAAATGTTTTTAAAAAAGTCAAAAATAGCCACTAAAACAAATTTGAAGGGCAGAGAATGACAGAAAACAAAGTGTGTTTTCTTCAGTCTTTCATATGCTCACTTTTATCCAGCTGGTCTTGAAAGCTAAATGATACTGAGGAATTTACAAGCTTTTTATCCTTAAAAGCAGAATTAAAATGACAAGAAAATACAGTTGCTAAGGCTACTCCTATGTTAACAGCCGTTTTAATCATAAAACAAACATATCTGTCATGTTAGGCCTTTTTAATCCGCACTAATGTGAGCTCATGTGTAAAGACCAACACTAGGTTTGCAAGTTAAGCAGAAACGCCATGACTGACATTTCCAAATAACTTTCTGAAACTCAGCTGTCCTCCAGGCTTTGGGCCAGTGAGTAGCATTTCCTGTCAGAGGAGAAAAGGTTTGTGGGATGTTGGAGCTGTAAACAGGAAGTAAAGTTGAGCATGTGAGCAGGAAGTTCATCAGTCAAAAACAATTTATCATTTCCAATAACTCTGGTTCAGTTTGTTGCACTTTACAGTAAGTATGCAGCCACAGGGGCACCGCAACATGGAAACAGGTATTTCCAATAACTGTTAATTATCCACATAGTATGAACCGGTAACTCCAACACTTCCTCACTTGTAGTCTCTCAGTCATTTTTTTTTAAACAGACACAGCCATTAACATTGGTATTTTATAAAAGTGATGTAGTTTACAAAATATAACTCAAACAGTAGTAAATAGTGCATTTGTTGGGGAGTATTTTTTGCCACAGATAAATTCACATGTTATGAAGTAGCAGGGAGTGTGTGTGAAACTGCATTGAGTGTGTTCACTGTAATGCAGAAATATGACCCAACTGTGTGTGGCCAACTGATGTGTTTTGATTATTATTTAAGAAGGGACAATGCTCTTACATTTACATGAGCACTTAAGATAACAAAAGATAAGATCAAATCAGATACGATGAATCCCCTTAGGGAAATCCAGGTGTTAAAGTAGAAACAGGAATAAAATGGAAACACAGGATAACACAGTTACGATACGTCAACAATAGGTCAAATAATGTGCTGAACAATGTGTTTGGAAAGCTGTTGGCCTTCTTTCGTACAACCCGAAAACGTACAATTATCTTGTCTATTATAAGCCCCGCCCACCACAGCAGCCTGATGTCATACATTCACAAAAGGTGCCCATTTAAAAAATATAATTATATAAATACTAGATTACAGTTTAATTATACTGTAACTCAAAATATATCTGGTCCGATCTAACTCCAAACAAGAAAGCATATCATTTTACAAACTATTCTTTAAAGATAACCCTCACTGAAAAAGCACTAGATTGAGATCAACTGGGTTTGTTCATTTTAATGGTTGACTAATTGGTGGCTGGTTTGTGTGGATTCATTCTAACCAGCCTGGATGTTGTTTTGCAGTTAGCATGTGTTACCATGATTATTGTCCCTGGGTTGGGTTGGGTTTAATTGATTTGACTGTTTTTATTGGATCCTGTTCTCCAAGGCAGTGTTTTGTGGTTTGGTTTACTCTGACATGTTTTGTCCTGGCCACATTTGTATTCGTTGTGATTAGTCTCCAAGAGCAACACGATCTACTTTGAATGTCGCCTTGCATTGGACTAGTTTGAGTACAATTGGTTTTGACTTTTCTCCGCTTTTCTTTTCTGCAGTTTGACACAAGATGTTTTTAATTTCCTTTCTTTGGTTGACTTGTGATGTGTCCCCTCCCTCGGTTGGATAAGGCTGACTCTAAAACGTCTGCCTTGTTATTCGAGGATGACTCTGGTGGTACACTGGTCTGAAATGCTCTAAAGCTGCATATCTCCCTCACTGAGGCTGATGTAACCCTGAGCCAAAGAGCTGCAACACTGCCGCGCTGCTCACATATACAGATGCTTTGAAACAAGACAAAAACAGCCTCATATACTGTAAGTGCATGGACACACACACACACACACACACACACACACACACACACACACACACACACACACACACACACACACACACACACACACACACACACACACACACGCACACACGCACACACGCACGCACGCACGCACGCACGCACACACACACACACACACACACACACACACACACACACGCACACACGCACGCACGCACGCACGCACACACACACACACACACACACACACACACACACACGCACACACACACATATTCTCTTAGAAAGCCACAGCCTCTGAAGCCGTCTTTCGTGTAGCTCTCATCAAAGGGACATCACTATCATAGGAAGTATACTCTACATTTTAATGAGCATATGTGACTAGATTTTTAAGAAGAAAGAAGCAAGGTCACATGATGTAAGTGCACATGGCATAGATAAAAAATATTGCAGGAGAAATGCAAATACAAGTTAGCATTGGGTCAATCTGCTTTTGACAGTGAGGGGAATTTCTACTTACACTCAGACCTGTTGATGATGACTTAGACAGACGGCAACTTCCTTGAAACACACGTTAAACTTGCTATTTTGAGTTTGAACCAACGCATTTTGAGTGCATAAGTGTGTTCAAAAGTGTGGCGTAATGTTGTGTAAAAGGAGTTCCCAGAGAGGGCCCTTACAAAGCTCAGGAACGCTGGACAGGTCATCATATGCAAAGAGTTAAACATTATGTTTTTTCCCCTACTTGATAAACGCATGAGCATACCACTGTCACATTATATTGTGTTACATGAGTGGTTTGCATTGATTTAGTACTGCAAAAAATAACATTGCTAGCTAGTGAGTTTGCTATTTGGCCACTGTCACTTCCTATGAGAGGCATTGCAGCAGTTTGAGATTTAATACAACACTACCCAGTTTAAATCAATGTATGCACTATAGTTTATGACATGGCAATGAACTATGGGACATTGGCCTCTACTAATGAAATTATTGTGATTTATTCTTTATGAATAAAGTGTATATCTTCTCAGAACTGTATTGATCAATCTCTTCCAAACATATTACAGTGAAAATAAAATAGGAATAAAAAGAGGAATGTGACTGAAAACAAAATGATTCAAACTTTATGGACAACAGTACCTCGTAATGCATTATCTCTTGTTTCTCTTTCTTTACCTTTTCTACCTTTTTTTCCTACAGCATAGTAAAGTATAGTGTAGTGTAAAATAGTATATTAATAGAAAGCACTCTATTGTAGCTGTGTTGTATCATAGTTATGGTAACAAGTTGTGTAGAATATTTCTGTGGTAGATGTGGGGGTCATTACTTTCTAATTTTTAATTGTTGAACAATGCTTTACTATAAATAAAAATGAAAAACTAAACTAAAATTCAAGTTAATTCAATTGTACTGAACAAATTGTACAGTACCTCACCACTGCTGCCTACAAATACGTTGATCCTTAATTTCCTGGGATGTCAGCAGATATGACTGTCTAATCCCCACCTTTAACTTAAAACATTGTATTTAAATGTTGCCTAAAACCCAACATCTATTTTGCACGCCTATAATCCTTTCATAACATCCGCTTTTCAATATTTGGTTGTCAACACACAGAGAGTACACAGGAGATATCTGATAGCTTTGTGGAGAGTAATATCCAGAAGAAGATGCTATCTGTTGTGTCAGGCGTTATCACAGTCGGTCTGTACGACGGGGAAATGAGCGTGAGTGTGTGGGAGGTTTCTAATCCTGATCAGGGCGCATCAGCTCTTACTGGACTGACTTTGGTATTTTATAAAAGCTATCATTGTGTGATGACTATGCGTGTGTGAATGTTACTTAGCATATTATTATGAAGTCTAGGAACACTTATGTATGAGTGCTGTACATTGAGGTGTCCATTTGCATTTGTACCTATGTGGTGCGTGTGTGTTTAAAGGGGTCAAACAGTATAATGAAAAACCCACTTTTCAGCAGAGATGGCAAAAGTACTCAAATCCTTTACTCAAGTAGAAGTACAGATACTCGTGTTTAAAAATACTCTGGTAAAAGTAGAAGTACTGACTAAACTTCTTTACTCAAGTAAAAGTAAAGAGGCTTTGAAATGTATTTAAGTAAAAAGTACCCATGACTAGCAGCTGTTTTAAAGAGTACCTGACCTCCCTTTATATCAATAGAACAATAATGTCATTGTTAGCTAATGCATGTTTCCATGCTGAACAACGGCAACATGACAACGTTTCCATTGGTCCCTCTTCTTTAGAGAAGACCAGGAAGTGATGGATACACGGATCGTGTTCAAATCAATAGGCACGCAATGGCTCTAAATAATAATGATCACGCCACCAAACACACATTCAAACTAAAGGAACCAGCCTGTTTGGAACATGTGAGAAGTAGAAAGTTCAGGTATTTGTGTTCAAAATGTAAGAAGTAAAAGTAAAAAGTTGTCAGAAAAATAAGTAGTGGAGTAAAGTACTGATACCAGGAAAATGTACTTAAGACAGTAACAAAGTATTTGTACTCCACTAATTCCCACATCTGCTTTTCAGTGCATCGTTTACATAGATTTGGGTTTATTGAGTGTGTCTACACACTAAGGAAAGACTGTGTGTACCCTCTCGTATGTATTAGAATATACAGCCCCCTTATCTGATTATAACGCATTATGAGAGGCGCCAGTGGTATGAAACAGTTTTACTTTTGATCAGATCAGACATGCTTTAATATTGGGGGGGGGGGGGTCAGTGTGGGAGAGAAACTGCCTCTGGAGGAAACTTTGCGACGTAGCCTTTTTCAGATCATTTAAATGCACAAAAACCTATATAACAACAAAGGACCTCTTATTAGCTCCTGATTTATCCGTCTGAAAATGGACATTTAAGTGATCTAAATACTTGCCAGCTCCCTCTCTCTCTTTCTCTCTCTTTTGGCACCAACTCACTAAACACACACACCCGGCTGAGTGTGTGTGAGGGGGGGAGGGGGTGAGACTGACAGAGAAGTTGAGAGGAAAAAGTTAGTCGGGAAATAATGCGCACACACCTGTTTCCTGCTGTGTTCTACTGCTAGTTTGGAGGAGACAGGTGTTGGTAGCAACCAAACCATTGAAAACCACAAAGTGCAGCCATGATTTCAAGTGTTTCCTGTGTAATCATGGCCTTAGTTTGACTGTTAAACTACAGGCAGGACTTCTAGCTGCTCTCACACTGAATCGGTTACTCACTGATCTCCCGGAGATAAACATCAATGACAAAAACTGCACAGTGACACTGAAGTAGAGAAGAAGAAGTAGTGACACTGTACTCTAACCGCTTGATTAAGCTTTAATAATTTGTTAATAATCATGTTGTAAAATGTTTACAATCCACTTTAATGTAGTTGTAAGCACATAAAACACTTCCTGTGATCCATGGTTAATAAAAAGACACTGGTGTATGAACAGATAATCAATGAGAATGAGTGAAAAGCAGTAATGATATAAAACATGTCATAGGATAATAAAATACTGCTACATTGTGTGAAATATTGCAGTACATTAAATAATAAGCATTGATCTGGCTTATATTTCGCTCATTACGTTCCTACTATGAGTACAGTGGATATTGGCTAGTAGATATTAACTTCACTTCATCAAAAGGTATATGATTAAATTAAGTCATAGGTTTAACTTTCTCCTTATTGTGCTACTGTGGCTCTTAAAAACGTCATGCCACTTTTATGAACTCAAAACTAAGGCCAGCCACACAGTCATTTTGCTAAAGCATATAAAAGCATTAAAGAATGTGAGAAGCATAATTGTTGATACATACATTAGAGAACACTTAAAATAGCCTCATAGCTGCTTACAACTACATTATAGTGTATTATAAACATTATTAACATGTTCATATACTAATTATACATGCTTAATGGAGGGTTGATTTTACAGTTGAAGTACACACAGCGTAACTTTTACAAATCAGATCTGTTTGCTGTGCCAGAAAATAAGAATGCAATTTTATTTCATTTGGAAATAATGTTTTCTCACTCTCACAAAGGGTTGATCTGCTACCTCTGTCTCAGGAAGCAAAACCCTGCCAGACTACTGCTGACTCATACACATGTGATTGAATGTGTAGGTGTGTGTGTGTGTGTGTGTGTGTGTGTGTGTGTGTGTGTGTGTACGCACAAGACATATAATTATCTGAGCATGTGTTCTTGCCTAGCTGTGGAAGGCACCGTACTTTCCGTGTCCTGCACACACACACACGCACACACGCACACACACACACACACACACACACACACACACACACACACACACACACACACACACACACACACACACACACACACACACACACACACACACACACACACACACACACACGCGCACACGCGCACACACACACACACACACACACACACACACACACACACACACACACACACACACACACACACACACACACACACACACACACACACACACACACACACACACACACACACACACACACACACACACACACAAAACAAGGATCCGCCTCAGACAGTGTTACTCAAATGAAAAAAAACTGTCCTCATTTCACCTAAATTAACTTTTATGCCAACAAAGTTCAACTGAGCTGTGAGGAAGCTGGTTGGCCATGCACAGATTTAATAAATAAGCTTTAAATGCATCATTTTCTTCTTTAAACGCATAAATACATTTTTGTTTCAACATATTTTTTAGGCCTAATTATGTTTTGGGGGGTTTTCCCCTACCTGTAGTGTGTTATATTGTTGTTGGTGCATGTCAATGGTCTGCAAAGGCAAACATCTTAAAGTCCCCTCAAATTGTAATATTTATCTTAGTAGTTGACTAAACGTACTATTTTAAGTGCCTTTAGTTTTCTCCCGTTCAGCTAACCTTTATTGTAAGCCAGGTGAACCCGCATTTTAAAGTTAAACCATTTAATTATTATTAACAATGAAAAACTAGCTGTTTGTGATGGATCTTGTAGTGAGTAACAATATAGTGGAATACAGTACAAAGTGGCATACTCAATAAAGTGTAGTATATCAAGTATACATTGTATATAAGTAAATTGTATTGTATTTCAAAACTTCAGTAAAACGTCTTACTTCCATGCAGCTACTGAATCGTTAATATTTAGGTTGAAAAAAAAGCATTTCCTTCATCACTCCGGCTTTACAAAGTCCTTTATTTACAGTTCAATACATTGGAAGCAATTAAAAAAAACATTATTACAATATTTTCAGCGTAAATAACACTATGAAAAACACACGTTGCTACAGATGTACTGGGTCATTTGGAGTCATTCAGATTTTTACATTTCTGCATAAACACTCCAACAGATGCATTTATGTACAGCATTTTCAGCGAAGCGTTTCACACCACAGTACCCCTGGATTCCCTATTTTTCATACATTTAATTCTAATTCTAAACAAACAACTGGTGCATATAAATGTCTATAGATAAAAGACTTCTGCTGGTCTATAAATCCTAAAAGCTCAAAGTGTGATTTGCAGAAGCGGCCAGTGTCGATGTCAGTCAGTAAAACCCTGAAAAGCGTCTCTGAGCTGTAATACCTTCAAACAACAGGCAGTGATTCAACACATCACCAGGTTTCCATATCAGTTTCAGAAGACGGTAATTCATCTTTTGGTTTCCTCCCTGCCATTCTCTCCTCTCACACTCCCGCTGTAATACAGTGATTCAAAATGAGGTCTTAGGTTTCACATGGCCCGATATCAGAATTCAAAGTGCAGTCACAGCGGAGGAAAAGCAAAGCGGCTACATTTGATGCATAGGAAGACGAGCCTGAGACGCATTTACAGCAATAAAAGCATCATGATAAGAAGGAAATAAAACAGAAACAAGTCTCATACAGTGTGGGGAAGAGTAAATAATCACATAACACAATACATTTTCGTTATTTGGCTTAAGATTCACGCTTTAAACGGTAACCAATGGACGGAAGTGGCTTTGATTGAATGAATGTCAAATAAACAATTGTATGTATTCTGATATTAAATGATAGCAATAAAAGAGCTGCTATTATTGAACTATTTTAAAAGACTGATGTAGACAGATTATGAGATGGCACGGACATAAAACTGGTCATTTTGACTTTTTATGTTCACATTTTTCTCTCTTTGGGATCCATTTGAGTCTTTATTGTGTCTATCTTTTTGTGGCCATGTGGGTCACTTTCTTGCATCTTTTTGTAGTTGTTCCATCCAAATAGGAATGATCACTAAAGTTTAATCACCTTAACACACAATTAGGGCGAGACTGTCATGAGTGGATGACTTTTAAGAATCCGTACAAAGCAGTTTTCTCAGTTGAGGTTATCCACTTCTTAACACTTATATTATGTGTGCAATAACAAATGCGACATGCTTCAGCTACAGAGCAGAAAGCCTGACTGATTGAAAATGAAACGTTGTGGCTGAACCGCTAATTTAACACTGTTAAAACATGAGATTAAATGGATTAGAGAGTTGTTGAAATGAGAGTTTGAAGACGATGAAAGCCAGGATCACACTTCATGCCTTTCGTGTTGACAACTGTGCAAACACGACTCAAACAGGGACTGAGAGGAATTTGGTTATCGATTGTGTTTGGCTCTGATTTGCTGTTAGATAACCTCGCAGGGACGGGCAACATCTAATTTGTTTAGGAAGATTTAATCCAACTCATGTAACAAAGTATCTTTAGTGCGGCTAACACTCATTTGAAGCTTTAAACACTTAAGTGGGGTTAATATTTAATTAATATTGGCTTAATTGGCTCAGTTATCTTTGAAACGGCTTCTTTGACAAAACAGCAAACTACATTTCAATTTTCAGACTGGAGCCCCCGCTGCAGCAGATGTTATTTATGTAATAAAACAACAAACAGTATGTCAGAGAATAAGGTGACAGTTCATTTGTACCATCTAAAATGACAGAGAAAACAATAGGTTTGCACAAATCTCTTTGGTCAACATTCACACTACATCCATGCACAGTGCAGCTCAATGGGAAGATCAAAACCAGAGGGGGTTCTGGGTCGCCTCATGTGGAAAAATCCAAGATGTGTCAATTGAAGAGCTAAGGGAAGCAGCCGTGCACTGATCTTAGACTGAAGTGGGAAATATTGCTAAAACTAATCAGCTAGTCTTCATTTTGGAAGTGTTTACCCTCGTAAAAACCTTAAAATATTGTTTGCAAATCTTCTTAATGAGTATTAATCTCATATTTTGTCTGATTCTGTTGCACCAATATGTTAAAGCTACTGTCTCCAGAGGATGGAAAGCAGGGAATAACCACTGTAACCATCAGAAATGTTTTCAGACTATGTGTTTTGGTTTTAAAAAATGTAGCTTCATTGATGAGGATGTGGATTAATTGGCTACTGGACATCTAGTTTACTTCTCTCCAAAAAGAGCGGGGCCGCTGCTTCCCAATCATCAAGCTGAATTAAAGCACTGATGCTATTTTAAGGTGCTTAAGAATGTATTTTTCTCGCACAAAAATACTTAATATTGTTCAGATTTACCGAAAAATCATGTAATGATCCTCCAATGAGAGGAAATCCAGAGCTGTGTGCAAACAAAAGAGCAGACATTTCATATTTTTGCATAAGCACATTTCACAAGCTACTCGGCAATTCATTTGTTAATTATTGTTCTGGTTCAGCTGAAGTGGTAACCATTTTAGAAAGCAAAGAACTCAAAAAAACAAACAATGGCCAACTTTTCACAGGACAACAGAACCTATAAAATATAAGAACACTTGTATTCAATCCAAAATCTGTATATTTAATATGTTACTATTAGATAACTATTAACTGACAAACCTCTTGATTAAGCAGGATTAAAGTTTTGGTTTTCTTCCAGGTCTGAATCTCTGGGCTTATAAATGGATCACATGACCTGATAAAGAAACCAAGACGTTCACCTGCACTCAGTCAGGCTGATGTTCAATCCAGAGGCTCAAACAAAGAAAGACAGTGTTTGATCACTAAATATATTATAGAAAATTAGCAAGAGTATCAAAACTAATTCTAAATATGGATTGCAATTGGAAAAACGTATACAATAAGTAAACAAGAATTACACTGTTGGAAGATCTAAATGATTCAATTAATTTCATTAACGATTTTGTTCTTTAACCAACTCTTTGAGTCTCACTCCAACTGGGCAGCGAAGTAACAAATACTTAATAAATTGACTGTAATAACAAGCATTCTGCTTTTGTTTATTCCCGTGCAAATCCTGTGCTTTAATGCTGAAAACAACCAGAGCACAGAAGGAAATCATTTTGGAAAGTAATGCTTTTGACACTTGTTAAGAATTCATCCACACTGACTACATTTGGTGATAAAAATGATTCTGAAATGAGGGAGGGAGGGACCGATAGTGGTTACAGAGAGAGAGGAAGGCTTATTGCCAAGGTTATTATCTTTCTAAAACCAATGTCTTTGTTTGTTTAAGCTGAACAAAACTCAGGAAAAAACTTTTTTTGGCAGGTACAGTAAATTGTAAAATGTTTAAGTAGTCATGAAACACAAAAAAAAGAACATGCCGTTCCAAGATGGGAAATGTCTGAAATGCAAAGAAATGTGTTTTCATCTTTCTTTAAAAGAGCGTTAGGATGTTGCATCGTTTTAAAGCACCATTGAAGGGATAATATTCCTGATTACAGATTAGCTAGCCAAAAAACTCAGACCCAGGGTGTTGAAATATGACACACAAAATAAAATGGACCCAACAGGAACCATGGGTAATTTTAATATATTGTTCAGTCCCAAATGTGTATTTTTGCTAGAAAATATCGTTTTGTTCAATTTTTTTACAATCAAGAATGCTGTATTACCCAGCTAACCTCAGCCCTGTCCGAATGGGGTTTAAAACACATGTCATGAGATCTCAACAATTGTCAACACCTTCATCATTCGATACTCAAATTATCAGGACACTATTAATTTCTGTTGAAATACGACATAAGCAGACATGTAATTCAAGGTAACAAAAAACGTAAAAATGACGTTTGTATAAAATGTTGGATAAAAACAATCATTTTGGCCCAATTGGTTTTTCCACAGAGATTGTTGGTATGTTGCATGTTGGTTCCTGACGGGACAGGAGTGCAAGACCATTTTTCCCGGACTGAAACCAGGGGGAATGATTGGGAAAAGTCTGCAGATTGGACCCACAAACTTTAAAAACTTCTGCAGAATTAATCACTTGAGGAATTCATAATCTGTCCATTAAAAAAAAAAACTTAAAAGAAGCTAAAAGAGTAAACGGGAAACTTTAAAAAGGCACATTTGAATTTCCACAGGCGTAATCTCGCAGAGAGGCATATGTTGACATGACATGACGACATCTGCGCTGGAAAGGAGTGAAAACATCGTGGCTCTTTGGTGGCATCGCAAACACTCGACAAAAAACGAAAGTCCGGGCATATTAGAGTGCATTAAAGGTACAAACCAATCGTCTCCTTTTAAATAACGACAGTCAAAAGTTTCCTTCTTCCTCTGTAAAATCGGAGGGAAGAGGGTAGGAATCAGGTCTCCAAAGACAAACAGGATCCAACACGGAAACATCATAAAGGAAAATGCTACGTCTGCTGATTTTCCAAGGGGTTAATCCTGAGAGTAGTCCTAGCTGTTGGCACTTCCTTGAAGGTAAATGATCCGTCCAATCAGGAGGAAGAGGAGGCCCATGCAGAGCAGCGCGGCGTGCTCCTGGTGGATGTGAGGCAGCGGGTTGGGATGGATCACTACCCGTCGTCTGAGTCTGTCTGCCTCACGCTGCAACAGAGAGGAGAAGAAGAGATGTTGCACTGTTAATGAAAATATGGTATGTGTTAGAGCCAGTATTTTGATTTATAAGAGAGGCCAAATCAGGCCCGTGGTGGATTTAATTTCGGCCCGCAGGATAATTTCTAATTACTATTAGATCTGGCCCGCCGGTATATTGCACGCACACCTTCACTCCATCCTGAGGATTTCCTCGGCTCAGAGCCTGACCCCAAACATTGATGAACTTGCACCCGAGATGAGATGCCAAGTATCTGAGCTAGCATCACAGAGCAGCACACTGAGTTTAATGGATGTTTCCTTCTTGAGACAACAGGGCATGTTTGGTTTGTTCTTTGAGGGAAATAGTTGTTTTGAAGCTGTTGTTGGCTTGTGGGAAAATGTAATCATAAGAAATGACTCTGGAAAAGCTGCAGATAGAGCCATGAGAAAAGAATGCAACTGATTATTTAATGTTTAATGTTGTTTTTATAGGCAATAATTTAAGCTTCGTTAGTTCCAGGTTTAATATGTGCAATAAGTTCTGCAATAAACATTGAACCAGTCCGGCCCTCGACTAGCAATGTTTTAATTTCGGCCCACTGTGTATTTGAGTTTGACACCCCTGATCCAAACCATCGGAGGCCAAGCAACTCCTCAAACTGTGAGTAATTTAAAGGAAAGAAAACTAGTTAGAACGGTCTGTTTAAGGCGTCTAGTGGCTTGATAGGAAGACAAGGAAGGAAGCCACAACAGTATGAATACATTATAGAGTAAGGTAGCACCAAGGAGTGCACAACAAACACAATGTACAACAATAATTTGTATTACTGCTGATTTTTATTCCATATTGTATTCCTTCTATTCCATTGCAATTTTTATTTTACTATATTTTAAATTATTTTTTATATTTTTCTAGTTCTCTACCTGTGTTTTTAATTCTTGTTTTCATGCACCACTACACCAAGTCAAATTCCTCGTACGTGTAATTCTACCTGGAAATAAACCTGTTTCTGATTTCTGAACAGAATAAGAAAGATGAAAAGTTAAGTAGTGGATATATGACAACAAAATTATATAATATTCTTTGAATACGATAACGTTTGATGGATTATTCGCTAGCCTCTTTGTTAATGTGCTAAAACTGTCAATGTTTCCATTCCCACACTCCACATATGACAGTGATATGGTCAAACCAATGGGCCTTTGATTTCAGATCAAAGCAGCGTCTTGTTTCTCGCCTGAAAGTAGCTGAAATGACCCCTGCTGTGATGTCATCAGCTGTAGCTAGGCGGCTAATTAAGCTAATGCTAGCTCCGTGACTTGACTGAAAACATTTAATTTATAACTGTGTTTGCCTGCTTAGCTGACACAGTTGGAGTAGGAGGTAACATTGTTTTTTTGATTGACTCATTTTGAGATAGAATATAAAAGAAAATAGATTTTATGATAATGGATAAACATTGTTTTGGTAAACGTAACGTAGCATGAAATGTAAAGTGAATTTGGCTGAAGCTCTTGTGAGTCAAATTCTCCCAACTGTGTCTGTTATTAATGGATGAAAAAAGTCCTGTTCCGGGAGTTCTTCATGTCACACACACACACACACACACACACACACACACACACACACACACACACACACACACACACACACACACACACACACACACACACACACACACACACACACACACACACACACACACACACACACACACACACACACACACACACACACACACACACACACACACACACACACACACACACACACACACACACACCCACACACACACCCACACCCACACCCACACCCACACCCACTATGTGTACATCCACAGGAAGCAGGTAAGTATAGTTCTCTACATCCTGCCACAACTCTCTGTTCTGCCACCGTCTCCAGGTGTGATGTACTTTTTTAAGAGGGTCATTGAGGGTCACCGAGTAATGCACATCCACTGCATTTTTCAACTGTCAAATGTTTGGCCAAACCTGAGATAACCCTGAGGACATCATTAGTTTATGACTCTAATAGTTCCTTCACCTTGTAAGCTTTAACTGTCTTTTCACTTCTTTTTGGCACCATTCTGAAAACACTTGGCACGCTGTTGACTGAATTGGGTATTTTATATTTCCATCCTCTCTACCTCGAGGAAGCTCCAGCCAGACTCCAGCAGCAGATTTCCCCAATAAGTGAATTTCATTATTGAAAGCGAGCTAAAACACATTGAGCCTAACACCAGAGGAGGAAACAGACGAGTGGAAGACTAGTTTACCCTTTGAAGATTCAGTCTGATTCACATTTTTGGCAAGTCTATTATTTTACTGAACTATAGTAAGTCCAGAGTAAAACATGTCAATATTAACAATAAGGATGTATTTCTATTCATTGATGGTCCTCACTGACTTTTCCTCCAATAGGATGTAGTAGATGGATATTTGAGATTTTAATTGAAAGGACCTAACTGTTGGATAGATTGCCCTGACATTTGGTTGAGGAATTCTTGATCCCTTTAGGACAAATTGTCAAGACTTTGGTGATCACTTCGATTTTTATTTAGGGCCACCAGCAGGTCATCCTTTGTGTGAGTTCAACATGTGGGTTATGTCCAAATACCAGCAGAACTAATGGCCTTCCCACCTGACTCAGCTGTAATTTGTTTAAAGTCCTTTTTCTTCACATTAGCATGCTTAAAATGGTTAAATGTGTGACCGAATGCAAACAAGAGACAACGGTGCAGCTGTAAACTCTTGTTGTGTTATCATGGGTTTCAGGTTTAGTTAAAATCCACCTCATTTTTAAGAAGAAAAAGAAATGAACACATCTCCACATCTGGACAAAACAACACATCTGGAAAAACACTCTGACATATCATAGTGTACTTGTATATGATCATCACAGTCTGACCTTTGTTACTTTAAATTAACATGAGTCACCAGTGAAGGAGCAGCAGAGATGATAAGTCATTGAAGAGTCATTTGATTTCATTAAACGTCATCTGTTTTCACAAAGGAAACTATCAAGACAATTTTTTAAGATCTAGTTACAACGCCGCTGCCTGGACTTCTGACATGACAGTAAATCACAAGCGTGGGTGTAGAAACTACAGAAAAGTTCAGTGCCCTTTTCATCCGTCACCATTTTGTTTTACATCACAGATTAGATCTTACCCTTTGTTATAGGAAAGATGCAGTAAAGCAACTTTTGGTGGTATCTATAATTATACTACTATAGTTTTTGTTATTTTTTATTAATGTTAGCAGCATTTATCATATTGCAAAGTAGAGACTTGTCTCTCCTCGAAGCAGACTGGGCCAAGTTTGTGGTTTTAAGGTTGGCAGAGTTTCTGCGCTTTTTCCTCACCTCACCAACCGCTGTAAAGATTCAAAACTCTCTAGAAGATCTGCCGTTTGCCGACCATGATATGTATCAGACATAAAGCTTGGTTTAATATAAGACATTTATTGATCTACACATGTCTATAAGAAATGGGATAGTCAGCAGTGCAAGTCATTCCTAAACACATGTTAGATTACTCAGATGTTTGGACTCCAAATGCAAGATCTCTTCTGTCAGTTGTCAACTACAATGCAGTATACCCTCCGCTGTTAGCACTTACTACATTTGACATGTTCTGCAGCTAATAAGAGTGGAGGAAAAACCGAGAATGACAACACAACAGGAGGATGTGGTGTACCTGGGAGGAGCTGAGACGCGATGTATGTGGTTGACGCATTTACATCTGACCAATATCTGTATACAATGTTTCTCAAACCACATCCGAATCAGATCAGCCAGATGACATGAAGACATGATGGCATTTAACGTGTCTGTAAACCACAGATATGTTGAATGTCAACGTTTTTGAAAGTGATGTAGTAAAATGAGCGATGCGAAGAACAAGCGAAGCAGTATATTGAGGATTTGCTTTCTTGTTTTGTGTTATAAGAAGATAAATATCACTGTCATCATGCTTGTGGATTAATTATAAAGAAAGAGCCAGAGGGCTGATAAGATAAGACTCTATGCTGGGAAAAACATTTACCATGGCTCTCTTCAACGCGTATATATGAGCATGTCGCTGCGAAGGGGACCCAAGTTCCCAACAGCAAAAACACGTGGGTTTGCTATCCTGGCTCCAAAATGGTGGAATGAGCTCCCCATTGGCATCAGGACAGCAGATAGCTTACACACCTTCCGGCGCAGACTGAAAACTCATCTCTTTCGACTCCACTTCGAGCGATAAAATTACTAACAAAGCACTTATATACTAATAAAGGACTGGCTTATCTAAAGCCAGTTGAGTAGCACTTGAAATGTTTTTGCTCTATGAAGCCTGATGTACTTTATGATTCTGTTTTCTTCAAGTTTGTATTTTGTTGGTCGAACGCACTTATTGTAAGTCGCTTTGGATAAAAGCGTCAGCTAAATGTAATGTAATGTAATGTAATGTTGTGTCTTGCTTGTTTGATGTTGTTTTGTTGCAGGAATAAGTCCTACAAACTAGAAATGAGTTCACATTAAAGCACTTCCGGTTCCCTTGAATGGGTTTTCAGAAAGAAGCCTGAAAAAGGTTTGTGATAAGCAAGAGCTTAAGGGTGTGTTCACACCTAATAGTCCGCTCTCTGGTGCGCACCAGACGACAGTTTGTTACATTGTTTCATTTTTCAGAAGGTTCGGTTTGCGTTCACACGGGCAAAACTCAAACGGACTATAAACTTTAAACACAAGTCATGTGCTCGGAAATGCTGTTCAACCATTGGTCAGACATTAAGGGGGTACAAACGCAATCCCGGCAATTTCTAGCGGGGCCTCCGCCATGGAGCATCGGCACTTTCGGCAGGTTATTCTCATGCTGCTGTTAGTCTGGAGATCAACAGACACTAGTGGCCCGCGTATATGATTATATAATCAGACAACGTCCGTTAAAAAACATTATTACATGGCTTTGTTGAATACTCGATTCTGATTGGTCAATTCAAAACACGTGACACGTTTTTAATCCAGAACAGACAGACCGCTGTCAAGGATTTATTGACCGTTGTTAAGGACGCTCACATCTGCACAAAGAAGTCCGTTCGATTTAACTGTATACAGTTTGGCTGAAACTGACAAGACAAGAGCGACAAGAACAGCGGAGAAGTAACGGGCAGAAACCCTCCTTTTTACGCAGCGGTCCAGACATATACATCAGACGGCGACACATATTCAGTGTGCAGTTACTTTGGCATTAGGGCAGGGATATCTAGATACTTCCCAAGGTTTGACATAATGAATTGTGCTACTTTTAAAGCAAGCAACGATTTTTTCAAATCTGTAATCAAAAAGCTCCTCAAAAACGCTATTGAAGCAGTTCCTGCCGTTGCTACGTTAGTTCAAACGGTAACAACGGACTATTTTTCTTAGCGGATGCATGTCAATTTAAATACAACTATTTTTTAAATCAATAAAATCATTTTCTAAATCCACAAAAGCATTTCAATTAATATTGGGAGTCATGTCGTTACTTTGTTGAGAATGTGGCCGTGTAATAAGCGGCATAATGTGCAGCATTATCCATGAGAGACGTTCTGCAGAGGAGGGGCGTTTCACTGACGACAGGTGTTCTTACTTTTATGTAGCTGACGGAGAATGTTTACTTTACACGACACTGTTCAACACTTAATTCTTCTTTACTCTTTAACTAAACAACCGCGGATGTCTTGAAAGAGTCTTTCGCTAAAGAGTTTTGAAGATATCCGCGTTCTTGTGACACGTAAATACTGCGCTTCCTATGTTTTGGTGCGGACTGCGTTCACACCAGCAATGAACCGCTCCAGAGTTCGCAAGCAAGCGCTCCGAGACCACCTATTTTAGCGGACCAGAGTCCGGTTGTTTAGTTCACTTAAGAGGTCTCGGACTACGTTCACACCGACCCAAATGAACCGCACCAAGCGGCTAAACGCACCAGGGTTCGATTCAACCGGACTATACGAGGCAGGTGTGAACGCACCCTAAGAGACTGAAATGGGTTTTTTCTACAACGTAAAATAAAATGGTACACAATCGCATAATTGACAAATGTCATAAAAACAGTGGTTGCTGGCCCTTTTTTCAAATGTGTTAAAAGGATAAAGTTCCCAATCATTCCTGACTGAACTTTTGCATTTTGGAGGGGTCCCAACACTGGGTGGGTTGTTGCGGGGAGGAGGTGCTGCCGTACTGAAGTTTATTGTTTATTATTGACATTCTTGTTTTAGCTGACTGGTTTTCTATTTATTTATTTGTTTATTTTTTGTTTGTCTGTTTTTGTATATCTGTTTGTCTTCTGTCTGTGTGGGATTTTGTTACCTTGGTGTTAAGCAGTATTTACGTTGTTACTCTACCTATTTTTCTATAAAGTGAAGATTTGTTTTACGTACTTTTGATACATTCTCTGATAGAATAACTGTATGCTGTTGACAAAACCCAATAAACAAAGCTTAAAAAAAACAAAAAACAGTGGTTGCTAACAAGCGGCTGAATGAGACTATATGTAATTAGCTTTCTTATTATTATTATTGGCTCTGTTTTGCAGTTTACCGAAATCTAATAGAAAATCCCTTAGTTAAATCACTACGTAACACTCGCGCTTCTATTGGCTAGCGCTCCAACAGATTGTAGGCTAAGGGGCGGGACATCTCTAAGTGGTTGACCAATCACAACAGAGCCGGCCAGCTAACCAATCAGAGCAGACTGGGCTCTGGTTTCAGACAGAGGGTGAAAAGAGGTGCTGCAGCACAGGCAGTATGAACAAAATAAAGAGCTTTTTGAACAATGTAAACACGTCACAGTAGTAAATTATGAATATGAACCGGAAAATGATCTTTATATGTTCTTTTAAACACAAACAATAATGTTAAAAAGGTTACATTTAATCATATGTTCTTTTGGGAAAATGAATAATTACATGTGCATTAAAACATCATGAAGACAATTGGGCTGGTCTGTTATTTGGTCGTATTTCAGTCAGGGCTGAGAGTCTGACACCAAGCCAAACACTTGAGTTTCAGCCTTGAACCTCAGGACTACAGAAAAATAACCACACGCGCGTGCAGGCGCACTCAGACCCTACAGCTATCCTCCGAATAGTTTCTTCATTTGAACTCTTACCTCAAATAACCCCTTCAATCATCTGAGAATAGAAAACCTGCTGACACACATCGTTTTCCTGCCGTCACGTCTGCAGGCTTCTAACAAGTATGCTATTGTGATGCAATGAGAGAAAACTGACATACAGGCATTACAAAATAAAGGAGCAAAAAGCAAAATATCCATAACTCAAGTAAACCAACTTACTAGAGTCAGTCAAGCAGGAAGTCCACCAGGCAGATTTAAGTCACTGAACTAATAATGCAACCATTGCAATCCTTAGCCAACCATTAAAACAATAAGCAAAAAATCACGTGCCAAATATCTGCACATAATTGATAGATATATTGATATAGATCCTGTTTTGTTTGAATACTTTCCCCCTTCTTTTAAGCACCCATCTATGTTCATGTATTTCAGTTGACACTTGATATACATTGGGCATATGAACACTTCACAATAAGTGTTTCTCCTTTATTGTACATCAGTTATTTTATAACGGCAGTCTAATACAAGTGCAAAGCAGACACCATTTATAAAAATCCTCTAGTGTCCTGACTTTAATGTTGATGGGAAGCTCCAACATCCATGATTTGCATGCATGTGCTACAGCAGTAAATCATGTTGTAAATCAAAGCCAGAAGACAGACAAGAAAAAGGCTGAGGAACGGATCAGTGCATTTAGCAGCTGTAAGCTAGGTTCAAAACACAGACTGTTAAAATGGGTTAGTATTATAAAAAAATCAGCCCCTTTAAAGTTGTCGTGATGCGGTAAATAATCAACAGACTAGCTGTCACCATGTTTATTTCTGCTTTTGGGCATTTTAACACTGAGGTCGGTGTGGAACTACAGCTTCTGTGTCAGTCTGTGATGTCATTGGGCCCAAAAATAACTTGATCAACTTCCCAGTATGGACATTAAAAACAGCCCTTATCTAAATGGTTAGGATCTTAAAGTTGTAAAAGCCGAATTCAGAGTTTATTTCATTTGGAGGCGGGGCTTAAGCAAACTGCAAGTATTCGCAATGGGCTTTATAGATACAGGTACTTTTTCCCTCAAGACTCAGGCTATTTTGGCTTCATGCGCCACTGAGCAACTTCTATAAGACTGAACGGACTCCCGCCTCCAACGCTGTATCCAGTTCTCTTTATACATCCATGAGATGCTCCCATTTGTAGTCTTTGCAGCGAGTCAAGTGGCTATTATTGGAACTGCAGCTTTTGGTACTTGTGCTCGGGCTCAGCCGAAGTTTGTCGCACGGTTCGAAGGAAAGGATGTCAGTTATTGTAATATATGAAAATGCTCAAACACAGAATTCAATTGATAGTTGTTGAACAGAAATACTTTCAAATTGCGCCAAAATCCCAGACCATTGATAGGATACAAAAGGTGATTTTAATAACACAACTTTAAATATTACGTCTTTACTTTTCTGTTTAGGTTTGGAAACTTTTGATGCTGCCTTCAGACACATCTGTTGCAGAGTTTCACATATTTCATCTCAGCCTTGATTCTCCTTCTGGCGGCTTTGTTTTCACAGTGGAAACATTGAGTCAGCCCGTTCCAAAAAGCTCATGTGATTTTGTTTGGTCACCACAACTTACTATGCTGCTGCAAAAATAACTCAACACACACATGCCCACAAGCAGATCAACAGCTGTCATTACTCTCTGCCGAATGTCCACTCTAAAACTCTGCCCGTTTAGTTTTCTATCTGCAATGTGAGCTTCATGTTTTAATGTACAACAAGGTGCTTAATGTATATGCTCTTATCATGTATAATGTCTGAATCTGAAACAACTTAACATGTTGCTCAAGAAAAGAACAACTCAAGGTTTTTAATCCAAAGTCTAGCTGACTAACATCGCTTTAAGTCCATGCATGTCCATATGACTTATGTCACCACTGTTTAAGAGATTCTGAAGAGTGTGACTCAGGGTTTTAAACTTATCTTTGTGTGTGTGTGTGTGTGTGTGTGTGTGTGTGTGTGTGTGTGTGTGTGTGTGTGTGTGTGTGTGTGTGTGTGTGTGTGTGTGTGTGTGTGTGTCTGGCCTTAACTGTTGCACATGTTGTCAGTAAAGTAGAGCTTAGAAACTGCTCATTGGTAATATTTGTGCAATATAGAGTCATCAGAAAGCCCCGAAAATATAAGAAAAATAAAACAAGACAAGCATTCAACCGAACAATCCTTCAGGGGCCTATACTACGAAGCTGGTTCAACCTAACCTGGATATGTTTGAGTTAGCCGGTTGGCTTAATCCAAAACATACGCGCTCTCGCTAAACTGTACTACGACGCTGGTTATCAAGTGGATCGCTCAAGCCAGCCGTGTCCTATCTAGTTAGGTGCGCGTTCACATGAAAGGGGTGGTATTTGGAGCATTCGACCAATCACAAACATGGAGAAGCGCACTGACAGCGCAGCGTCATACTTCCTGAATGAAAAGTGAACTTTAATACTAGTCAAAAATGAAGAAGTTAAACTTTAAACATCCATGACTTAAACACTTTATCCAGGATCAAAGCCACATAGCTGCACCTGCAAGGTGAATACAGCTGGCAAAAGAACAAGTGTTTGAATGCGTACATTAACAGGTTTATGATATCACTGCCCCGTCTAAAACACGATCTGACTTCAATTACATTTGTCTCGAGTGTTTCGTCAACTTAATGTGTTGCTTAAAATAATACTTCTGCATACAGTATGTGACACTGTGAGTGTTGCACGGCCAGATACGGCTCAGCTGACTCAGATAAGGAGAGATATGATACATTATGAAGTGATATGCCGCGGACTGTACTTAATGTACTCTGATCCGGTTACTTATGTTGTGGCAGATATTTAAGTAAGCTTTCTTAACGCTAATGTTATAATAGTCAGATTGCTCTGAAGATGGAGGTGATATTCTATTCATGTTCACGTTCACACAGTCGGTGATTTTTGCCGGCCGTCTTTCCTGCGACGGCAGTTTTTCTGTATTTCCTTTCTCCTGTAATATGACTTGATCGCTTTAAACTCCGCACACTGAGCTCTGATTGGTCAGCAGGCGGTGCTTTCACTGAGTTGAGCTCTTAGCCTGCAACCTAACCTGGTCCCGACCAGGTTAGCTGCTTAGCATATATTACCATGGAGATCTAGCCTGCTAAAAAGAGAACCAGCTTCGTAGGACCGGAAAGCCGGAGTTTTCCCTGAATTTAGCCGGCTAAGCGAAAATCCTGCTTCGCAGTATACCCCCCTGCTACAGCAATGCTGTAAACAAATCAGTGTTTAGTTCTGCATTCCTGATAGAAACAGCAATGCACTCTTGGTTGAATAAGAAATGCTGTGTTTCTCCCGCTCTTTGACTTGAACACACACAAACAGAAACAGCAGCAGCCTGTCCCTCTGAGTTATTTCTGTCTTCAGGACAAAGGTTTGTTTACCTCCTACTGAAAGATGACAGTGTGTGTTGGTGTTTTTTCGAGCGTGTGTATGTGTGTGTAATTTGAGCGAGTTTAAGTGTGTCAGTGTTTTAATGTGTGTGTGTTTTGGCAGGATAATTAGACCTTGTGCTTTGCTCCCTGAGAGCTCTGTAACCACAGGGCTGAACCATAATGAATCCACACTGTCACGGACACTAGGCTAACACACACACACACACACACACACACACACACACACACACACACACACACACACACACACACACACACACACACACACACACACACACACACACACACACACACACACACACACACACACACACACACACACACACACACACACACACACACACATGGTTACAGATGTTTGAAAACAAACACATATTCACGCACACATTGTGTCAATGTTTAACTGAGAGAGTATGGGGGGGGAGGCTGGATTAAATGAGGACAAAGGAGAGAGCAGCAGAAAACAAATAATTACATATGATACGGCTGATGACACATCGCTGAACATGTTTTCCAGACAAATAATCAATCATCTCGATGTGCTTTCTATGTGAAACTATTTTAAGAAGTGCTTTGCTCATTTCTGAGACACCGGTGTGTTTGTGAGCGTGTTCTCAGAGGATATGAGTCACATTAAAACCTTTACTACAGGCTGAGCATATTCAGCCCTGCTTATCCTACGATGCCTTCAGGCAATGAAACTGAATAAAGCTCGACAAAAGAGTGAACACACAGTGCAAATTAGTCAACAGTTATGTGTGATTCATTGGTCATACTGTAAGACACTTGTTCGATGTGTTACAAAAATCCCCCTAAACCTGGTGATATATATTCAAGTGTATCTCTTATTTTCGTTCTTTGATTAATTTAAAGGTCCCATGTTATGCTTTTCTGGTTAGTGCCCGTCCCCTCGTGTGTTATGAAGGTTTTTATGCATGTAAACGGTATGCAGAGTCAAAACCCTCAAAGTGCACCCTGTAGCGAGTAAAACTCTAACACAGAAAATACCTCCCCAAAACGCCTCGTTGGAGATACGTCCCCGTACCCGGAACGAAATGGACCAATCCGCGGAGCCGTTACGTTAAGCCCCCACTGATTGGTCCAAATTGACCAATCCACGGACTTCCTCACACACTCAGTGCAGGCAGCTCTGCAAGTATAACCATAGATGGAATAAGACAAATACAGGATACCTCACTGGCTTTCCACCAGTAGCCTTATTCAACCGCAACGAGGAATGAAACCTGTATCTCTGACGTGTTATTCAAGTGCTTTGCCCTTATTTCTGTGGTTATTATGTGCATTTACCGTCATATTTTGGTGGTTCACTAACAGCTCTGTCCTTATACTGATGAATATTTCATTGATGTTTGTGAAACCTGAAAAATTTCTTATGATGCAGTGGTTATGAAATCAAGTGTAGCCATGCACGACAACAGGGAACAAATCTCCATGTTCCTCTTTTGAAGTGCCTCCTCATTGTTCTGCAGCGTGAACAAACATGCACGCTGACACATTCTGGATTATTCCATGCCCAGGTTCACAGATGGCTTACTACTAAGACACAAACAAACACACACACTTCTCTTCCTCTCTTTACTAAATGTTAAACCACATTTCCTCTGCAGCCCGACTCACAGCTGTTCGAGCAAACCCGCCTCTCATGACTCTTGACAAATACTTAAGAGTTATTCCGCTGTCAGACGTTAAACTCCTGATTTTCCCAGACGTATGTGTCTTAACTTGGTGAAATGTTCAAGGTGCACGATGACTGTGTATGTGATTATCCAGAAGGCAGGTAAATGCAGTGATTGATCAAAACCAAATCCTGAAAGATAGATGAGTAGCCCAGCTGTGTTAATGAGGGGGTTTGAGAGCAATGTGTTGACTGCTGGAACCACAAGTGCTCTCAAATAACATCGCTTAAGGGGTATCATGGCCTTTTGGTTAAGGATGTGTGTGGGTTGGGGGGTGGCGCAGAAGCATGATGGCAGAAAAGATCAACCGTTTCCCTGTTGGATGCTCATTAACACCCAGAAGGTTAAACACAGGGGAGAACACATTTGAGTAATTAGTCTGCCTCGCTAGCTTTATCACAGCTAATCTTTTGACACTCTGCCCCTCCATGTGAGGTCGGCCCAGACCCTTGGGGTTTTTAAATCTGCTCTTAAGACACACTTGTTCTCCCTGGCCTTCTAGTCAGAGCGGAGCACGACACCCTGACTTTTCCCTGTGTTTTTTATATATCTGCTCTGCTGTAAGGCAAGGCAAGGCAAGCCAAGTTTATTTATACAGCACTTTTCAACGCAAGGCAATTCAAAGTGCTTTACAAAAAAAAAAAAAAAAAAAAAAAATGAAAGACATTAAGCATTAAAAAAGAAAAGCTAATAAAAATTAAGTAATTTATTGTCTTTTATTGTGATTGTAGTAATGTGTTTTTGTTACATGTACAGCACTTTGGCTCGACCAAAAATAAAACTTGATTTAATACTGAGCGAGCAATTTAAAGATGACCGATTCTCCTCATTTTCAGGTTCATATCTGTATTTTTTGCCTCTACTGTGAAATGCTATAATGTTCAAAAAGGTCTTTATTTCTCTCATACTGCCTGTGCTGCAGCCCCTCTTTTCACCCTCTGTCTCAAACCAGAGCCCAGTCTGCTCTGATTGGTCAACCGCTTAGAGATATCCCGCCACTTAGCCTCACGTGCAATGTGTTCGAGTGCTAGCCAATAGAAGCGGGAGTGTTACATAGTGATGTCATTATGTTCCGAAAGTAAACAAAGGAGTTCAATGGAGGCGTTTCAGATGGAGTGTGGGAGAGAAACTCCCTGGGATTTTAGCCTTTGCAGACCATTCACATGCACACTAAATAACACACTACAGGAAAGAGGAAACCCAAAAAAGCAGAATAGAGCCTCTTTAAGCTCGACATTAGGATGTAACAGTCCCGTCATGCCTGTCCTTCAGTTATATTTTTAATCCATTTATCTGATGGGATTCAAGTTACCCATGTTTTTTCACTCTTCCTCTCTGGCTTCCTAAAGCTCCATTTATCCCTTTGATAGTGGAGTACATAAAACTGTGATGATGCAACATGCAGAAATGTTGCCAGGGAAACAGAAGCCAAGAGGAAATTAACTCTTATTGCAGCCACGCAACTTTACAACACAACCCGTCTGCCTGCCTTTCAGAGGATTTATAGTCTCTGCAATAATGTAATTAACTCTTCAGTGACGCAATAGTCAGACTACTGCTACTTTCATTTTTATAGCAAAACCGCAGCTGATCAATCAAGCTTACTCATCCCTCTTTTAAAATACTGCATAGTCATGTCATTTCCTAAATCTGCAAAATGGTAAGTTTCAATAAAGAGCCAGGTGGATAGTAGAAACAATTAAAATGCCTCCCCGGTGAAAGTAGTATAATCCAGAGAAAGATGAAGATAAAAGGATTGGTTTTGTTTGTAGTCTGTTTTTCTTCTGTGGTATTGGTATGCTGTGTGTTGGTATGCTGTGTGTGTGTGTTGTGTGTGTGTGTGTGTGTGTGTGTGTGTGTGTGTGTTAAGTTTAGGTCTTATAACAGTGTCATCTTATGATTATTAATAATGTAAAAAAAACATTGAACATAAGCAGACAATTGAAGGTTCCTACGTGTTAACAACCACACAAGATGTTTACATTTGGTCACACGTTAAAAGAAATCCAGCAAACATTTACATCCATATTTTGCTGCAAGTATAGACTCGCAAAGTGATTTGTATTTCCAGTGTAATTCATTCAACACAACAATAACATTATCCCTTTTACAAGTGCGTCCAATATTCACAAGATTGATAAATGCTAAGTAAGAACCTGCATTCACAAACACTTCCACTACATCAGTTCCTCTGTCAGCCAGCAGAGAAATAACTGAGGCTCCACTTTTATAATGTGAGCAGTCAGTGAGTCCCTCTGGGTTTCACCATATTTAAAAAACCCAAGTGGTACCACTAACTTTTGTTTTTGTTTCTTCAGCACTGCAGGAAAGTGTTTGAAGGCGGCGAATGGAACTGCTTTTCCCCGCTCAACAAGTCCGTTTTTTGTCATTTGTGTTTTCTGTGGTAGATAGATCGTCTGCAGCTTCAGGCGGACTTCTCGGTTATTCTCTGATCAAAATCATTTTGTTCTTCTCACCCAGGGCGCAGTGGGAATAGGCTCCCTCAGATCTCCCATGGCGACATTGTCGGAGTATTTTTAACCGCCAGCATTTTTTTTTTGAGCCCTTCTGAGAATCTCGCTAACCACATTCAAACAGAAAACCATGGATAAACAGCCTGTGATTTGATAAACAAACGGTTATCAATTGGGGCCAACAATATTATTGACTGTTGTTAGATGGGGACAGAAATCCAGCACCAGACACCTTTTTACGCTGCTATGGACAATCTTGCACTAATGTACATTCCCAAAGATATTGAAGTGACTGTTATTTTGTATATATTTATTGTTGTGTTTTTTTATCTTAAAGGTGGGGTAGGTAAGTTTGAGAAACCGGCTCGAGATACACTTGTTATATTCCATGGAATGCTCTTAACATCCCGATAGCAATGAATATCTGAAGTGCTTTGACAAAAAAAGCATACATTTTTTTTCATCTGTGGAAGCCGTAGTACTGTAACGGCCCGTTCACACAGCGGCGTGGTTTAAGCTTGCCGGCGGGCGTGTCTGAAACTCGACCAACAACCACTCACATGAATCTCCCGCCCCTGACACACAAGCAGCGGTTTGATTGGCTAGAGCTTGTACTGGCATATGATTCGATTGGCTGACGCTTCTGCCGAGGCTTCAAAAGTTGAACATTGCTCAACCTTTGCAGCGAGCCACGCCAGTAACGCTCCGCGTCGCTTCCCACAATGCAGTTCGGCGAAAAGTGACATCACCCCATTCAAAGTGAATGGTGAAGCGTCAACACACGCCGCTGTGTGGACGGGCCGTTAAAAGCACGACCAATCATCTGAGCCGGCCCGGCTAAAATAACTGGATGGCCTACCTGCCTGTCAGCCTTCCATCTGTGCACAAACTTATCTCGTGCCCTCATTGGTCATGTGCGCGTTTGTGTGTGTTGGAGGAGGGGCTGTGAGGAAGTGGTAGATTTTTTCCGGCTGTATATTGTCAAATTCTAGCGCACTCGAGCTGGTTTCTCCAAAAAGTACCTACCCCACCTTTAATGTGTGCACATGTATAAATGTGTCTGTCAAGGACGCCGGAAGCAGGGGGGCCAGGGGCCCCCCCTCTTTACAGCCCTGCCCCACATTTTCGCAGCAGCGGATGCCGCGGAACACTGTACAAATCCCGTTTCAATAATTCTCATCTAATCTAAAGTCGCATCTAAAACGCGATCTGATCTAGCTGTGTATATTTTGTTATATTCAATCTCATTAGCTACAGGCATTTTTTAAGCTTGTAAAGGGAAGAACACAGCTCGCCTCTCCCTCGCCACTCTGCTCTTCCACAGCGCCGCTCCCCCTCCCTCTGCTGAAATTATGAATGTAAGGCATAGTAATCATAGATAACACGGCAGGGTCCGTTACAGTTTGTTTTCATCTGATTTCAATTAAACAAAGTCTTGGCTTTCAGAATATTAAACTTGTTTCGGCAAATTCAGATGATAAATACAGCTTTGAAGCTTTTAGCGGCATAATTACAAGCAGAGAACGGAGTAATTTAACGTCACAGCCAGAGGTCGCGTTAACCGAATATTTTCCGTCTATGACGGATTTTTTTTAACAATGACGGACAAATCTGAAAGCAGTCCGTCATTTTGACGGATTAGAACAAACTCGGAACAGCGCCAAAGTGTCCCCGCAGCGAGGCTCCGGTGTTATGCCGTGTTATGCATGCCCTCCAAAAAGGAAATCATACCGTTTCCAAACCTAACTGTGCCGCACAATCATTGAAATGTCTGTGAGTTTTGGCTTTACGCTGTGCACGCTCCCGCGAGGTGCAGCAGCCATGCATAACACGGCGCATGTGAACTGTCCCTCCCCCCGTTGACAGTTCACGAGCATGCTTTCCCCCCCCGTCAGAGTTGTGTAAAGGCCGACGGGTAATTCTGGATTTTGACGGAAGTTTTACGATCCTGTCCGTCAAAATGACGGGCAGCGAAAAAGTCTAGCGCAACCTCTGGTCACAGCAGGCATAACAACAGCCGGTGTTTCTCGTGAGGGTTTTCCCCGGGAAACAAACACAATACACACAAACGCAAAAATACACACACACACACACACACACACACACACACACACACACACACACACACACACACACACACACACACACACACACACACACACACACACACACACACTCGCGAGCTCCCCCCAGACCAGTAATCCAAACAAAATGATCTTCCCTCCGTAGCTACTTTGATCATTTGCTCCGCTAATAATCAATCAGATCGATCCAGAGAAGAGGAAACTTTGAAGGCCTTTTTCTCAAAATGATGACTCGGTGACAGTCATTATATAATGTGACATATTTTGCTTAATATTTGGAGTACAAAAACAATCCTGATATCATTAGAAAGCTAGGAATCTCCTCTTTCCAGCAGTGTATACAACTCAAAATGTGTCTTCGGGTCAATGCGACTGATTTCGATGGAGCAGCAAGTCACTTTGCATTAGGTAAAATACAGCAGGCAGACATAACAGGAAGAATATGTAATTTGTAATCCAATCAAATACATTGTCACAACATTCAAATGTATCCATGTACATTACAACCAATAACAAAGCTTAGATGTGTTTATTTGTTACGTTTTTTACGTTATGTGTTACGTTGTTCTGTGTGTGTCAGCCGTTACCATGGATACCAAACAATGGTGTAGCTGTATTGAAGTCCGAGTGGAGACAGTAACATTTGGTGCGTTATGTTCAAATCAGATTTAGTCAGAAATCGGGAGAAATGCGGGATAAATATGACCCCGGGAGGAAAACGGGAGTCTCGATCCCGCGAAAATCGGGAGGGTTGGCAAGTATGTCACACACACGCACTTTTTGGCCCCCCCCCACTTCTGAAATGAATCCGGCGCCGCTGGTGTCTGTTGATTGTGTATATATAGGATATATATATTTTAATCTATGGGATTGTGGGAAACGGTATTTCGATCTCTCTGTCTGCACACAAACTGAAAGATTGACAATAAAGTTGACTTGACTTAAATCACTAAACGGAAAGTGTACACACACACACACACACACACACACACACACACACACACACACACACACACACACACACACACACACACACACACACACACACACACACACACACACACACACACACACACACACACACACTAACCCTGAGCAGTAGATCTCTGTTGTATTCGTCTCCAATGCGTCGGAGCTCTCGTCCGACTTCCTCCCTCTGCATGTCCCTTGCTGCGTTTCGTTGCTGGGTGCTAGAGGGGCTGAGAGATCGTCCTGAAACAGAGAGGGGGAAACATGCCCACCTTAGAATTAAGGTCACACATGAATGTATTATATGTTTCATTTGTATTAGCGATGCTGCTTTTTTTTAGGCTTATGCAAGTTAGGGTTATCGACTTTTGATTAATAGTTTGAACATGCAGTCTGCATAAAAAGATAGACATAAAGACACAAGTATATTTGGTGACCTTTAGAAGCGGTTTTTTTTTTTCTTATCCAATTTTCTACTGCACTCCACTCATCCTGGTAATGGTATTGATGTTCCCACTGTAGTGGAAGCTGCGTCATTGTTGGACAGAAAGCTGCATTACACACACACACACACACACACACACACACACACTACTGTATGTATGTACGGATCATTAGCATCCCATTATTTAAAGAGTGTGCCCCTCACGCATAATGACAAAGATGTGCAGCTGACTGGAACATTACACGTTCATGTACACATGTGTGTTTCTGTGGCTAATCTGATATTTTCAGTCAATACTAAATCAGTATGAACAGTCTGAAAGCCCTGACCTCTTATCGAGCTACACTTATGACTCACTAAGGCTGTTATGAAACCCATGCTTATTATTTCTCACATCCTCCAATATTTATGAGAACTAAACAGCAATGTAATCACCAGTTCACCAGAGCACTGACTGCACCCCCCAGTGAGATGTGATGGAAACTATAGGCACAGATGTGGAAATACAGGAAGTGTTTTCTGTAAAATATTAGAAAAAAAACCAAAAGGTAAACTATGTCAAGTGATGTTGTTGATAACTGTAGAAATGAAAGAATTAAAACACAGATAAGCATCTTTTTCGCTCTCATAAAGTTATTCAAATGGCTTACAATTGTGGGGCAAGCAATAAAAAGCAAATAATTTAGAAAACAGTCTTATCTTATTCTCCTTAAGACATGGAGACATGCCCTTATTAGCCAGCTTTGTTCTAAGTTATGTCTCAAGCCTCAAGCTAAATCTATCTTTGTACAACTAGCCTCTAGGTTGTGTTATAATCAAACAGTGTTTATATAAATCTTAAAAGCCTCAAAAGGGACGGTTCCACTGGCGTTGTCTGGAGAACCTGCTGCACAAGGAAGAAGTATTGTGATGGGATGGCTGTAAGGAACAACAAGATGATACACTGATCCGCTTTAGGCTTTTATCTCTCATCCACACAAACAGGCCAGCTTTCCTGATAACTCAAACTTTCAAAGGACAATACTTCTTTGTGTGTGTGTGTGTGTGTGTGTGTGTGTGTGTGTGTGTGTGTGTGTGTGTGTGTGTGTGTGTGTGTGTGTGTGTGTGTGTGTGTGTGTGTGTGTTTATCTCCTATCTGTGCTATCTGATGGACGTAGCAGATTGATTGAGAGGCGAAGGGTTTCAGTCTGCATCTGACAAAAGGCCTGCAAGCCTATTTTGACTGCTACACACACAGGACTATTTTGATTGCATACTTAATGAATAACACACACACACACACACACACACACACACACACACACACACACACACACACACACACACACACACACACACACACACACACACACACACACACACACACACACACACACACACACACACACACACACACACACACACACACACACACACACACACACTGTTCTGTTTTGACTGGTATCTTATCTGGCTGGCTGCAGCGAGAGAATAAAGGAGACACAAGGCAATCAGTGAAGCTAATCACTGCTATTATAAAGAGAGGTTACAATAAGGAAGTTGTATTTTAGCATCCGGAGATAACTTTTGAACTTGAAAAACACCATTTATCCTACAAATGCAGATGTGGTTGAAGCTTGGGTTTTAATAGAGGAGTCGGGGAGGGGGGGGGAGAGACATTCACATACTGCAATTCTAACATGCAGTTTGTGAGTTTCTGCATTTTAAGTCAAAATTAGGGGATTCACACAGCTGTTTATTTTGTTGTGCCAAATCTCAGCCTCATGTCACAGCTTTGTTTGTTTTGAAGAAACAGGATGGGCAACTTTAGCCGACAGCATTATAGCTCTAAGCATGCGTGTCTTCTTCTGTTTACTGGTCCGAAAAAACAGCAGGCATAAAAACAGGGTCAGGGCAGTGAGAAGTGATTAATGTCTAATAAACACGTTGGTGGCTCCATCAGTACGAGCTGAAAACCACAGAGCCTCAACACACAACTCCTGGAAATGCAAAAGCTTCAACTAATACTTTCATTGCCTCGAGTTAGACTCCTTAAAAAGGGAAGTGCACCGATTTAACGCATGAAAGTGTGTCTTGGAGAGTACTACTGCGTATGTGAAAAAGATTTATGAAGCCGAACTGTGACAATTGAGTTAGTTTGAGAAAGGAAAAAAACTCAGAGGTGTGGAGTTAGAAACAAGTGATCTTACACACTTATGTAGCACGCTGCTTGAGGCTAGCGGCTCGAGGCTACATTAGCAACTAGCATAACACATACAAATCTTCAACCAAACCGGCAGAAGGTTGTTTTGCATTTTGGGTAATGTCGGCTATTGGTTTTGGCAAGGACAAAACATAACAAGTGTGGTTTTACTGCAACCAGTTGTATACCTTTTTGAGTCCAACTATGTTTTGGAGGTGCTATGAATGCTAAATATGTATACGGCTATACGCTTAAATAACTTTTACTTAACCCTTAAATACATCATCTTCAAATGCGGCAAACACTTTATAATCTTGAGAGAAATTACTATTTAATAGTTGTGTGTAATAAAATATTGGACTACATTAAGTAAATGTTGCTTTGATGTGCGCACAGACAAATGTACGTTCTTTATGAGAACTTTAACATGACATGTTATTATCAAAACGCTAACAATAGATATTTCTGATAAACATTTCGTGGGGCAGTACAATATCTACTTTGTTGTTTATTTCCATACAATCTATCAAACAGACAATAGCTATTGCAATTTCAAGCATAATCCCTTGACGTGTGATTTCTTAAAACATACTCTGGGTTTATTTAAAATCTCTTCTCTTCCTGTAAAACATTATATTCTCAAATTAGACTGAACTGTCCTTCACAGCCAGTGTCTCAGTTACCACATTTCTGATTTTCACACACACACACACACACACACACACACACACACACACACACACACACACACACACACACACACACACACACACACACACACACACACACACACACACACACACACACACACACACACACACACACACACACACACACACACACACACACACACACACACATCCAGGGGTTTTACTTATCTGGTCTTACTGCACCTTTGTAAACACGGACAGTATTTGTTCACAAAAGATTGTCGTGTATCCAACCAACATAAATTACAATATTTGCTCGATGTTCTCGGAACTGTCACACGCGTACAATTATCAAACACAATATTTAGAGATTCATGTTTCGAATGAACCCCCGTAAAAAGCAATTTCTTAGAAGTGTGTCTTTGTGTGTGTGCAGGGATCAGGTCCTTCTGTATTTTCTGATATGCGTTGATGTAAGCAATTTATCTTTCTTGCAAACTCTTGAAGCTAGTCAAGGTGAGGAAAACCACAGACCTTTTCACACTTTTAAGACCAGAACCTTTCCTATGTTTGTTCACCTCCCTCCCTCCCACACACACACACACACACACACACACACACACACACACACACACACACACACACACACACACACACACACACACACACACACACACACACACACACACACACACACACACACACACACACACACACACACACACACACACACACACACACACACACACACACACACACACACACATCCAGGGGTTTTACTTATCTGGTCTTACTGCACCTTTGTAAACACGGACAGTATTTGTTCACAAAAGATTGTCGTGTATCCAACCAACATAAATTACAATATTTGCTCGATGTTCTCGGAACTGTCACACGCGTACAATTATCAAACACAATATTTAGAGATTCATGTTTCGAATGAACCCCCGTAAAAAGCAATTTCTTAGAAGTGTGTCTTTGTGTGTGTGCAGGGATCAGGTCCTTCTGTATTTTCTGATATGCGTTGATGTAAGCAATTTATCTTTCTTGCAAACTCTTGAAGCTAGTCAAGGTGAGGAAAACCACAGACCTTTTCACACTTTTAAGACCAGAACCTTTCCTATGTTTGTTCACCTCCCTCCCTCCCACACACACACACACACACACACACACACACACACACACACACACACACACACACACACACACACACACACACACACACACACACACACACACACACACACACACACACACACACACACACACACACACACACACACACACACACACACACACACACACATCCAGGGGTTTTACTTATCTGGTCTTACTGCACCTTTGTAAACACGGACAGTATTTGTTCACAAAAGATTGTCGTGTATCCAACCAACATAAATTACAATATTTGCTCGATGTTCTCGGAACTGTCACACGCGTACAATTATCAAACACAATATTTAGAGATTCATGTTTCGAATGAACCCCCGTAAAAAGCAATTTCTTAGAAGTGTGTCTTTGTGTGTGTGCAGGGATCAGGTCCTTCTGTATTTTCTGATATGCGTTGATGTAAGCAATTTATCTTTCTTGCAAACTCTTGAAGCTAGTCAAGGTGAGGAAAACCACAGACCTTTTCACACTTTTAAGACCAGAACCTTTCCTATGTTTGTTCACCTCCCTCCCTCCCACACACACACACACACACACACACACACACACACACACACACACACACACACACACACACACACACACACACACACACACACACACACACACACACACACACACACACACACACACCACACACACACACACACACACACACACACACACACACACACACACACACACACACACGCACACACACACACACACACACACACACAACATTGGGCGTCAAGACCCTTTTCCTTCCTGTAAATCTGACTCAGCAGGATTCAATGAAAACGGTGAATCCAAGGCAGCAGTCCAACGTCAACAGGTCTAACAAACTCATTCACAAAACTCACCCGTGCAAAACAAACAAAAAGTACAATTGTCCTTACACAGTATACAAAGTGTCATTATGTGTTAGTTTGAGATGAAAATAATCACTTGACTAAGGGGTTAGTTCAAGATTTAAATGGTGACTTAAGTGAATGTCCACTAGTTAATGTCTTTATTCCTTTCAAATGTTGATATAGTGGCGATCACGTTTGTGAAAATACATTACATTGCTATTAGATTTCGATTGTATCCGCAGGGCTTTGGAAGGATTTTAAACACTCGTAAAAAGGCAGCAGAAATTATCAACAGGAAGAGGATTATTAGGATGGAACAAAAACACAGGACATTTGGCAGCACTGAGGAGTCATAGTAGTGTGTGTTTGATCTGCATGTTTCAGCCTGAATATCTTAGTATTTCCCTCTGAGAGCGAATTCCATCTGAGTGATTTACACATGTGCGAGTAAAACAATATTTTGGAAAGATGCATGAGTAAGTTATAGTAGGAGGAAAAGGGGAGTGCAACAACCTCAAGTTTTGGTTCATCTTCTTACTTTCATTGTTAACATTTAACACCACCCGCCCTAACCCTTAACTGTTTGATAAAGGAAGCTTCAGGGAGTTTGCGCCGGGCTCTGGTTTCATATTTTGCAGCACACCCACACAGCAGCTATTTCACAGAGAAAACAGTGAAAAGCTAACTGGCTGATTCAGGTCAATCATTTTCACACATTACAGGTTCAGTTTTTTCAAAAGGGCGGGACACCTACACTTACTTTAAACACTTCAATTTGAAGGAATGCATGCTTCTTAAATCTGATAAAGTAGATTACAAAATTAGTAGTGATTTAGCATTATGATTACAAGTCATTGTTGCTTTGTGAGGAAAGTCACTGACTGGAAGGATAGCAGCAAAACGACAAAGAAACGTGCTCAAAAGTGAAAACGTGTGCACAGTAATGATGATGGGAAGTGTTCATATAACGGACTTTAAAATACATGCTTTTGTGACATTAAATCCCTTTCCAGATAACTCTAAATCCTGCTTGGATTCAGTGTTTGGCAGATGATCGTCGGTATGTAATATATGCAAAGTGCCTTTGTATCCTCACCGTGCTGCACGCGCGTCCCGGGTCCACCCCCGTGCGCCTCAGCCACGCGCTGCAGGGCGTGTTTCAGCACCTGTCCGGTGGGGCTCGGAGTCTGCGTGGCTCGGTCAGCCGTCACTGCCTTAGGGGAGAGCGGGGAGCCCGGCAGCGAGTCTCCCTCGAAGGAGAAATATCCACTGGATGTGCGGCGATTAAAGTTGAATATCGATCTCTTCCGAAACACGTCGAGGCTGTCTGCAGCTGGGGAGCCGGCTCTGGTTCTGCACACGGAGGGTGAGGCCGGCTCTACTCCTCCGGGGGAACAGGAGGTTTGCGCTGAGGCTCCAGCGGCTCCCACTGGTAGTGGATCTGCTCCCTGTGGTGCAGTTACTGCTGTGGAGCCATCGGGGAGATTTGGTGGTCTGTTGGATGGTCAGAGCAGCACCGTCAGTGTGGGCTTTCATCACTCTGCCTAAACAGCCTCGTGTCTGACACAACAACTGGATGTGAAGCTGCAAACTACGGACTGTTTCCGAACTATAAACCGGGTTATTTTACAGGGATCGTGATGAGTGCTGCGCCAATGAGGACGTGCCAACACAAAATATGTTCAACATGTTGACTTATTTTATATTCTAGCACATGTGCCCCTGCAGCGGATAACCACAGAAACATTCAGAGTTGTGCAGTTAGTATTTGACAGGTTCACGTGCAGTGAGTGTGTTCCTGATGGCTAAAGTGTCCGCCCGGTGCGTCTCCATTGTTTAAAGAAGATGCTGATGCAGCAAATACTTATTTGACTGTATGTCTATGTGTGTGCTCGGGTCATAAAGGAAGTGTCTGGAGTAAATTGAACTGCGTCACATATAACAGCCAGACCAGTCAGTCTGGGAATGTTATTTTAAGCAGCGTTTTGTCTGATCGCACAGTTCCGGTTTTATTCAGGATTCCTTAGATCTTTCTTTTGGTGTTAACACATACTGCTTTGCATTGGGTACAACATTTTACGCCGTTGTTATTTTCAGGTGTAATCGCCAAATCTTGCCATTCTGATTAAAACGCCTCATCAAAAATATTTTTGACGCAGCGCTTGCTGTTGTCCAGACTGAACAGCAGCGTCCTAAACGCAGGGATTCCCAGCAGCAATGATCTACTTCTGTGCCAAATAACCGAAAATTATAAAAGACAGTTTTATTTTTACGCACAAGTCGTTATATACCGACACAGACTTTTACGCACCTTAAATGAAAAAAGTCGTCATTTTGCCCTTTACGCATTATTACGTACGGAGAAACAGCCTCCACACGCGGGCTTTAAGTGGGCGCCAAGTCTGTCCTGCAGCCATATGAGAATGTAAACTTTCGCTGTGGGTTTCGGTGCAGATCCGACCCAAGTTCAGATGGGAGATATCAAGCGTGGCAGGCAGCACGTAGAGAATGGCACCCATACCGGCAAACAAACCTCGCCGAGAGGGAAACACGCTCCACCGGTACAACAACAACAACAACAACAACAACAACAACAACAACAACAACTAACAAACATTAATTTGATCCGGTGCTGAGGTGTTAAATGTCTAACGAGATCCGTTCAGCAGCACGTCTGCACCGTCACTGTGTTTACAGGACAAGGGCACCGACACAGCCTAGAAGTGCTTGTGCGCCTCCCACCGGGCAGTACACCGTGCCTTTAACATAGATACATCACCAATACTAGAGTGGTGCATTAAAGAGCGGCTGGACTCTGTGACCTCGAAGATAGCAAAGCAATAGTGAAGAAAAAAAACACTTTAATTAAAAGGAACACCGTACGATTTCGTATAGTTTGCATAATAACTCCGGACTCCTACTCTAAATCCCTCTAGATATACAACAGGAAAGCGTCCTTTTAACATATATTAGGGGTATTGCGATGAAAAGAAACCGAAGAAGAGACTATTAACTTCTGTTTAAAGTTACTTATTACGCATGACAAACGCGTAAAATACATGTTTTTATGTCAAAAGAAAGCAAAACTGTGTAAAATAAAAGCTATCATTAATTTCCTTTATTAAACCCTCCCAAGTGGGTATTACTGCAGCTGCCGGTTTGAGGGAAACTGCATTTTTTGTAAATCGTTTGTTTAAAAGAACACACGATGCCTCTTTCCAAACTCACCTGGACGGATGGGGCATGTCAGTGTTGGGACATCATCTCTCGCTCCGAAAAAAGAAACACGATGAAATTAGCTCTGCGTAAATATGTCCAACAACTATTATTATTCCAAGTTCAAATAGGATCCACAGGTCGAAAGTGAGCTACACTTCTCAAAGTCGACATAGATCCCAGAGTTTTGGCTGAAGAGCAATGCTTGAATAATCCTCCTGGTCCGAGTGATCGTTGTCTGCATCTCCTTGCTTTCTCCCTGCCTTCTTCTCTTGCACTGCCTCCAGAGCCGGAGTATGGCAGATTTTAACAGAAGAAACAACCCCGTCACAGAAACGTCATAAATCCAGCCCTGCTCACAGTTTAATCCACTCCCACATACTTTGTTTCTGTCTCTGTCTCCCCCTAGTGCTCAGAATCGGAGGATGAAACCCTCTTTAATGGTCACACATGCAGAGCACATCATACACAGTTCTGCATTGATCATATTCATAGTACTAGGAGCAGTGGGCAGCTATTATACAGCGCCCGGGGAGCAATGGGGAGCGGGGGGATGTCCGGTGCCTTGCTCATGGGCACCACGGCAGGGGGTGAACTGGGACGTAGCAGTCCACACTGTCTGTACGGGGACTTGAACCGGCGACCCTACGGCTCCCAGTCCAAGCCCCTACTGGCTGACCCACATGCCTCAATGTGCAGGCGTCCCTCACTGTGAATCAAATATAAAACGAGTAATTTGTCTCTGTATAAATGTCAGGTTGTGGCAGATTTGTTGTCTGTTGATTAGAAATAAAATGATAAATTGATAAATGTTTATGAAAACATAATAAAGACAGACGATTATCAGGTGTGATCTACAACATTTATTTTAAATGAATAATATAATAGCATGTAAGTGGCTAGTATTGTTTAAAGGCTTGGTGAATATGAATACCCCTAGATGTCATGTTGTTATTGGACATATATATTCCACCTACAGGTTGGGAATAACTGCACATAAGTCATGGAGAAAGGATGGGCTTTTGAGAGAGTAGAATAGTAAGGGGACCCTGAGGAGCATGAACACTGGAGCTCCGGTGTTCACTTTCCTCCACCCGGAGTGTCCAAACTCTCTTTGGCTTATCTGGATTCATGCCAAAGAGTAGAGTTGGCGTAAATTCAGAGGTGTCCTGCGCAGAGGGCAAGAAAGTAGAGTTGTTAAGGGACCATCTCCAGTTATTGTTTTCTCCTGATCCTAGGATAACTTCAAAAGGAAAAGTGTTAGGTAAAGATCTGGACTTGGGCGCCTGGAGGAACGTGAACATCCGAGCTACAAAACTCCAACAGCTGCAGGGCATGGGAGAAACATGAGTCACACACACACTAATACACATAGCACACACACACACAACTGCATCGATACAGACAGACAAAAGGGCGAGACAATCAATAGCATTTACATGTGATCAATACCGGTCAATTCCTCAGAGTGTGGGAAAATGTGTGTGAACGGTTGTAAATATCTGCCTTGGTTAATGTCCACTTTCTATTGGTTTCTATTGCTGCACATTTGAGTGTGTTTTACTTTAAGGGTTATCAGATATGTTTAGTGGGATGATGATACTGAAGACATTGCCAATAGTCGTGAACATTTTTAAAGGGATAGTAAAAAAAAAGATGGATATTTGTATGACTGCTGTTCTTAGCGCTGGACTGTGAATGTGGTTGGGACATCTTGAGGAAACTAGATAAGTGAAAGGCTTTAACGAGTCATATAACAGCAGGATGGAGCCCACACTTCATTAATCAACTCCATCAAGGTTATTTCCCCCAATAAAATATCCATACGCATCGGCGTTTAACCGTTTGTAAGTTGAGGAAAATAGAAATCTCAGCAAGAGCCATGACATGACTATATTTATTTATTTATTCGTTTATTTGGCAGGGACATTGCACATTAATGAACACTTCAAACATGAAATGTGCCAAGTGTAAATATGCCAGATTTAGCTTTGAGCTACCTTCCATCCTCACATAAAACATTAAGAAAATGAAAATTACAGCACAAATACATAAAAAGCAAGAAAAGTGTAAGAGTAAGAGTAGAATACCCAAGTATTTAGGACATGGTAATACAATATAGCAGCATCGATACATAAAGCGCAAGAGAAGATACCCCTGTATTAAAGTGCATTTAGTGGTGATCGATCGCACGTCTGTTTGTTTCTCAGCCATTATTATTATACTCTCTTGTTCTAGTCTTTTTAGTTGACAAACCAGGGAGCAATCTTACATTCGTACACCTGCAATAAAACCACTTTTCACAAAAAGGAGAGGATCATATTTAATTAAGGAAAGAGTTCATTTGGGACACATTTGATTTTGGCAAGGAGCCTATGATGAGCTAAGTGGAATTGGCATGCCTGCAGGATCAAGTGCCAGAGATGCATCGTGCATGCCTTTAGGACACAGTATCACTCCCATCGTCTCCCACTTCTGCTGATTACTGAGAGGACGAGATAAGACAGACGGGGTTTTCTGCCTGGTTGGTTTCATACAAGTGCATTTACTGTAAATGTTTCCGGATTTATAAAGACGTTTATGGTTGCCTGTGTGTCTCCCATGCAAATTTGTATGCAAATCATTGTTGGAGCCTTGAACCGCTGGAACATGAAAACATGGCAGAGTTTAATGGCCTCATTCAGCAGCCCTGAGGGAATGCAGGGTAATTACAGACTACAGTAGACACTGTTAAACACTGTTTTAAAAAGAGCTGTAAATTAGGCTGAAGTGCAAACGCTACCATTTTGTGCAAGTGAGCAAATAAGCTGTAGGCCATATATCAGCTGAGTCATGATGGCTTGATACATTCAGACAACACGTGACCAATACTGCGCACTATGTTCATCAAATCTATCGAGTTTCTGTAGACGCAGTGGCACTCAGTCCAACCCCCTTACATATTTCATCATTGAGAAAACAGTCACGGCAACAAACACATACGAGCTTATTGTACTGTTGTGATTATGTATAACAATTAGATAGAAATCCCTCCTCCCCTTGCGCTTCAGAAGAGTGTTCATTACAACAGACTGACCCGGTTGTGGAAGTGAGTGAAGCGTTAAAATGGACGAGTAAGGCTGATCAACACAGTGTTTTCTGAGAGACAGTGTGTGAAACAACTTGTTTACAACACATTTCTTGGTATAAACACTTAAAAGTAATAGCTGCAGTTATTATAAAAGTGACCTAATATAAAATAAACAGTAAGAGATCAATACATGAAACACATATACACATTTAATATGCTGATAAATCTGATTCTTACAGGGTGTGTGTACGCATGTGTTTAACAGACATTGACAACTGGTCATTGAGTGCTAATGGAAAGCCAATCAGTTCCCACGCAGTGGAACATAAGCCCCCCCCCCCCCCCCCCATTCAGACAACACTGACCACCTGGACCAGTGTGTGTGTGAGTGAGTGTGTGTGTCCATAATGATATTGACTGGTTGTAATGTGAGAAGTCAGGACACAATAGCGCTGTAACTCTGAAGACCTAACACCATGCTGAGAGAGATCACAGCTATGTGTCACAAAGAAACAAAAACACACACTCACACACACATGCTTTAACTTCAGTATCACTTGTCCATCTATACAAACGGGTAGTCATTTAAAGGCGGTTAATAATAAATAATATGTCTAATTTATGCCTGGTTAAGCCTTCAATGTATGCCCGTGAGGCAACTAGTATGTGCCCAAGTTAAACCAATTTGTGGATGTGAGGCTCTGCAGTGGAAACACAAAGAAACTAGTTTGCAATTGGGCACCACCTCATAACCGGCCCATGACCTGCCTTGGAGAAAAATAAGTGTAAATCAGTGCTCATACTGCAACTTAAACGGAGTGTTTTCTCTTTGCATATGCCTCAATTTCATTAAGTCCTGATGTTAATCATCTGCATGGAGATATGGAAACACATTAGTCCCATTTAATGGCTTTAATTCTAAATGTGGGTGCTAATGAACTCTCAGTAGCCACACATGTATTGCTGTGTTTCTCCCAATGTTTGCTGCATTACATCATGTCAATATCCAAGCAGGTGTTCAGCATCGTTTGGAAATTGACAGATAAAATCCAACGCTGCTTGACCGTGCTTTGTATACTGGTTTGCACCAACCCACTGTTCAGACACAAAACCGTCTCATTTGAATGCATGGCACAAAGTCCTTTAAACCAATCTAAATCTAAACACACTACTAATCTCTGTGTGTTTGCATGTCTGTCTTTTTCTCTGTTTCATTCAACTTGTTCCCCGTCAATCCATGCGTCTCCTCTCTCGACATTTATCTTACAACTCTGCCTGGAACTCCATCTATTTATTTCCATACATCAAACTGTGAAACACGATACGTTATGCTGCCCGAAAAAGATTGCTGTATGTATGAGTGTGTCTATATGTGTGTGTGTGTGTGTGTGTGTGTGTGTGTGTGTGTGTGTGTGTGTGTGTGTGTGTGTGTGTGTGTGTGTGTGTGTGTGTGTGTGTGTGTGTGCTCTGCTTGTTGATCTGTTCCATCAGTGGTGTGGTAGTACAGTTGTTCTCACTTTGCTGTGATCCACCAGCAGTGACAGACACACTCTTGTGCACACAAGCATGGACACACACACACACAAATACTGTGCTGTGGTGTTATCCTGTTTGAGTTCATTCAACACACTTTGTGGTGACAAAGCCCAACAGAAACTTCTTTATATTAAACTCTGCACTTGAACACACCACACACACTTACAGATGACAGCCTCCTCAACCAGCTCCATACGATACAGAACTCAGAACTCCGCTGCTTGGATTATTACACGCATCAAATCCTCTGACCACATCACCCCATCCTCTTCCGACTGACTGGCTCCCTGTTCAACACCGGATTGAATACAAAAACCCAGAGGCGGCGCTAGGGGGTGGCTACTTGGGCTCAAGCCCCGGATGTTTTTTGAAAAGCCCCGGATGTTTCACTTAAAAAAATATATATATATTTTTGTTTTTGGAAAATGTCTCGGGAGTAATGTGCAGTACCGGAGTCCACCAGAGAGGCAGCCGCTGCGGGACATTAGCCTGCGTACTGTGTAGCCTTCCCTGCCCTGAAGAAGAAGTGATCCTTCCTAGTGCCTGGCGAGTTTTAAACTAATAGCCTATAAAGTTATGGATATTATAAAGTTATTTTCATCGAAGCAGGCGCCACAAGCTGCAGCAGCAGCAGCAGCAGCAGCAGCAGCAGCAGCAGCAGTATCAGCAGCAGCAGTATCAGCAGCTGACAACAATGTCATCACCAGCAGTGAAGAAATGGATGATGTTTCAGGTTTGTGAATCTAATGGTGATATCTGCACTCTGGCTGACTGAGTAAGAAGTGAAAAAGAGTGATGTACTGTAACGTTAATCTTATAGCTAGTAAACATGGAGTAACCAAGGCAAGGCAAGTTTATTTATATAGCACCTTTCAACACAAGGCAATTCAAGGTGCTTTACAAAAATGAAAGACATTCAGACAAAGGCATTTAAAAACAGTAAAAGATAATAAAAGAAACATTAAAAGAAAAAATACATGAATAAAAAGTTACAGTGCAGTTTAAGATATGAATAGTTCACACAGAAGTTCCACTTTACTGATGAACACAACAGCTCAGTTTAAATTAAAAGCAGCGACAAAAAGATAAACCACACTATGTCAATACCCCTATATGTTAGTATGTATACAGAACATGACTACAAATTATTCTAAGATGTAACGTTAACCCTTCATACCTCAGTCTACTTTTAAGACACTAAAATAACATATTCCAATTTTTATTTTGTTTTCGCGCGTGGAATTATACCGGCTCTCGTTTCAGTACACATAACAACGGAACCATAGCAACGGAACTGACAGGCAACGGAACTGACAGGCAACACTCTGAATCCGATTGGCTGTGACTGCATCCACTCAGAGTGCCCGATTCAGAAACGTGACTCTTACACTCTTTACGTCACAAACAAAGATGGTGGATGAGAATAGATCTATAAAACGATAAGCAATGCGCAGTGGATCGGAAGAGGATGGTGTGTCGGCGTTGTTCGATAGCGGTGTGGTATGCTAATGAGAACACACGCCAAACATGCTAAATCACATCAGAAGGCATCACCCAGATTTGCCAATCACCGGAGCCCGGCAAAAGACAACAGCAGTTCAACAGCTGATCCCCGCTGTTTTTAAGAAGCCAATAGACATGAAAGCCGAGAGACCTGAAACTTGCACTATTGTTCAAAAGTAAATAACAACAAACCTGGAATTATGCATTTGGGACTTTATCTTGCTTTTTCTTGTTGTACCGAACCGTACCGAACCGTGACCCCCAAACCGAGGTACGAACCAAACCGTGACTTCTGTGAACCGTTACACCCCTAGTCCCCGGTGTTCCAGGGAACTCACCAAGTGTCAGAAAACACAACCCTCTCTCTTTTCCTCCATACCCAAATCTCTAAAAACGGGGCTGCAACGGACAGAGTTGGGTGTAACGCGTTACAAAGTAACAGTAATAATATTACTTTGTCGGTAACGGAGTAGTGTAACGCGTTACTTTTATAATTCAGTAATCACACTACAGTTACTAACATTGCCCCGACACGCGTTACTTCGTTACTTTCTAAAATCAGTCATAATCAAACCTCAACAAACACCTGCAAAGAACACATGCTAAGGTGAAGCTAACGCACATAGCTATTGTTTATTTATATCACGCAGTCTGTTCTTCTTCTCTGTTTTCCGGTTGTTGCCTGTCTTGAATGACGAATACACACTACCGCCGGCTGCTGGTAAGGAGAGTTATTGCCACTCACGCATGCGCAGTTCGTACGTGCTCGGCTGAAGTCTTTGCGGTGTCTGGTTCCAGTGCAACACATGGCCAACACGCAGGAGAACACGCTGACGCAACAGCATGAGCAGAGGACAGCCACGGTCAGATAGGAAAACATTCAGGAGCTATCTGGATCAGTCTTATGCGACAATGGAAACTGAACTAAAGAGAACATTTGAAACTTTAGCAGTCTGCGTGATCTGCCTGCAGGGAGGGGCGGGCCGGCCCTGCGAGTAAAGTAACGAGTAAAGTAACGAGTAAAGTAACGAGTAAAGTAACGAGTAAAGTAACTAATTACCTTATGTAGAGAGTAACGAAGTAGTGTAATATATTACTTTTTTTTAAAGTAATATGTAATATATTACTTTTTTTTAGTAATTACCCCATCTCTGGCAACGGATCTGATACAGACTGATCTTGAATTATTTTCTACGTCACAGAAGTGGTGCTCCGCTTATTGGTCAATTATCCACCTATCAGGGGAATGTGGGGTTGGGCCACGGCCGGCCATTGCGCTGGAGACGCTGTAGTACATATGCCAGGCCTGTAAGTTGCGCTGTAGTCTGCCACAAAAGCAGTGAAGAAGACTTCCGGCGCATGGTTGCCCTTCTGTTTATTCTCTGCTGTGGCTCTTTTTCTCCCTCCCCGAGGCAAGCGTTTGCGCCTCCCGCTGCTGTAATTCAATGCAATCCCTCCCTCGCTGTAATTCTCTCCGGTAGTCCACCAGCAGATGACAAACACCCTCCTCTCCGGCTCTTCCAAGGAACGAGGGGACCGTGCGGCAGAGTTTCAGTTAGATTTTTATTTCGCCGGTCAACATGTCCGTTAAAGTTTAAATCTTCCGGACAAAATTAGAAAAGTGCCGGTCAAAGGTCTTCTTTGTTATTTATTGAGCTTTAAAACAAATGAATAACGACTCTATATAATAATATAAGAATAAAACACGGAGGACGGAGATCTCTTTTTCTCCCCCTCTTCTCCCCTCTGCAGCCCAGCAGCTGATCTCAGAGCACCCGCCCCTCTCCTGCAGGGGGGCGTGGTGCAGCTCACAGAATCAGCCCCCTGCAAAAACAGCGCTGGAAAGAGCAAATAGAGCGAAATGAGGCATGGCTAAAATGCAGGATCTGTTTGGTATTTTGAAAGAAAAACTATTTATATACTTTATATAGGTATGGCCCTACAATATATTGTTCAAATATAGCATGATATGTCCCCTTTAAGGTATTATTAAGGTAGAGTTAATGTTGCTCTCAAAGTGCACCGGATTGATGCTTTTAACTTCAATATTAAAAAAAAATTCCCCCCCGGACCCCCCTAGAGGAGGCGACGAGGATGTTTGGTCCACCCCCCACTTGTAAAAAAAATAGCACTTGCACCCCACCCCAACAACTCCTGGGCTAAGCCCCGGATCTCCTACAATCCTAAATCCGCCTCTGCGAAACCTCTTACTAACCTACAAAGCCCTCCATAACCTCGCCCCCTCCCTATCTCACTGACAAATAATTCTGCAGAAAAACACCTTTAATAGTGGATAGTCCTGTCAGAAGAGAGCCAAGGCCAACCAAGCAGAATAAAACTCTCCATTGAACGAAAAACAAGGAACCACTGACAGATTGTGACAGTTATGTGTTATAATAATGATATGTGTGTGTGCGTGCGTGCGTGCGTGCGTGTGTGTGTGTGTGTGTGTGTGTGACATGTAGAAATGTCTGCAGTAGAACTTTAAAGGTTATCAGCCCCCAAGGAAGGAAAGCGCCTCAACAAACAGAAACCAGTGAGGTGACACCCGTAATGTGTTATCTATTAAAATACAGTTTTGGTTACTTCACAGTTATATGAAATATATACATATGCAAATACTTTTACACGCTATTCATTTGAACTCAAACGCAAATGTTGTCAGTACCATGATTTACATGTGAATAGAAGGTCACACGTCACTTTTTCCATTTGTAAAAGTAATTTGCACAAGTATGCATGTTTAAAGATTAGAAGACATAGTAAAAAATTGGCTCCACCAAAAATCGTTTTAAAAATGTGCAATATAAATAAAACCTGATTTGATTATGAAATGTCAAAAAGACTGCACTGGGTGTGCACTGATGACATCTTGTCACCTGAAACACTAAATTCTGCTATAATTTCATTTAAAGTGAAGCGTTTACCTCACTGTTTTGCTCTATTGCTCAACTCTCTTGCAGTACATACCCCCTCTTACACATGTGGAAAAAAACAAAACACAAACCCCCTAAAAAAGAAAATGTGATATTTCAGAGGCAGGATGCAGATATTTAGTTGAAAGAAGCTAAATGTCTGCGTCCTGAGAGAGAACGTGCACTCGGTGTTTCCCCCTGCAGACGGTTTGGTGGGGTTTAGCCCCACATTAAGAGAGGCAACACAAATATGTCATTATAATACTATAATGATTGAGATCTCTATATCATTGTTATTGTTGTTCTAAGAAGAAAGCAGTTGTTAAAGGGGCTCTTTTATTAGCTGGCCTGCTCTGTTGTGATTGGTCAACTGCTCAGAGGTGTCCCGATACTTAGCCTATCACGCACAGTACAATGAGTTGGAGAGCTTAGAAGCAAACATGTTACATAGCGATGTCATCATTTTATCAAAATAATCATAGGAGTCCAATGGAGGCGTTTCAGGCAAGGAGGAGGGGGGAGTGTGTGGGAGAGAAACTCCCTCTGGAGGTAACTTTGGGATTTTAGCCTTTGCAGACCACATGCAACCTACAGTATACAACACACTACAGGAAAGTGAAACCCCCCCAAAAAGCGTAATGGGGTCTTTTTAAGTCAATCTTTTGGAAAAGAACGTTAAATAACTAGTTTGAGCCAAACATATTGCATTCTTGTCGTGATTTATCGAGCAAACCAAAAGTGTAATGTTTTGCACTATTTGTATAAAGCAGTGATAATATGTTCATATACCTGCCAGGACCCTTATGACAAGCACAGTGTCATTTGAACAGAGCTCAGTGGAACAAAATGGAGTTACTCAGTGAGAAGAGACACACTCACCCCGGCTGGTGGAAAGTTACACCGATTTGTTTTGATGACAGGTAACCAAACTAAAGCAGGTAGCTTTTCTGCACAATTATGCTCTAAAATAGGAAGTAACTAAATATATAAGCACAACACAAAAGGGTTTCCATTTCAGGTTTAGACGGAAGAAAACAAATGCCTTTGCAACTTTAATTTGGAACCGTTTTGTTTTCAGTTAGTTGAAGAATTTTATATTTTGATCATTATTTTTCCATCTGTGACAAACCTGACAGAAGAACACATGTAGACGGCATGTGCCATGTCTGTTTGTTTGTGTGTGTTATTCATTGTGTGTGAAGTTTCCACAGAGAACAGTGGGCTGACTCAAAATGAGAACTTAGGGTTTCCTCTACGGGCCTGAGAGACAGAAGGCAAGTGGAAAACTGGTTTCACACAAACACGTACAATATTCTTCAAAAACATACCAACCTATACACAATAACAACATGCTGTACACACACACACACACACACACACACACACACACACACACACACACACACACACACACACACACACACACACACACACACACACACACACACACACACACACACACACACACACACACACACACACACACGGAGATGGACCCATACACATCATATACACTGTGCATCAGACACACACACACACACACACACACACACACACACACACACACACACACACACACACACACACACACGCGCACGCACACACGCATACCTTTGTTAACGAGGCGCGGTTGGCACTGTTCGACAGCAAAAGCAAACGGCTCCAGGGTAACTGTGCAGACGCAGACACACACACACACACACACACACACACACACACACACACACACACACACACACACACACACACACACACACACACACACACACACACACACACACACACACACACACACACACACACACACACACGTACAAGCTTTACCATGAGTACCACTGGACAGGCAGCATCACACTATATTCAAACATCATTTAAGAATGAATTAGCGACTTGTGATTTTCAGGCATATAACAAAGAAAAAGGTTTTGTTTTTTTAAATAAATACTGAATCTTCTTTGCTTTTTTATCTTTGCAAGTAGCACAATGACTATTCCTTAATGCTAAACGAGTGAAAAAGGTTATTATATATAGTAGTAAACATAATATAGCAGGAGTAAAAAGGAAACCACCTGCAACACAAATAACTATGCCACAACAAAGCAGCACACCTTTTGCTTTTCATTTTTAAACTTTTGTTTTTCATCTGTGTTTTATCTTACACACTGTGATGTTTAACTATTAAAGAGCAAACTCTCTCTCACTCTCCTTTCTTCAATCTATGTAACCTCATATCTGAAGCTACAACTATTTTCCAATTCTTCTTTATTTGTCTCTTTAAAGCCACTTTCTGCAAAGGTGTGTGTGTGTGTGTGTGTGTGTGTGTGTGTGTGTGTGTGTGTGTGTGTGTGTGTGTGTGTGTGTGTGTGTGTGTGTGTGTGTGTGTGTGTGTGTGTGTGTGTGTGTGTGTGTGTGTGTGTGTGTGTGTGTGTGTGTGTGTGTGTGTGTGTGTGTGTGTGTGTGTGTGTGTGTGTGTGTGTGTGTGTGTGTGTGGGAGGGAGGGAGGTGAACAAACATAGGAAAGGTTCTGGTCTTAAAAGTGTGAAAAGGTCTGTGGTTTTCCTCACCTTGACTAGCTTCAAGAGTTTGCAAGAAAGATAAATTGCTTACATCAACGCATATCAGAAAATACAGAAGGACCTGATCCCTGCACACACACAAAGACACACTTCTAAGAAATGGCTTTTTACGGGGGTTCATTAGAAACATGAATCTCTAAATATTGTGTTTGATAATTCTACGCGTGTGACAGTTCCGAGAACATCGAGCAAATATTGTAATTTATGTTGGTTGGATACACGACAATCTTTTGTGAACAAATACTGTCCGTGTTTACAAAGGTGCAGTAAGACCAGATAAGTAAAACCTCTGGATGTGTGTGTGTGTGTGTGTGTGTGTGTGTGTGTGCGTGTGTGTGTGTGTGTGTGTGTGTGTGTGTGTGTGTGTGTGTGTGTGTGTGTGTGTGTGTGTGTGTGTGTGTGTGTGTGTGTGTGTGTGTGTGTGTGTGTGTGTGTGTGTGTGTGTGTGTGTGTGTGTGTGTGTGTGCAAATCAGAAATGTGGAAACTGAGACACTGGCTGTGAAGGACAGTTCAGTCTAATTTGAGAATATAATGTTTTACAGGAAGAGAAGAGATGTTAAATAAACCCAGAGTATGTCTTAAGAAATCACACGTCAAGGGATTATGCTTGAAATTACAATAGCTATTGACTGTTTGATAGATTGTATGGAAATAAACAACAAAGTAGATATTGTTGTGTGTTATTCCTTCAGAAATGTGCACGCCGGAAATCTGTGTGACATTGTTTTCATTGTGTATTGTTTTAACTCATTACGGAATAATTCAAGCATGTTAACACTGATATATGACTGTACTGCTCTGCTATGAACTGTCAAAGGTTTATGACAGTCACAATAGTAGTTTGAGTAGATGTGACAGCTGAAATACACGAAATGATAAACAAGACATGTGAGAGAGGAATACAGAGAGATAACACACAATATCTGTGTGTGGAAGTGTCTACATTTGTCCTTTTCATCTGTGCAATCCTCAGGTTTGTATTGTGTTTAGTAGTGTTTGTCTACCCACAGACAAGTGTGTTTCAGTCATGTGGTAACACACATGAATGCTCATGGACACACACACACACACACACACACACACACACACACACACACACACACACACACACACACACACACACACACACACACACACACACACACACACACACACACACGCACGCACGCACGCACACACAGTGGCATTATGCACCTGGCTGCAGCACAACAGAAGTTTATCAGCGAGGGAATCTAGTATAAACCAACAACGCAGGTGTTTCTGTGTGTGTGTGTGTGTGTGTGTGTGTGTGTGTGTGTGTGTGTGTGTGTGTGTGTGTGTGTGTGTGTGTGTGATCACGCTTCCTGGCTGACATCAGTAATTCTGTTCTGTAGCTCAACAGTCTCATCTTCGCAGGAGAACAGAATTTTTGATTTGAATCCAACTTAAAACTTATTTTAAAATATAGCTTTTAGGGGCAGTATAATGTTAATGTGTCAGGGTAATTTAATTAAGTGAAAGGTGAGTATTGTTCGTGGTGGGAGAAAAACGTTGACTTACAAATGCTTCCGGTGACTTCCTAGTGGCGGGCTGATTCCCTACATACATCATTACACTGTGAACATCCATAACCTTCATCTGGCTGCAACTTATAACAATTATTTATCTAATATATCATATTCCAATCACTTGTATATAGACTCTTATTGCACTATTTTAACTATTGTATCTGTTTATATTGTGTTGCACTGTTGGAGGAGCCTGTGACCTAAGATTTTCATCGACATAACTACTGTAGCTATGTACGTATGACAAATAAACGCCTTGAACCTTGACCCATCCAGCTTTACAGACGCAGCTCCTTCCATAGCTCTCTGTGGCTGCATATAGAGAAACTGTTCGCTTCTGCACAGCCACAGAGTTTTTATCTTTCATCTTTGGGTCCAACTTTGCTTCTCACACATGCTGCCATTACCTGCTTTTTGGGGGGGCAACAATACTCTATGAACCCCTAACTCATCCCCTCTAGTAAAACACATAAAGAGTTCCTCAACAAAGACATTTGGTATTATCATCCCATATAAATCCTATCGTTTTAATCCACTTCCTCAACAGTGTGTGACAATGCTCTGCCTTTGTGAACAAATGTAACTACAAGAATTATATTGCAGAGACCATTGTTTAACTTTTAGTGCTGTTGATGACATGTTAGCAGCACCTTGACTTTGCCTCCCCCATGTGGATGAGCTGTCTATAACTTCAGAGGGAACCCAGGATGTTTAATTAGTATGCTGGCAGAGATTATAAACACTATTGCATACATTTGCTATGCATGGCATTGTGACTGAAGGAGTCTGTAAAACCAAGGACAATGAGAAAGAGAAAACAAAGAATAATACTTACATTTGTGTGTGTGTGTGTGTGTGTGTGTGTGTGTGTGTGTGTGTGTGTGTGTGTGTGTGTGTGTGTGTGTGTGTGTGTGTGTGTGTGTGTGTGTGTGTGGCTGTGTGTTATTACAGAAGCAGGGGGAAGTCCTTTTTCCTGTGTTTTTTTTCTGTGTTCGGGGATGCCAACCTCAGAGGAAACCCCCCCCCCTCCTCCTCCGCCTGCCTCCCACGCATACACCTACACAGTGGAAACTTCTGACTGAAAAAAATGTAGAAAAAAACCACACACTGTCACATAAACTGTGAAGGCTTTCAGGTGATGCACGCCCCTGCTGGCAACCACATTGAAAGCTTTGTGCTTAGATTAAAGAGTGGCATTAAATAGCTGATTCAGATCAGTTTTGGATTACAGATAAGAGTTGAAGGCAATATTGTTTTACTGAAAACATACCTTTTAAAAGTAACACCACTGATTACATCCTCGTATAAACTACAGCAAACTTTTCATCCCTCTTTAACCAATGCTTTCTCAGAGAACATCATGTGCTTTGAGCATGCCACAAATGTGATTACAAAGAAATGCTTGACATAAAAACACAACAGACTGTAACATGAAATACTTTTACAGACAGCAAACTCCTACTATTGACATCTCTACTTAATATGACTTGTGTTGTTCCTGCCTTGCACAAGCCCCTAACTTGACAAAGTGACTTAATTTCAGAGAGTGATGCCTGATATCTGACCTCACCAAGGCATATAAAGTCTATAAAGAAAAGCAGATTTATAAAATATGACACTTAAGGTGTTAGTGAAAAATAAATTCGGATCAGGCATGCGTACAGACATACTGCAGCACACATGTCACATTGGAGGATGCAGAGAAAACATGCAACAATGGTTGCAACAGCGGAACAAAGCAGGGCTCCCGTGTGGGGGCAGATACATTCAGAACGGGATGTTCACTTCTGAAAACACACACACACAACACACACACACAGAGCACCCACAAACTTGTACAAACACACTCCTGAATGCAATAGTACAGATGCATAACTGTATGCAGGCAATACAACACAAATACACACTTCAGTCTTACATGCATATTACCTGACAACACCCTCTCACTCCCTAAGCGTCCAATAGCGACGTTTGGTCAGTGTCCGTGGCGTCCAATTGTGACGCTCCTAGGCTCCTTCAGCGTCATAAAGGGACGCAAATAGCTTTCAACTGATTGCAATGTATTCCCATCTGCGTCGGGATTTGACGCTCATGGAAGCACGGCATTCGTTTATGTCGGCTGCCCTTAAAGGCAATGTGAGCGTCCATTCCCATTGGATAACGGAGAATTGTACACCCGGAAGTAAGTATTCCTCTTACAGTGATATCTGCACTACTCATCGACTAAAAAACACCAGATTATCCTTGTTAATTACACAACATTGATTGGTTTAAATTGTGTGCAATGCTTTTGTATTTTTCCCCTTCGATTCGGAGAAACAAATATTTGTTCTGAGTAAAGGATGGCAGAAGACACTACACTACCCAGAATCCCCAGCTATCGTTTGGACTACACCATCTGCTCTGTTTGACAAACCCCGTTTTTTTCACCATTCATTCCGATGGCTGGCCTATGTCACATGATCTTCAAATTTCTCCCTGCAGAAAAAGAAAACATGGCCGAACTTCGTTTTATTCTCGGTGGAAAATGCCTATTTTAAAGTTAGTTTGGCCATTAAAATGCGTGTTGATGTCATTTGATGTGAGAAATATGAGTTGTTATTTCAGATTATGTGTGCAGTGGATGTACATGATCTTTAGTTTGCTAGTTATTATGAAGATTACTTCAGGAAATCGCGACGTTTTCATTGTTACCAAGGTGGTTGCTAGGGACGCTGCTATCGATATTATTTCTGTTATGTTGTGTAACTGTTTAATGGTGTTATCTTTATTGCTACCCCCTTCCCCGTCAATGTATAGTGTTGGTCCACAGCGCAAACATATTAGTTTAACAAAATCCGCATCTAAAGATAGCCTACGTTATTTTCCCCTGTGCAATTCCAGTCTCACATCTCACAGCACATCGTCATTAACAAATACCGGAAACAGACCGAAAACATTTAAAAAATAAATAAATAATACTTTATTCCGAGTGTGCTTGCTTTTCTCTTTGAAAGTCATCACATAACGGCATTGTAATACACGGTTCGGCTGCATTACATATTACATATCTGCCGTAGTTCTGTATTTATAGAGCCCTGATGAGAAGACCTCTAGACAAACATGAGGAACTGAAAACGTGACGTGGATCATAAATATATCAGCCATTAAACAACATCTTACATTTCTTTTCACACAATACGTCTCCTTGCAGTATCAACACTAATTCGGCTCACTTTTATATTTGATCCAATTGGTAGATAGGCTGTATTTACACCATAAAGGTGCACAGCTGATATAAAGGGACACCTGGTGGTTAAAGCATTTAATTATTTTTATTATTAGATATTAATACGATCCCTATAAAGTATATTCATTACTCGTTATTCTCTACTAATTGTTAATTAAAGACTGTATGTAATGACTATTTTGCACATCCCTTTCAAGATTTCAAGATTTTCTAAGGTTTATTGACATATCATATAGGCCTACACAACTGTGGTGTAGTTCTGCACTGAATGAAAAACTTGGGTTGCAGGTTCCTCAATAGTGCATTACAAGACATCTATCAATATTTGTGCATACCTCCAGCAATGTGAAGCACTTATTTTAACTGATATTATACATAATGTATTATACTCTTATAAGATGTATGTAGATATTTCATCTCCGGCCTTGTCAGGTATTGAACAATCAATAAATAAAGAACACAGAATTGTTGAATATAAAACACAGAATTTGTGTGATTATACTAAATGATTTTCAAATAAACACAACTGCATATTTAACTGTTACACATGCTGATGTAACGCAAATGTTCCAACTTGGGATCAATAAAGTATATCTTATCTTAAGCTGATCGATGGCTTCTGCCATATTTGCAAAATGTCCCTCTGAACCTTGACAAGTGCATGTTTCAGGCTTATCAATTCATGTAATGTAATGTTATCACAGGGGTCACAAACATAAGACCAGCTGTTAAATAAAGCTCTTCTGACCTTAGCTGGCATGTGGGTATATATATTAATGCTGCCCATAATGGGCACAAGCAATTTTCACCCATTTATTAATTATATGTTTTAAATGTGAGTGTTTCCTGTCCCCTAAACCTCCAGAGATGTACACAGTTTAATACTGGCAACTTCTTATTATGGGAAATACGAAAACGTCTTTTAAAACTACAACTCCCAGTAGAGACGTGCCATAGAGAACATGTTGCGAAACAGAATAGCCAGCATGTGTAGTTCTGGGGACGGGGTGGGGGAGGGGGGGACGCGGTGGACCCGTTCAAATCCAGTTTTGTCTGCCGTGGTTCCATCCCATTTCAAGTGCTGTTCGAGAATCGGCTTAACCCTCGGAGCACACTCTCCAATCACAGAGCTTGAGGACTATCACGGGGTTTGTCAAACAGAGCACATGGTGTAGTCCAAACGATAGCTGGGGATTCTGGGTAGTGTAGTGTCTTCTGCCATCCTTTACTCAGAACAAATATTTGTTTCTCCGAATCGAAGGGGAAAAATACAAAAGCATCACACAATTTAAGCCAATCAATGTTGTGTAATTAACAAGGATAATCTGGTGTTTTTTAGTCGATGAGTAGTGCCGATATCACTGTAAAATCAATCGACAGTAAGAGGAATACTTACTTCCGGGTGTACAATTCTCCGTTATCCAATGGGAATGGACGCTCACATTACCTTTAAGGGCAGCCGACACAAACGAATGCCGTGCTTCCATGAGCGTCAAATCCAGACGCAGATGGGAATACATTGCAATCAGTTGAAAGCTATTTGCGTCCCTTTATGACGCTGAAGGAGCCTAGGAGCGTCACAATTGGACGCCACAGACACTGACCAAACGTCGCTATTGGACGCTTAGGGAGCGAGAGTGTGTTGTACCTGAACACACACACTCAATCTGCATAAAAAGAGGGTTTGTAAATGTAGTCAAATGGAAATATACTTTATTGGACTTAATGCCTGCTCCAAAGTTGCTTAACATTTTAGATTATTTTATAAAAATCCTTGTTGTGGACCGCGGTGAATTTAGTTTTAGGTTGGATATTCGACGGACATTCGCGGAACCGCCAGCAGCGTCGTACATCCTGAACTGCACAAGTATGCAGGAAGCCCTTGATGTTTTTTATCATATGTGTGTGTTTTTTGATGCAGAGGAGTACATTCATTCGGTGAAACAGAGCAAAATGTACCTCGACAAGTGCATTTTGCAAACTCAGGACTTGAAACTGGAGGAAAGTGGACATGTAATGGGAGAGGAGGAAAGCAAAATGGAAACAAATGCTCATAGCATTATTGGAAAGTCCCCTTTTACACAAGCTTTTCAAGTCAGGTGGGACCAAGCAGAGAGTGACATTCTCTCTGACGATGCTGTTCATGTAAAAAACCACTACCTCTTGATAGAGATTTTGAGGGACAACTGGTCCGCTTTCCAAATCTCCGCGCGTCCCTAACAAGCTGGTTATCATACAGGAAGGAATCCAGAGCATACAATTATCCGTTAAAACAATAATCTATTTTAATGGTAATATAACAATGCAATACAATCAATACATTACCATACAAAGCCATATCATATCATATGCGTAATGTCAGGAGTATGCCTACTCCTGGCCCTTGTTCACAGGCTGCCACGACCTTCCGGTCCGGGCGGCGCGAGAAGAGAGAGGCAGAACAAAAAGCTGAATAGGCTTTCATACCAACAGAAACAGGAAGGGGTGGAGTTTACTCAGACTCCACACACACACACCCCCCCCCCCCACATTCCAGAGACCTCAGATGTGTCTTAAAGGATATTTAAGATAACACAAATATTTCATCTCTCATATCTCCAACTTCTAGTTACACAGAATACAAAGTAATTAAACCCACACATATACTATTCAAGATATGTAGACTTCCCTGAAACATGACATGCTAGAGATCTTAAGCAGAATATACTCTTCCCCCACCTAGCACCCTGTCATGCATGCCTACACCTCCCCCACAGGGCAATAAAACCCTGTTTACTCTAAACAGCCCTTGTTTAGAGCCATTTTAGTCCTCACCTTTATGAAAGGATAAAACAGAGAAATCAATATAAAACACAAACACAAGTATTGTTTGAACAGTATTCACTTAACTGCTACTATTGATAATTACCAGAGAAACTCAAGGGACCTCTTTTAATATCTGGAAATTGCAACAAGACTTTCTGCCATTTCAAATGTAACACACTTCTTAAATATCAGATGCTGCACTCTGTCCTGGTGTCATTGATGCACTGTTAAAAAACTACATGGGGATCTTCCCATTGTGGAGTGGTTTGTTGCTTGGGGATCTGTCGCTACATAGAAAAGGTACCTCTAAAAAAGATGGAAGTCATAAAACCAGGGATACCAACTGCCATGTTGAGCTCTGGTTTGGGTTGGTCAAACACTCCATCCTTTAAACAAAAAAAAGTACCTGAGACCAGCTGAGTTCGTCTCCAAAATGTATGCCTCAATACAAGGAAGATATATAGAGCACATTGAGCAACACAATCTGCCAATGCATATTCTGGACAAAAACTTTGGACAAACTAGCAGGCCAGATGATGACCACGAGGAACAGTGGAACAAGCGGGAAAGTTCTGCTGGTCACACCAAGTCCAAGTCCAAGTACTTCAATCCACCAAAAACACTACCCAACCCCAAGAGCCCACCTGCCGCAAAGGTGAAGAAAATAAAAGTGGACCAACAGGAAAAAGACGCACAGGGAAATGTGAGTTTCTCTAAGACTTACTATGTTCAAAGTGTGTAAATTGTCCAAATCAGACTTTAAACTGCAATTACAGTTTCTGTTCCTGAGCAGCCTGTTTAATGTCATTTAGTGAAAACTCTAAAAGGGACTGAGGTTAAATGCATAAATGTGTGTAAATTAGGGCTGTCCAGTTAACGCGTTATTAACGCGTTAACGCTAAAATAATTAACGCCACTAATTATTTTAACGCATGTGTATTTTTTGTCCTCGGCCGCCCCGTAGTTTCAGAGCGCATCGAGTTTGAATCGGTTTGAATACCATCTACAAGCTGATGCTGACAGCCCCGCTCCTGCCGCCCGCTTGTGGCAGACTTCCACGCTCACCGGCAGGCACCGACTGGCCATCGGGAGGACCGGGAGGGTGTGTGTATGTGTGGCACGAGCGAGCGAGAGAGAGACCTTACGTGCATTGTTGTTGTTAGCATCTGGTGCTAGCTGCGCTAACGGATATAAGGAGCTGTTTAAATGAAAACAGAGGAGCGACATTTCGCCGACAACTGCGCCGAGCACTTGACTTTATGCAGGCAGCCAGACAGTGGGACATTGTACGAAAAGTCAGCACGGATAGTGCGCGCAACATGATCACAGCGTCCAGGCAGCTCCCGTTCGAGCATATGCCTTGAGTTGCACATAGCTCCAACGATCGATCACACACACACACACACACACACACACACACACACACACACACACACACACACACACACACACACACACACACACACACACACACACACACACACACACACACACACACACACACACACACACACACACACACACACACACACACACACACACACACACTGTATTGTATTATTGTATCAGAGAGGTTCCAGGTTGAATTGAGGCGAATATTTGTAATGTTCAGAGGTTGTTGTGTTTAATATTCATGAGAATATTTGTCATTGTTCAAATGATAATAAAAATTAGCATAAAGAATATTTGTCCACTCATATGTTGATAAGAGTATTCAAAACTTGAAAAATATTCCTCTAAGGTACATTTCGAACAGATAAAATATGTGCGATTAATTTGCGATTAATCGCGATTAACTACGGACAATCATGCGATTAATCGCGATTAAATATTTTAATCGACTGACAGCCCTAGTGTAAATATTTAGAGTGTTAAAATGCAATAAAAAGAGGTGTGTCCTATTCAACCAGTGTAGTTCTTTGACCCAGCATTGATTTTGGGTGAATCGGTCACATGACCTGGAAGGTATTGAAGAAATAAGCTAATTTCCCCATCAAAGTATTAATATAAAATATTTAAAGTATCAAAATGCAATAAAAAGAGGTGTGTCCTGTGCAGCTAGTGTAGTTCTTTTACCCAACATTGATTTTGAGTGAATCGGTCACATGACCTGGAAGGTATTGAAGAAATAAGCTCATTTTTCCATCAAAATATTAATATAAAATATTTAGAATGTTCAAATGCGATAAAAAGAGGTGTGTCCTATTCAGCCAGTGTAGTTATTTGACCCAGCATTGATTTTGAGTGATTAGTTCACATGACCTGGAAGGTATTGAAGAAATAAGCTAATTTTTCTATCAAAATATTAATATAAAATATTTAGAGTGTTAAAATACAATAAAAAGAGGTGTGTCCTATTCAGCCAGTGTAGTTCTTTGACCCAACATTGATTTTGAGCGAATCGGTCACATGACCTGGAAGGTATTGAAGAAATAAGCACATTTTCCCATCAAATTATTAATATAAAAATATTTAGAGTGTTAATATGCAATAAAAAGAGGTGTGTATGCAGCCAGTGTAGTTCTTTTACCCAACATTGATTTTGAGTGAATCGGTCACATGACCTGGAAGGTATTGAAGAAATAAGCACATTTTTCCATCAAAATATTAATATAAAAATAGATAGAGTGTTAAAATACAATACAAAGAGGTGTGTTCAATAAATGTATGCTCTAGAGTGAATTTGCTTCACATTCACACGATCGAGAAGCTGTCGATTTATTAAAAAGAACATTTTTCTTGTCTAATTGTAAAAGTCATTTGTTGATGGTCCCTAAGTGAAAGCCTCGTTTCGCGGAGAAGATCTCCCTGTTAAACTGACGCTGCTGGCGGGTCCGGGAAACTGACGCTGCTGGCGGGTCCGCGAATGTCCGTCGAATATCCAACCTAAAACTAAATTCACCACGGTTTGTTGTGGCGTAGTGCTCTCCTGCTATTTTATGTTTCACCACAAGTGATTAGATAATATCTATATAAGAAACTGTACTTAATACATGTTATAGTCTTTCAGCCTTAAGGAATAGTGACATCAAACAGATAAGTATAACTTAAACAATGTTTTAAAGGTGGGGTAGGTAAGTTTGAGAAACCGGCTCGAGATCGCTTGAATTTGAAAATACACAACCGGAGAAAATCTGCCACTTCCTTGTAGAGCCCCTCCTCCAACACACACGAACGTGCACATGACCAATGAGGGCACGAGATAAATTATTGCCCCGATGGAAGGCTGACAGGCAGGTAGGCCCGTAATACTGTAATACTGTAAAAAGTACAACCAACCATTGGTTGTACTTTTTACAGTATTACAGCTTCTACAGATGACATTTTTTTATGGATTTTTGTCAAAGCACTTAAGATATTCATTGCTATCGGGATGTTAAGAGCATTCCATGGAATATAACAAAAAGTGTATCTCGAGCCGGTTTCTGAAAATTACCGACCCCACCTTTAACTATTTATTTATGAAAGCAACAGACTGAAAAATGATTGATTTCCTGAACCCCCTAAAGCAGCATGTGAGTCTACTGCCCTCTTGTGGCTGCCTGACAACTTTGCAACTCTCAACAAATTATGAGATGAATACAAATATGCTGCTGTGATTTTCCTTCTTGGAGTTGATGTGGTTCATCTCCAGGATGTGGATACAGGTTGTCTTTAATGAGCAACACTACTGTCAGTCAGAGGTTTATCAAACCGTTATCTATAAAGCAACACAGAAAATGTACATGTTCAAATGTATCTCAAAATTGTACCAGTTAAGCCCCATGCCCCCAGTACCGGCAACATCTTGCAAGAAACAGCGTCTGAGGGCTTCTTAACATTTAATAAACTATGAATGTGTCATACTCACTTAACGGGAAGAAACCCAGCTTTCAGGGGGTTAGGGTTAGGGTTTACATGAATACTGTCATGGATGATCCTGCGGTCCTGTGTCCTGGATCGTGAGTCGTGGCTGTGGTCCTGGATGGATATCCTTGTGGATTCATCTTCCTATTATACACACATGCATTTCCAAACATTTGGACTACCTATGTTGCAAATGTATTATCTTTTCAATTTACACACGGCATCTATTGCACGTCTGTCCGTCCTGGGAGAGGGATCCCTCCTCTGTTGCTCTAAGTGAGGTTTCTCCCATTTTCCCCTTTAAACTGTGGGTTTTCTCCGTAAGTTTTTCCTTGTACGATGTGAGGGTCTAAGGACAGAGGGTGTCGTATTGTCATACTGATATTCTGTATACATGTATATATGTATATTGGGCTATATAAATAAACATTGATTGATTGATTGGAGGAGGGTAGGAGTCAGATTTGGGTCAATATTCTAGCGCGTAAAACAAGCTACTCACGAGCGGAAAATATCGAAAGCCATTTGCGCCATTATCCGCGCGTTTATTATTGACACAATGATAATAATAAATAATTTGTTATTATTTAAAAAAAGGAAACCTTTAAAGGTGGGGTAGGTAAGTTTGAGAAACCGGCTCGAGATACACTTTTTGTTATATTCCATGGAATGCTCTTAACATCCCGATAGCAATGAATATCTTAAGTGCTTTGAAAAAAAATCCATAAAAAAACGTCATCTGTGGAAGCCGTAGTACTATAAAAAGCACGACCAATCATTTTAGCCAGCCCGGCTAAAATAACTGGATGGCCTACCTGCCTGTCAGCCTTCCATCTGTGCACAGACTCTCGTGCCCTCATTGGTCATGTGCGCGTTCCTGTGTGTTGGAGGAGGGGCTCTGTAAGGAAGTGGCAGATTTCTTCCGGCTGTGCATTTTCAAATTCTAGCGCACTAGAGCTGGTTTCGCCAAAATTACCTACCCCACCTTGAAGGGTTTCCTTTTTTTTTTTAAATAATAACAAATGATTTATTATTATCATTGTGTCAATCCAACAATTAAAACATGAAAAATATGTAACAACAATGTAGTCATTTCTGGAGCAAGGGTTGGTAAGTTTAATTATTGCACAAAAGCCATCCCAGCAAGTCCCTGCAATATATATCTATATATTGACAATAAAATCATTATGAATTGGGTGTATAATGCCATAATTAAAAATTAAAGTAAGGTCAAACTGCTGAAATGTGCAGTATTTCTTGATTAATTGTAAGTCTGCATGTTTTGGTTTGGTGTGAAGGAACATTTGTGTCACATATGTTTCCATGATACATGCATATTAATCAAATCCTTTCTGATATGAAACAAACATTGAAAACTGACAGCCAGCAACCAAGCCCGCCTTAACCTGCCATCAGGCCCTGGGGCTGATAGGTTTTGTAGGCCCCCTATTTAAACAACAAATCAAAGTCATTTATAGCCTCGGCAGGCTCTGTGATCGCACTTCTCCACTCTGCTCCACGCGCGCCTGGTCCTCTCCTCCAGATGAGTGACGTATCGGGCCTCCCTCATGTATTTGTCCGGTTGCCGTTGGCTCCCCTCCACGTAGCAAGTCCTCATCTCCAACAGATAATGTCCCTCCTGTCTGTTTTTCCTCTCCCGCTACTCCATCGCTATCAGAACCAGACGGCATACTTGGCTCCGAGGCCGGCACCGCTGCCGCTCGGTATAGAACTCATCTGTCCTTCCTCCTCATCCTGGCCTACAGGTTTAAAATAACCTGTAAGATTCGGCATGTTTTGTAATAGCTGCTTGTCTCGAAACTCCTTTTCCCTCAACTATTTCCTTTTCCGAGCGCCACTCTCAAACTTTTTCTTCTCCGACATTTTCTCCTAAACAACCTTCATCTGTCACTCAATCACTCGCAATTTGAATAAGTCACATGTGAAACATATTCTCATTCTGATTGGCTGTTAAGTGGTGCCCACTGACTGTTTCGGAGTCATCATGTTTGAGAAAAATCTCTGGAATCCATCGATCTGATTGATTAGCGGAGCAAATGATCAAAATAATATGGAGGGAAGATATTTTTGTTTGGATTACTGGTCTGGGGAAAGCGAGTGTGTGTGTGTGTGTGTGTGTGTGTGTTTGTGTATTTTTGCATTTGTGTGTATTGTGTTTGTTTCTCGGGGAAAACACTCACGAGAAACACTGGCTGTTGTTTTGCCTGCTGTGACGTCAAGTCACTCCGTTCTCTGCTTGTAATTATGCCGTTACAAGCTTCAAAGTTGTATTTATCATCTGAATTTGCCGAAACAAGTTTAATATTCTGAAAGCGAATGCTTTGTTTATTTGAAACCAGATGAAAACAAACTGTAACGGACCCTGCCGTGTTATCTATGATTACTATACAGCTAACATTCACAATTTCAGCGGAGGGAGGGGAACAGCAGAGTGGCGAGGGAGAGCTGTCTTCTTCCATTTACAAGCTTAAAAAATGTATTTATCGTGGGATTTTGGAAATAAAAATTTCATATTCTGAAAGCCAACACTTTGTTTATTTAAAACAAAATTAAAACATCCGAAATTTAAAAAAAGAATGGAATTTTTTATTTTATTTTTTATTATTGGCTCATGATAGGCCCCCAATCTCCGTAGGCCCCTGGGCTTTGAGTCCTTGTGCTCTTATGATGCATATCAAAATAGGACCTTAATATTCCTCTGAGCAGATGGAGGAGCAGCATCTTGTCATACGATTCCCTGCTGAGCTGCAGCAGTATTGTGATTGTGATTTAAGCATGGAGCAGAGCTAAACTTGGACCTCTGGAAATGTGTGACTAACAAAGCAACTGTTAGGACGACAGAGCTGAACATGAAAGAAGCCCCGCTGAGAAAGAAGGTCGCTGTGTAGTTTCCTGTCTTGTCTACTAACCAACCTGCAGACACAGAAACAGGAAACATGTTATACCTCAGGGGGAAAACAATCTGCAAGACTAATTATATAATTATATAATTCCTAAAATATCCCAGACTTGTTTTCCTTAAAAACTTTACAGAAATACTTTTGAAATGAGGGATGTAGTTACTTGTGAAATGGGAAAATGATCACGATTACTGTTTTATCACACACAAACAAGTGGACAGTAGTGGTTTTTGTTATCATGAACCAGTAGATTGATAACATAAAATGTTAATGTTATAATAACTGGCAACATATTTATCCCTTCCAAACAGGGCAAGATGAGAGCTAAAGCTATCATGTCCTCTGAAATTAAATTGAAGCAAGCAAATCCTATTAACCCTGGTCTACTTGTTTATCATGTATATGCGAAGATGTCAAAATCAATATGCCAGTGATACCCACAAGAGATTAAAACGGTGTGTGTGTGGGGGGGGCTAATGGCTAATGGTTACACAAGCCACAACTTCATTATGACATCATAAAGTGGCCAAAATCTGATCAGCTCATTTTCAGACAGGGTTTTATATAAATGGATCAGGACAAAAAGAGAGAATCTTTTTTCCTGAAACTTTCACAATCTCTTTACACAGAGGGGACACATGTTTATGTATAACAGACATGAAAAAGTGGATTTTGCAAAATAGGTGACCTTTAAATTACAGTAGTTGAAATAAAATGAAGAACTCTTACCTCCTATTGGTGGGCTAATCAGGTAGGGGATGGCGTGCAGGAAGTAGACCACACCCAGAGCGGAGGGCAGGTCGGTGGAGCCCACGATATCAGAGGTCACCACTGGGATGAGCGCCACATATGCCCCGTCAAAGTAGCCGTAGAGTACGGAAAAGGGGACCAGGAGGGAGAAGGAGTGCAGGAGGTGGATGAACATACAGCAGAGCCCCTCCATGCCGATCGCCAGCATGTAGCTCAGCATGCGATACTTCTTCAGACACCTAGAGGGACAGAAACACATCAGTATTTGGTTTTGATTCAACATCTGTCACTTCTTTCACACACAATAAAAAAACCTAGATTATGGCAAGATGACGAAAATGAAATATCACAAAAAGTATGATCAAATGCCATGATATCGAAATCGCTGCGATATTTTAGGGGTAGATATTGGTGCTTTGACAACATATTCACACTATAAAAGTTGAGTTATGTGGATATCAAAGTCAAAGTCAACTTTATTGTCAATCTGTCAGTTTGTGTGTACAGACAGAGAGATAGAAAAATACCGTTTCCCACAATTCCGAATATACCGTACTTTTCGGACTATAAGCCGCGACTTTTTCCCCCATTTTTTTTGTAGAGCTAACGGCCACTAGGGAACCTCCTAAATCTATGGATTTTACAGGTAAAATTAACCACCTTTAACCCTATGGGCTCTATGACCGGTCCGCGCCCGCCACCTCTAAGGGGCGGGCTCCAGCAGGAAAAGCTGGAGGCCGGAAAAGAGTGAGACAGGTAGCGCGCCAAAGTAAAAGTGGAACCGAGAGACAGAACGAGAGCAAGACAGACGGACAATTTAGCTGCTGCGGCTTATATGCAGGTGCGCTTTATAGTCCGAAAAGTACGGTAGAAATACAAATATGTATAATATACATATAGTATGTAGGATATAGTTATACGTTTGAAAAGGGAAATAAAAGGGCAGCTAGGTCAGTCTGTTTGATTCAGAAAATGATGTCACTTTACTGTAATGCAGCCGGTAAAACCAGGGAAGACACTAATGCAATATATAACCGTAACCAAAACAGTATCTAGTCTGATATCACAATATAGAGACGCTACTTACTTCCTATCTGTGATCCATCCAAAGGTGATGTTACCCACAATGCCACAGACTCCAAATATGGACATGAGATAGGCAGCGTGCCGGTGCTCCAGCCCAACGCTGAGGGCGTAAGGCACCAGGTAAACTAAGGGAGCGCTGCAGCCATACGCCATGAACAGGAGGGACACAGACAGCATCAGGAAGTCTGGCATCAGGAGGAATCTGAACTCTTCCATCGACCCGAGACTAAGAAAGGGGCGTCTGGACCAAGGTTTTGTGCTCTCTAAAGGCTCTGTGTGTAAGTGACAGACATTCGCTGTTTTGGCTTCAGTGAGTCCTGATTCTTCCTTCTTAGTATCCATGTCAGCTGTTTTGTTGATCAAGTTCATGCTTTCCACTAATTTCAAGTCCTTATTTGTGCTATCTTTTGTTGCTTTAGGATCTGAGAGTTTGCTGTCCCCTAGCATATTCTCAGTTAGCTTGTTGCTCAATAAAATACATTCAGCTATCCTCAGTTGTTTTAAATTTGGATCAGGCAGGCCTGACCTTGATATGTTCCCCTGAGCTAGTTTGAGGTTTTCAAGGCGAACGTTTTTGAGCGCTCCATTGGCTATGAGGAGCCTCTGAGTATCCATTAAGCTGCTTATTTCCAGCTGCTTTGGCTCCACTTGGTTGCAGTCAGCAGGGGCTTGTTCAGCGTCTTTGGAAACCAGCGCCATATTGTTCTCCCATATCCTTCAAGTGGAGTAGATCAGAAAAGCAAAAAATACATTGAAATGGACCAAGACGTATAATTGAACATACTTAAATTCTCAAAGTTTAAGAGTTTGGTAGCTATCAATACCACTCTCGTGTCTGTGCATTAACTATTAAACAAGGGTTGACCTATGTTGTCCATGCAGAAGTGACAAAAACTGCAGCTGAGGACTTACCGCTTAATTGTTTTTGGTTCCAGCGGCCTCATCAGAGCTCCACAGACACACAGGTTGGAAACAAATCCTCCCAGGATGAGCAGAGCTCCTCTCCAGGAGTAATACTCTATGAGCAGCTGGACTAAAGGAGCCAGGATGAAGGTGCCAATGCTGCTCCCTGAAGATGAGGGAAAATGGATTTGATGAGATGACACGAGGCAAAGATGGTAACAGAACGTAGAGACAGATGGGAGAAAATCAAAGAAAAAAATCAAAGAAGAAGAGAGGAGATGGAAAAGTAAGGTGTAAATGACAAGAGAACAAGACATAAGGTAAGTAAAGATTTCACTACCAGACAAGGCGATGCCATAGGCCAGGGCTTTTCTCTCATTGAAGTAACTCCCAACCATGGCTATAGCTGGGGTGTAGCAAAGAGCAAAGCCAAGACCTGTGGAGAATGGATATGATACAAAATCTGATCACAGGTTGTTTGGATGTCAAAGAATATGACTCCTTCAAACACCCTGCAATGCACGTACTACATGCATTCAACTACATTCTCTTTACAGACCAGGGTATATGCAGGAATCCTGAAGTCAAATGTAATACCTTTTATAAGACCCTTTCCATACATTTTAAGACCTCATCGCCACTTCTGGTACAGGTACTTTTTCATTTACAAAGCCATGTTGGATAAACTACCATCTTATATCTGCTCCCTGATCTCTCTGCAAATTGAAAGTACTTGAGATCGCATGCTGTGGTTTTATTAAATGTGCCAAGTGCTAGGACTGTCTTAGGGAAGAAAGCTTTTAGATGTGCAGCTCCACTAACTTGGAACAGTCTGCAAAAAGAATGGGAAATTACCAAGCTAGTACCACTACATGTTTTTAAAGCTCGGTTGGATGCTACAAAATCAGTTGCTGTTGGTACCTGTACATGTGGTTAAATATGTAAATTGTAATCCCTGTACATTTTGCTGTGTGATGTCCTTTTGTTGTTCTGTTGTTTTGTTTATGTCTTCTTGTGGAACCTACTGCTGCAGGTCTCCCTTGAAAAAGAGATCATTGATCTCAATGGGATTTTACCTGGATAAATAAAGGTTTTGAATTGAATTGACTTCGAGTTTTAACCGGTTACATTGGCGACACACTTTACCTCACATTTACTATATACAGTATTGATTGTCCTTCCTCCTTATCTTCCAACCATTTGGACGCAAACTTGCATTTCCCCATAACGATGTTGTTTAACAACCGGCGTAAACGGACCTTCGCGCGCTATCTGACCCACTGACCCCTGCATCCGTCACTGGGTCCACAGCTTCCTCTGGAACAGACAACAACGGGTCAAAATAAATAACTCCACATCTCTCCCTCTGCACCTCAGTATAGGAGCTCCACAAGGCTGTGTCCTATCCCCCTGGTTATTCTCACTCTACACAAACCAACTCACATCTCAGCACCCCACAGTCAACATATATAAATACGCAGATGACACAACAATAACAGGACTCATCTCAAATAATAATGAAACACAATACCTCACTCAGATACATCAAGCAGTCACCTGGGCCCAGGAGTTCAAAAACTTTTAATCTCAATCAGATCCGATCAGATTTTGAAATCCCATTTTTTGTGATCCTGGATCAGACAAATCGGACACATTTTGTCCCTGGAGTTCAAAGCAATTCAGGATAGGATCACCCTGATCCAGATTACGACTTTTCAAGATGACTAGATCCTGAATATCAGTGCTTTAATCCTACCAATCGCCATCTAGTGGATATGAAAAATAATACAAGGAAGACAAAAGACCACATTGCAGAGACATCTATTGTCCGCAATTACTTTTGAAAGGTGATGGACTTTTTTTTTGTTGAAGATATTTTTAATTTAATCTAAATTACATTTGTGATTGACAATCTTTGTTGTGATAATTTTATGAGCATAAACATTTATGTCATCAACATTTGGTTGAAAACAAAATAGGCCACCACAAACGTGAGCAAAAAATGGAAAAATAAAATGTATTTCCCATGAAGGCTAACAATTGTGTATTATTTCAGTTAACAAACTTTGCCATCTAATTTAAATTGAAACATATTTTTAAATCAATGGTACAGTACATTTTGCTCTGGTAATCCACTGGAAATCCACCCCTCTGGTGGGATCAGGATAATCCAGTTTTTTGGGATCAAATTGATCCCAATCCTGTGTTGTCGGTTTGAACTACCCGTTTTGAAGATTTGATCCAGATTAAAGCTTGGATAGGATTTCCTAATCTGATCGGATATCAAAGTGATCCTAATCCTGTTTTTTGGTTTTGAACTCCCCAAAATCCAAATCTGATCCGATCAGATAGGGATTAAAAGTTTTGAACTCCTGGGCCCTGGTGCTCAGAAAACAACCTCCTACTTAACACAGCACAAACACAAGAAATAATCATCGACTTCAGGCGAAAGCCACAGCCCAAATCACCTCTATCGATCTCCGGCAAACTCATTTCCACCACAGAATCACTCAAATTTCTTGGCACTCACATAAGCAATAACCTCAAATGGAAGACCAACACAGACCACATCTACAAAAAAGCCAACCAAAGGCTATTCTTTCTGCGGCAGCTCAAGAAATACAGAGTGAGGAAATCCAGTAATCCAGTTCTACACAGCCATCATCCAAAACATCCTCACATCATCCATCACAGTCTGGTACAGCAGTTCAGACCACCTCTCCCGGAATAAACTTCAACGTATCATCAATAAAGCATAACAAAAAAATCACCTGCAGTCCCCTTCCATCACTCGAATCACTTCACCACCAACGAACTGTCACCAGGGCAAAGAAAATAATTTCTGACCCCTCCCACCCAGGTCACCATGTCTTCCAACTTCTGCCCTCAGGGAGGCGCTACAGGTCACTGTCCGCCAAAACCGCCCGCTTCAAAAACAGCTTTTTAAATGGACTCTACATAACCCCAATGAACAATAACAACCCACCACACCTTGAACTTTATGATATATCTTTGCCCTGTGCTGTGTGTTGTACTTTTTATTGTATGTTTATTGTATGTTGAATGGTTTGGAACAAGCTGTAATACTCTGCACTGAACACGAATTCCACCAGCCTGGCTGTGTGGTCATTAAAGATTCTAATCTAATCAAGCAGTGAGCGCGCAATGTCCTGTTCAGATGACGTCAAATCCAACGGGATGCCATAAATAAACTACACAGAATCACACTACACACCTACGCAATGATTACATTCAGGCACACTGTAGAATACAACCTCTTTGGACCATTTATATACTTATTGAAAACAAGCTACAAAATGTAATACCTTGGAAAATGCCTTTTTAATAGCCTTAATTTTCGCTAAATTGATTTATCAACTTTTAATACTTTTTAAGACCCCACGGACCCCCTGACAGACAAAAAGTGCACTAAACTTAACAGGAACATGTAACATCATTAGATACTCATAAAAACATTGCCCCTTAAAAAACAACTACGGTTTGTTGAGTAAAACTTTGAAAAGCAATGAGACATTACTATATGATTGCATGGGATGTTTTTGGAGAATGAAAAAACAAATACTTTCAAAGGGACAGATTCATGTTAAAGTAGAGCCTTCATTTCCATGGGGAAGGTTTTGACGAGAAATATGCACAAGAATACATTGAATTCTCTGACAATATGATGATTTGACAAAGATATTAGTCACTAATATAGTTCAGACCTTTACATGTAGGAAACAGTATTTCGATATCTCTGTCTGTACACACAAACTGGAAGATTGACAATAAAGTTGACTTTGACTACATGCCTTTTACTTGGAAGTTGACCTCACTGATGATTAGTTCAGACATGCATCTGTTCATGTTTTAAGAATACAGCACCAATATGCTGCATGTTTCTCATTTGCCAAGTCTCTCCCTGTGTTCTTTGAAATATATTTGTATAAAACATCATAGGGTGCCCACGTATAAAGGGGTGTAAGGTGTCTGTGTACCTGTGAGGATGCCCAGGGAGGCGTACAGATATTCCAGACTGGAAGCGAAGGAGCTGAGGATGAGACCAGCAGATGACAGCAGACCTCCTAGCATCACTGTGGCTCTGCAGGAGAGACGGTTCCCAAGGAAACCACCCAGAGGAGCTGGAAACACCAAGGGATTATTTCACTGACTGATGGCTCAGCACTGGCCTTTTATATTCACTACAATTCACATATATGAGGGTTATAAAATCTGTGAACTTTAGATCCATCTCTTTGCACACATATTTTATTGCACTGTAGTCTTAAAAGTACCCATACCCCATTTTTTTTATCCCAATGTCATTATCATTTGTCTGCCTTTTTATTGATCAGTTTCTGTATCCTGGTCATGAAATAATATTTAAATTCAAGAAGTTGAAACTATAAAGACAAGAGAACTTGAATTTTTACGTATTTATGATCTTCACTGTCTCGGAGAGTGCATTTATTAGATGTTGGGTCTTTAACAAAAATGTTTTCCCATCACATTCCATTTTGTAATTTGCATCTGGATCTGCATCGAAATACAATTAGTGAATGAAAAATAGGAAAAAGTGATTTTTTTTCAATATGTAAGGGCTGGAGTACACGAAAATACCAAAAAAATGCTCACAGATTTAAGAAAACATTGAGTGCCCTCCTTAACAAAACAGTCAAATGGGATTCCCAACAAAAAAAAGTAATTTTTGAATTGCCAAATCTGGTTTAACTTCAGTGTTAATCTGCATTCAGATACTGCAGTGTGTTGAAGTCTCACCACAGAGCATGGTGGTAGAGTCGATCAGACTGTGGATCCAGGCCGTGGTGGAATAATCCTTCCCAAAGTGCAGCTGGAACTCCACGAAGAACATGGAAACACATCTGGATACAGAGAAAACATGGATTTAGTGCATTTATTCCATAATTGTCTGCAAAAATGGCATGTAGGTAAATGTCTCTATGGCTTTGTTTGTTTGGGACAAACAGAGGAAGAGTTTAAGGCTGGAGCCACAGAGACCATAACGAAAACTAACCGAATTCGATATCAAAAAAGTCTTCCGTCCACACGGTATCGGCTCAATAAACGTGTGCCTGTCCACACGAGACCGGGCGGCGAGGTGGTGGGTTAGATGCGCGTTCATAATGCCGAGTGCCATGGCCTCGCTCTTGGCCATAACAAAAAGCGTGGGAAGGACAAGAATATGTATATGAAAATGTATTTATTTGGCAAAACTCAATGTGGCCAAAAAACAAACAAAAGGGCAAGGCAAAAAAGAATAAGCGACGCTGCTCTTCGAGGTCCGGTCCTCTGGGGGGAGAGAGCTCGAGGCTCTGGCCTCTTAATCCTCTGGTGCCAGCCGTCAGGTGTCCTCAATCAGTGAATCAGGTGTCCTCAATCAGTGCGGGCACAAGCAGAGGAGGAACATTAAAGGGCCATACACACCACAGGAGACCTCAAAGCAGGGGTCGTCACACCGAGGAAAATAACTCTCAGAATAACGTCATTAGCACATTTTACAACTTGAGGACCGAATGTTTTTAATAAGGGCTATACAAATGTTCATACTGGGTAGTTTATTTAGTTCAAAAAAATTATCCAACGATTTACAGACGTCTCTTTCCCAATTTTTTTCAGAGTCCAGCGCACTTCCTGGGGGCTTGGTTTCGGCGGCCTCTGTTTATCTTTTTATCCCTCCCCGAGGCGAGCGTGTGCTCCTGCTGTAAAAGGCAGGTGCACCACACCCACTGCCACTAACTCTGAGCCTGGCTCCCGAGCAGGACGTTCACCCGGTAGTCCACCAGCAGATGAAAAACACCCATCTCTCCGCCTCTTCCAAGGGACGAGGGAACCGTGCGGGGGGAGGGTCTGCTGGAGGCTCCTGGGTGCTCCGTCCTGCGAGATACCGGGACCTTTCTCGAAACACTGTTGTTGGCGAGGTGGGGAGAGGCTGGGCCTATGGCGTCATCGTTATCAGGAATTGATCGTATAGGGCGTAATCACGGAGTCGTTTGGCCCCCAAGAGCGTTGCGTCCACAAATCTACCCACCTTGGGACCCGTTATCGTTATCTGCATTTCCCTGTCTGCCTCGTGTGGACGAACCGTCTAGACTCTATAAGATAGAGAACTGGAGCGGATACGACGCGTTTCGTCTCCGTGTGGCTCCAGCCTATTACAGCCGGTCCACACGGCGGTGTGCGTTGAAGCTTCAATGCTTCTGCCCATTCACTTTGAATGGGGTGACGTCACACTTTGCCTAACTGCATTGTGGGAGCGTCGCTTCGCTTGGCTCACGTTTCTCGCTTCGAAAGTTGAGCAATGTTCAACTTTTGAAGCTGCGACGGAAGCGTCAGCCAATCAAATCATATGCCAGTACAAGCTCTAGCCAATCAAACCGCGTGCTTGTGTGTCCGGGGCGGGATATTCATGTGATTGGTTGTTGGTCGAGTGTCAGACACGCCCGCTGGCAAGCTTCAACACACGCCGCCGTGTGGACGCTGCGTAACGGCCCGTCCACACAGCGGCGTACGTTGAAAGCTTCACCATTCACTTTGAATGGGGTGACGTCACTTTTTGCCGAACTACATTGTGGGAAGCAACGCAGAGCTTTTCTGGCTTGGCTCGCGGCAAAAGTTGAGCAATGTTTAACTTTTGAAGCCTCGGCAGAAGCGTCAGCCAATCGAATCATATGCCAGTACAAGTTCTAGCCAATCAAACCGGCAAGCTTCAACGCACAACGCTGTGTGGACGGGCCGTAAGTTAGGGTGAGGTGATACCAACTGGGGACACTTTTTTTCTAAAGGGGAAAGACTTTGACAACTAACGATCTAAGTCATATCGTGTTTATCACTTTATTGCTTTTATTTTCTTTCCATAATCGAAAGGTCCTGTCCTCCCATTTATTGTTTATGACATTTTATTGTCTATATTGTAACTTCAGGGTGAACTCTCAGTTCTCATGGCATCTGACTGGATCAGATTAGACATTAGTGAAGTTGAAACGAAAAGTTACTGATCACCTCCCTCAGTTCATACTCGTTGTAAAAAGGTCGACCACCATCTTTTTACTTGTTATTTCTTACTCAGCACATGCAAACCAACATGAGCAATTCAGCCGTCCTGTAGTACATATTAGCTTTAATCTTAACGTATTAAAATGCAAATAGCAGTGGAAATCTAAACCAGCCAACAGCTCAGGGGTGCATGAAAGGGGCTTGCTGTGCCAAATTAAGATGGAAACATCTCAGCAGGATTAGTGGAAAAAAAGAAAAATATTGCTGCTGAAGCGGGTAAGTGGCTTACACAATGTGAGCTGAGTGGTAATGAAGTGTTGCCAAGTAATAACAGAGGAGGTGATGACCAAAGCTAATAACCCAAAGCCTATATGGAAGAACCAGTGTGCCACACAACACATCCAGAAGCTACAAATCCTTCTCAAAAGATCTCTTAAATCTTCCAGATCCATAAAACAAAGCATCATCGTGAACAAACCCCCTAAGTGATTATTTGAATATTGATTAATCATCCTGTGTTACATTACATTTGTAGAATATTTAAAGCTTTAAGGCATAATATTTCAAGTCTCATTGATTCAGTTCAACTCCCCAAACACATGCTTTTTGGCTCGTGCAGGAATGTTTTAATTAGTAAGGCTCCATCGAAAATGCAAGTCATGCAAATACTTTTTTTTCAAAAACTTGTGGTGGTGTTCCTTAAAGAAAACACAAAAACACCCAATTATGCTTACTACTTCAGTGAGATTTTTGTTTCGGATATTTATAGCCCAGCTCGGAATTCATAACTTGATGCTTGATGAGTTTACCAATATGACAGGCTGGTCCTCACACACACACACACACACACACCTGGTTACAGCCCGAATGCAGATGGTGGCGAGAAAACAGCCAGCGACGATCATCCAGCCCCAGCCGCCCTCCGGTGGGGTCGTGACCCCCGACACCCTCCTGCCTCCCTCGAGCTTCTTCTCCTTGGTGAGTGCCATTGCTTCAGCCAATGAGAAGGCCGGCTCACATCAGTGTCTGCTCTCTCTGTTACAAGGGAAGCTGGAGGTCACAAGTCCTCTTTTGTCCTTCTGGCACTAAATGTGCAGCGTATTTCCATTGGCTGTCAAACCGCAGTTACTTTTTTAAAGCTCTTCCGATGTTTCTGTTTGCTCCTCCTCTTCTTCCTCTGTCCCTGAGGAAACACAAAGAGCATAACAGGCAGAAACCATGAATATCAGCTTCATAACAGAGTTTAAATCCATTTAAATTATAATTAATTGACTTTAAATATTAGTGTCCGCTGTGTACATTTTTTTTTTTTTAAAGTTTAAAGCTTTGATGCCATTAAATATTGCATCTGTATATCTAAAAACACGTTTGCAGAAATCTTAATTCCAATTTTTGTATATATTTTCTTTCAAATGGCTTGGCAGCTACACACAAAACTCATCATTAAGATGTATGTCAACATACTTGTTTTAAATTCCTAAATGACATCGTAACATTGTACACTCTCTTGGACATTAACAGAAAGTGTTTATATCTTACACTCTTTGGATGAAGCACCTCATGTTTGAGATTTTTCTGTGAGCAGAAGATCATATTTTGTTTCCAGCTCAAAACACTGATCTATGTCAGAACTTCAGAAGTCCAGTACTGACGAGTTCACACTGCCACATTCACGGCCACATTTGCAACGTTTATCATTGGGAGAAAAGAGATTGCCACATACACAGAGGAGGCAGGCATGTCTTTTAAATTATATGTTTTGGTGAGTATCATAATGGTGTATAATAGCAATGAATTAAAAAAAAGTGAACAATTTGTCCAGCTTCAATAGAGAACTTTTTTTGAATGAACCTGAAAACACTTATTGACATTTCATTGTATTTACACTTGAGTTCATCTTTCTCAGTGTGGACACATTTAGCATATTCTTCTTGCTGCAAGATAAAAGTTATGCAAATGTTCTGCACGTGATGGTCTGTTGATGGAGACAGATCATCTTACAAAGTAGCAGTAAAAGCTCCATCTGTATTTCAATGACAACACATCTAGAACTGTTTTTGGTGCAATTCCTGGCATTTAAACGGGGGGGGGGGGGGGGGGGGGGTGTTGCCCCAACCAAAAACACCACAATATGTGATGTTTGTGCGACATAAAACAAATATTTTACGGATAAAAATAAGCACTTTATGGAGTTGTTTTGTGCATTTTCGTGCCACAATGTATAACCTCGAAATCTTATGGTTTACACAATTGTAAACCATAAGAATGTGGCCAAACACCAGAACAGAAGTCAGGGTCAGCCAGAGATGGAGTACTCGAGTCCTGGACTCGGACTCGAGTCGGACTTGAGTGCCGATTTTCGGGACTCGTGACTCGACTCGGACTCGCGCACTGATTGACGCGACTCGGACTTGGACTCGTGAATTCTCGCACAAGACGACTTGGACTCGGACTCGGACTCGGACTCGTGAATTCCCCCCCCCCACGATGACTCGGACTCGACTCGTACATTGACGCTCCGACTTGGACTCGGACTCGATCACATTTTCTCTGGAGTCTGATGTCCTCTATCCTGTATGGCGAGTTCACGTACTGGGCCCCGCTATTCCAGTCTAGAGATGTCTACAGACACACCCCGCATCATGCTTTCACACATTCTGCTTCCACATTGGAAAAGAGCAGCGCAAAATGCTCGTTATGTGGAAACAATATAGAAGAGAAGGCTCCGTAACACATTACTCTAAGGATCGAGTTCAGACATATAGGCTGTCTTGAGCACTATCATCAGAGTAACGTGATCTAATCAATAAATAAAGATTCAGCCGATAACGAAAGCACATACTTAACATGCAGAATGACGTCATTTTGCATGCTAAGTAGCCATGTGCTTTCTGGGGATAAATCTTTATCTGTAAACTGATTTAACCCGTAAAAGTTCCTTCAAAATAAGAGTCCCGATCTTATTACTATCAAAATAAAAGTGCAAAATGAAAACCTTACCATAGAAAAATATTGGCATACAAATATAATCACTTCTCTAAAAGGTAACTCATTTTAAATATAGTTTATTTATATATAATAATAATATTAATATTAGAAATAAGCTTTATATTTGTATAGCACCTATTACAAGAATTGTAGCCAAACTCCCTTCACAGCAGTTCAATAGACAGGATAACAGCAATGTAGAGGAGCAGCTACATTTCAAAACATATATCCACGAAGATTAATACATGAAGACTTGTGACTCGGACTTGACTTGGACTCTTCTTAAGTGACTCGGAATTGGACTCGGACTCGAACACAGGTAATGATGAGTCGGACTCGGACTCGACTTGGACACTCCTTGGGTGACTCGGACTTGGACTCGGACTCGACTACGACTCTCCCTTGGTGACTCGGACTTGGACTCGTGAATTGGTGACTTGACTACAACACTGGGGTCAGCTACAGTTTATGTAAAAACGTAGTCGTTCAGTGTGTCTGAAGTTGAATTTCAAGGGGGTTAAAGTGCTAACTATTAGATCCTGTTTTTTTGCATCTGATAAACCCACACTCTTTACATTTTAAAAGCTCTGGCCCGTCCACCAGCGTTTTTGCATTCCACCTACTCGGTTTGTATTTGGTTATTTAAAGAAACTCAATGAGTCTGGAAGAATCTGCACAATCAAGCTGTGTTGGCCTACGTTTAAGGGGGCTTTTCAGTTACAGGCTGGCACACAATTAAATAGGAAATAAAGCAATAAAAGAAACACTGGCAATCTTATTTGAAAGATAAAACATGGCGTATATCGGCCTTCATTTATGTCCGGTTGAAACTACTTTCACCTGCCGTCCAAAGGTTTGTGTGAAAATAATGTTGCTTTGTCATCTTGACAAACAACCTGTAGGCTACTGTTTGCGTATATGTGTGTGTGTGTGTGACACAAGAGAGCATGTCCCTACTGTTGCAGAGTCAATTTACTCAGAGGAATGAGAAGACTTGGTTCACACATGGTTTTCACCAGTTTGCAATATATAGGATAAAATACATTCAATCAATCAATGTTTATTTATATAGCCCAATATCATAAATGTTACATTCACAGTTTGTACAGAATATCAGTAACAAACATTACGGGTTGTCACATAAATGGTCAGGAACATTCATATGGTCAGGAACATTCATATATCTGCACATGACAACAACAAAAAAGCTGGTCATTAGATATTTAAAGTTTGTCAAATAGATATGGCTATTATGTCCAACTTTACAATTAATGACATCCAGTTGCACATTTTCTTTGAAGACTTTAACAATGTATTTTGAAGTACACAATACATTGTTAAATACAGTACTTTTTGTACTTTACAAAGTATTTGTTTTTGCAGCAGTTTTGTGCACAAAATAAACTCTTAACTTAGAAGTTACTCTTTTTACACTGCATTGCTGTAACAACAAAAAGTTAGGAAAATAAATAGACAGACTGAGAATCGACAGAGACTGCAAAACCAAGAAAACACACAAAAACAAGTATCATAAAAGTTTGTGTTGACTTACATTAGCTTCGTAGTCGGTCTCTGCTCCTCTGTGTCATGGCTCGGCAGAAACACAAACCGGTGATAAAATAAAAAAACAAAATGTACTAAAACAGCTTCCCAGCTGCACACACCCCGAGGGTGCTCTGCAGACTGCAACACAAGTGAGCCCGCAAGCTGAAGATATGGAGGTGGAGGGGGAAAGGGAGGGGGAGGAAGAGGGGGACATGAAGGAGAAGGAATGAAGGGCTTCACACCCTTTATATAATACAGTCTATGCTTCACACACATAAACCACGTGTGACTCAAAGCAGCTCGGAAAAGTGTACTTTAGAGTGTTTTTATTGCTGTTTTGTCCCATTCTAGAATGTTGAGTAACGTTATATAATCCTGCCCAGCAACAACAGAGCCCTTAATGTCGCCTGACCATGTTACTGTTTGATGTAATCAACTTTTAATATATTGTGGTAAAGATAGCGTTATCTCACCTCCTATCATTTTCTTATAAACATTTATGATGGAATTAGTTTCGCATCTTTATGTTGCTTTTTAAAGACCGATGGTGCAATGTAAAAACGCATAGGCTGTATTGGTAATGTTTGAAGCCACAACATTGCCAATAGCTAAATAAGTTATTTTTGCATTGTAAAAATACATGTAGGCTAAGCTTCATATTTATCTTAGACCTCCAGTCACTTATTAAAAAAATAAATAACTGGTTTATACAAGTTAATTAAAACGATTAATCTTTCAGCTAGCTACCTAGCCATTGCTAACATAAAACTAGCTAGCTAGCATCTTAAACTAATGCAGTAGATATGTGCATAGATATATATAAACACTAGATGACTCACCCGCGCTGCTGACCGCCATCTTGCCACAGGCAGTTCTCTCATTCATAACATTATGGTTTACTATTTAAATAACCATAGCTTACTCAATTTTCAACCAATTTTCAAACGGTTTGGTTTTTTATAAACATCAAAGATGTAGTTATGATACTGCATACATATAATCATGGAATTTCATATGAAAATAACATTAATCAGAAAGGCGGCCCCCCAAAATAAATGTATTATTATTAGGGATGCACGATATTGGTTTTTTGAAACCGATACCGATAACTTCCTGCTTCTCAAGACCGATACCGATAACCGATAATAAAAAAAATGTACGCCACTAATTATTTTAACACATTTTTTTCCTCGGCCGCCCTGTAGTTTCAGAGCGCATCGAGTTTAAAATACCACGCTGATGCTGACAGCCCCGCTCCTGCCGCCTGCTTGCAGCAGAGCAGACCACACTTCCACGCTCACCGGCAGGCACCGACTGGCCATCTGGAGGACCGGGAGGGTGTGTGTGTGTGTGTGTGTGTGTGTGTGTGTGTGTGTGTGTGTGTGTGTGTGTGTGTGTGTGTGTGTGTGTGTGTGTGTGTGTGTGTGTGTGTGTGTGTGTGTGGCCCGAGCGAGCGAGAGAGAGACCTTACGTGCATTGTTGTTGTTAGCATCTGGTGCTAGCTAGCTGCGCTAACGGATATAAGGAGCTGTTTAAATGAAAACAGAGGAGCGACATTTCGCCACAACTGCACCGAGCACTTGACTTTATGCAGGAAGCAGACAGTGGGACATTGTACGAGAAGTCAGCACACTCAGCTCGGATACATGAACATGATTGCAGCTTCCAGACAGCTCCGGTTCGAGCATATGCCTTCAGTTGCACATAGCTCCAACGCGCGCGCGCACGCACACACACACACACACACACACACACACACACACACACACACACACACACACACACACACACACACACACACACACACACACACACACTTTGTATTGTATTATTGTCTTCGTACGCTTCGATGGCGATGTTTCAGGTGACTGATCAGGTTCGAAGTATTAGGGAGCGCTGGATTTGTGAAGAACTCCCCTCTTCCTAAACCACTAATACCACAGTACTGGCAAAACGGGAGGAGCCGAGTGAAAAACAAGCGCCCCTCATCCCAATCTACCCACACCGCAGTATTTTTTTCTTTTTTTTTACCCAAAAAATATATTGTATATTATCGGGGCTATTAATACTGGTATCGGGTTTATCGGGATGACGTCATAATTCCTAATATCGGGCCGATAATTATCGGGCCGATAATTATCGGTCCGATATTAGGAATTATTATTATTAAGAAGAACAACTTTGTGTAGTGTGGAGGGGATGTAGGAAGCAGGAGCAGGTGGGGAGAGATGGGGCTTCAAGGTTCAAGGTTATTTGTTTTAAATGTGTCTTGGAGATAAGGACCAGCTGCACACAATACAATACAGTATAACACAAAACCAATTAGACACATGGCACACCAACAATCAATCATCGTCCAGCCTCAGCTTTGGTATTCTTTCACAAACATGTTATGGGTTTATTAGACTGAGCAAACATAAACATATGTGGGGAACATAGTGCTGCGTCTCATGGAACTAGGAAGTCTAACAAAGAACATAAAATATTCAATGCAATATTTTTTATTTTACCTGAGTAGCATTCAAGCTTGTCTTTCAGCTCTTTGTTTATGATATTTTTCTCCTTCAGTTCGTTCCTCCAGAAGAGCCTGCATGTTTTTCTTGGCCCTCCTTTCTCTCGCCAAGGCATTGGTCTTCTCCCGCTGCAGTTTCCTCAAACTTGCTGAGGCTCCGTTGAGTTTGGCCTTTATAGCCTCGGGGCAAGCAGGCAATGCATATGGGTGGTCAGTGCCCTGCCGCTTGCGGCTCCCTGTTGCCTTGGCAAAATATACGAATATATAAATAATAGTAATATGGAAATTAATATCCTTCTTCTAATATCCCTTCTTGTGCACAACTCTGATTCGCGTTATGGTAGCTGTTGTAAGGTGAGTGATCTGCACAAAAATACTCTTTAACTGTTGACTGTGGCAAGATGGCGGCCGGTCAGCTACACTGGAAAATCTCCCATGAGCCATCTAGTGTTTATATATATCTATGGATATGTGGCCCAAGTAGCTTAGCATGCAAGCTAATGCTAACAAATGAACGTTAGCTGAAAGTGGCTAGCAAAAATGGTGGGTGTTTCTTTTCTATCCACTGATATATTCAGTCGTTTCATTAACTTACTATTTTTAAAAGAACCTTTTCCTTTCCAAATGTATTCAAGTAGCTTAAATTACAGGGACATGGTCAAGTTAATATTAAACAATCCTCTATACAAGTGAATGTGCCATTTTGATTGCAAATGTATTTCTGCAAATACAGTGAAAATAATTTGAAGCTGTTCACTCTCAGCACCTTTAGATTGTAATGCAAATGATTATGTTAAAGGTAGGTACAACTGTTGAGTCAACAGTCACTTCCTTCCCTGATTTTAAAGTGGACCTATCATGCTATATTTGAATAATATATTGTAGGGCCATACCTATATAAAACATGTCTGAAGTTTTTTTTTTCAAAATACCAAACAGATCATGCATTTTAGCCATGCCTCATTTTGCTCTATTCCAGCCCTGTCTTCACAAGGGCTGATTCTGTGGCAAATGAGCTGCAGCTGACCACGCCCCCCTGCAAAGGAGGGGGGCGAGGCACGAGCGTCATGTTACCATGCTGTTACCATGCCACGCAACCTCTCATTCCCCTGATAGGTGGAGAGTTGCCCATATAGGCGGAGCACCCCGTTTCTGACGTCAGAACAATTTAAAATCTGTATCAGATCCGTTGCAGCCCCGTTTTTAGAGATTTGGGTATAGAGGAAAAGAGAGAGGGTTGTGTTATCTGACACTTGGTGAGTTCCCTGACACACCGGGGACACATATTCATGTATAAAAGACATACAAAAGTGCATTTTGCATGATAGGTCCCCTTTAAGTTACAACAAACTTAAAAAAACAAACAATGTTAAATGTTTTCTTGTTCAGTCTGTCTTTGTTTTTTCCATTTGTTTTATCTCATCCCTCTTTGTTTATTTATTTCCAAAAACAGAGTAAAGTGAGTAAAGAAACATCCAGAACACATATTGCTCATCCAGTTTTAGTTTAATTCCTTTGTGGAAAAGAATCTCTTCACTTCAGTACATACACATTGCACAAGGCAGGGAGCCATTATTTTTATTTGTCTTTTTTTTCTATTTTAACCCTTTATTTTTCCCAAACCCAGAGTTAAAAGCAGCAGCAGAATTGACGCAATAACCAGCACCTATAGGCTTCCCAAAATGCTCATACCCAGATCCACATCACAGAGAATCCAACAGAAAAAGGCATCCGGACTGTTTAACACTTTTTCAAAATACCACATTTTCCCTACAATTCCCAATCGAAGTAACTGACATAATAAGCATGATTATCTTTAATCAAAGTCTGAACTTGAATAAAACCAAGAAAATGTTAATAAAGTTACAATACATGTACAGAAATACTATCTGATTGGTGGGTTACCACATGTACAAAGGATGACAACACTTCTATACAACCAATAATAAACATCTACACGTATGTTATTTAACGCTATTCGTCATTCAAAGTGGTTTGTCACGGTGCATCTTCTGTCTACGTTGGGATTTGCAAAATAAGTGCCGGGTCATATTTGGGAAGCCAAGAACTGTTGAAACAACTTAATCAACAGAAAGATTGCTGGTGTAGAATATATCATATTAATATTATTTACAAAATCTCTGTACAATCAAATACACAAGGTTGAAAATGTCTGTCCTGCTCGTCAAGCATTCCAGAAGACAGTTTTAAAGGTGGGATGTATTCACGCAACAGGGTGTTAACTGGATTAGGCCCTTTGAGAAAAGGTTAAGCAAAGGGAGTGCAAACTATCACACAAGCCTAAGGTCAGAAGGTCACAAGGAACATTATGTCACGGTTTATAGTATGCAACATGAGGTTTGACAGGATGTTTACAGTTTGATTTATATCGTAAACAAACACTGTTCAAGATAAAAGTGAACCCGGGTCATTCATCCAACAGAGATTGACAGTTTAGATGTAAATCCAAAATAGCTGTAGGTGTGTTAACAGAGCTTCTTACAGCATGTGTTACTGTGCATACATGTTTAGTCACACAGACTATACCAACGAAACATGCATGGTACACTCATTTTGGTGCATAATCCGGCCTAAAACATTCTGTTGCGAGCATTCACCTTGAATAGTGTTAACAAATCAGCAGGACAGAAACTTCAGGAGGAGAAATTATCTTCCGTCAAGATTCAAAGGATTTTTAACAGGGGAAAACTCACATGGGTTGCATATATAATTTTAAAAAACATTTACAAACAAGTCCAATAGACTGGTTGCTTTAAAGAAGAGGTGAGTTTTTTGAAAGGGAAAAAGAGATCCATGGGTGAGTTACTGCATAGCCTGTTGGTTAGATTTCACTAAGGGTGGCATGACATTTAAAGCCAAAACGCCTACTAGTATCACTGGAAATAATACTGATGTGGGTTGGATGGTCCCAGCAGGAAATTAACCTCAGACAAAGTTTACTGAGGTCCAAACCCCAGACTCTAAAAATCTTAACTCAGACTATCATCAAAGCAGATAAACACCCACATTGTTGACTTTTCATTACAAAAAAATTGACTGTAGGCTTAAAAGCTAGTTTACTTAATTGACTGAACTCTTGCCTAATGCCGTGTCAGTGTTATCACAGTAAGGATGTGAAAAGGACCAAACGTGTGTCAGTGCAAGATGTGACACTGCTTTGAAAGATGGGTTTCATGACTCTTGTTGCTGAAAACATACAAACATAATTTATGTGTAGCATTTTACATTCCAGCCAGTGTCATTTGGTTTTTGTATTAAAAAAACTGAAGCTGCAGCAGTAATACAATAATTAGGTACATCAAGTATCTGAACTCATGACATCCCCATGGCATTACATAAACTCTGGCGTAGAACTGTTTTAGATTAGTAGACTTATTTTACAACTAGCATTTATACCACTACTAGGAACATAGCAGTACACTAAAATGCTGTCAAACATGTACAGTAATCTATGGTATGCGGGGACCATGCATCATCGTAAAACGGACATCAAGGACGCAGCGAGATGTTGAACAGCAGATTGTAAAAAGTTCTAACGGACTTCTATGTTTAAATGTTCCTCGTACTTGGGTGTTCAGCTGATGTGAGATAATAGGCCCTGCAGGACAGTGAGCAGGTGTGTTTGAAAAGAAAAGAATCATCAACTCACAGTCATTACTTTTTCTAGTTATGCAAATCAGCACGTTTTAAAAGGCTTCTCAGCCTGATCGCACACGAAAGTGACATTTCTGGAAACAATCACACTGGTTCTTTTGTGCCAACCAAAAAAAAAAAAAACATGAAAATGCTGTACAGTATATTAAAAACACATGGGAAAACACTCACATATTTACTTCGTACTGGCCACAAAAAAGGCTTAAACCAATTATAGGACAAAACTAAATTCCGTTAAATGTTCCCAAACCACACATTTGCCCAGAAAAATAATGAAGAAAACCTGGAATAACATCAACATTTCCAGTTCTTCTTATTTATGTTACCCAAATATTGTTGTAGCTTTCCAAAGGATTACACTATAATCAAAACCATTGCAGTGCTAGTGGAAGTTAATTCTGCTCTTGTACTAAGAAGACACACTTAGGGTTAGCAGTAGAGTTGTGAATACCAAACACACAGTCTTCTGCTAGAGTACCATGGCATAAAAACAAACCATCTATAAACAAGCATAGGAAGCAGGTCTGAAACATGAGCAGAAACATGTTTGCATGCACAGCGGTACAGAAACATTGAGTTAAAGTTCAGCAGGTGAGTAATTGAAGGTAAATCACACATACATGGTGAAACCAGGCGAACACACACTGAAGGCAACTGATAGGGTTTCAGGTGAGAAAGGGGGGGATTGCACAAGATAACAAACACCAGCTGGATTTAAAGCCGATGGTACAGGTCGAGGTCACCCTTATCATCCAAACAGGAGTTGAAACAAGGAACATGTAAAAACAAATACAGACCAAAAAGCAGCTTTATAACAGAGGAAAATGGTGGGAAAATCCCAACAAAGTCGCTACTATTTAAATAGTAACGCTATATATATATATATAATAGTGTTGGCATTTTGATTATTGAAGTGATTAGGTTGTTAATGAAGGCTGCTGCAATCAAAGTAATCACAGAAAAATACTAATATTGAGCTTTTAGTTTATTACTACAGAGCACCCACTCTTTACATTTGTGATTATTTTGTTAGCCAATTAACTATTTGATTAAAAAGGACCCTCATAATTTTTGACAGTTTTCTAATGTTCGTGTATTTCGAGAAGCTGTGGAAAGCTTAAAATAACTTCAGATTCATTTACAAAACTGCTCTATGTTTCCCTTTCAACAAATAGTCAATTAAAATATGGTGATGCACAGTGCAAGTTTGGATATGGACAAACATCCTCCTACATGGTTTGCATACGTGTGACTTACTCTAATGAAGTTTGTGTTCGAAGAGATATTGGCAGAATTATTCATCTGTACCTGGGCATGTTCAATCCCCCTGGTTTAAAGGTTGGTTAAAATAGAGGCACATAGTATTGACATTCTCTAAGAAGAATACAAAGTGATAATCTGGGTTGAAGCTGGGGAATGCTGGCCAACTGCTATAACATATATTTCCAAGAGTGTAGTAATAACTGTTATTTCTCCTTTTACAGAACAAATCAATACATTTAAACACTAAAAATACAGTCTAATTTACAGGAGATTAACCAATTCTGCTTTTTAGTCTCCTATCTAATGTAGAGCTCGGTGTACTAAACCTTTTAAATGCTAGGATTCACATTTTATTTTGATATTAGCCTAATAAAATCACATTAGCATCATCCAAACAAGGCAGCAGGGGAGGCAGTGCAGTTAGTGGGACAGGAATCAGATGTCCATCTCCTGAAGTGACACTTGCAGACAGGGACAAGTAAGAGAAAAAGAAAAGGATGATTCCTTACAGTGATAAAAAAGAAAATTCCCATTGGTTATCCCAAATAACAAACACTGGTCGCTGAGGCAGGCTGGGTCCTGAACTGTAGTTGTAGCTCGTCATTAACAGAAATCAACAACGCAGGCAGTCTGTAGCGCCATCTGTTGGAAGACAATGTCTTGGTCCCATCATCAAACACTAAACTCAGCAGGTTAGGTACGCATGTGTGGCAATATGGTGTTGTTAATGTTGGTAGGCAGAAGGAGGAGAAATAAACAAAAAAGCAAAGGCCATGTGCAGTGGAGCAACAGAAATGAAAAAAAAAGTTTTTCTGCCCCCATCTGGGCTGAAGGTGTCGTACGAATCTCAACAGGATTTGGCTTCAGTGCACTCCTAAGAGGACTGTGGCATTGTGGGAAACGTTTTGTGCAACAACAAAATGCCTCCGGACCTTTAACTGCTGCCATGAGTGCTGTCCAGCTGCAGTTTGACGCAGGGGAACCACTAGTTTTGGTCTTTATGGTTTTACAGCGTCAGTAACCGATTAGGCAGCTGAAGGCTGGAGGTGTGGTGTTCAAGTTGAGTTTCTGTGGTCGCAAAGAATTAATTTATACGAGTCCATAAAATGCCCAATGAATCATTCAAGAGTGACTTATTTTCTGTGCAGACATCTTATCTTGAATAATTGTTGCACAAACAGTCTCCCGTGGAGCCACAGCCTCAAGGATGTTATGCTACAGTAGCTATTCACAACAACAAAAAAGACAAAACACACTAACATACTCTGTGTCTCTGTGCTTCCTGACACATCGCTGATTACAGGAATCAAGGGGGTTACAGGAAACCATAAATTAAAGATTAAAATATTAAAACCTCTATGATAGGGGGACTCTGTTTGGGAATTTTAGGAGATGAATGTTAGAGGTTTACATTATTTACAAGAGTTAAATTATTAAAATGGCTTTTCTCAGTTTCTGTGTCTCTCGCTCAGTGTTCCTTTAGGGGTCTCTGTGAACAGGACCTTTTTTCAGCAGCAAAGGTTGACAACATCACGGCATCGAGAGTTGATGACATCACAGCATTCAGGGTTGGATGACATCTTCCTGTCGAGGGTTGATGATGTCATGACATCGTTCACTTTATGGGTCCTCGGTTGTCTTGTGCAGCTCCAACAGCGCCCCGACAGCTCCAAAGTAACCCTGGTGCAAACACACACACGTTACACAAAATGAATGGGAGTTTTACCGAGAGCCGGAGAAAACGGTTTAACTGCTAAGTCACTAATCGATTGGTCAATAAACGCCAACTATTGTTGTAATCGTCATAGTTAATGTAATGCAAACATTTCAAATAATGCTGTTTTTTTCACCCTCTAAAATATGGAAAAATCCTGCTTTTCTCTATTCAATAAGATTCAATGTATTATCTTTGGACTAACAAAACAAGACGTATACAGAAATCACCTTAGATTGTCAGAAAGTGGGATGGACATTTTCCAATACATTTACAATTATTTCATATATCTAATGATTAATCTGGAAAATAATCTGCAGATTTATCAATAATACATGTACTGTTATAGCAGCCCTAATGACACACAAGATAAGGACACTTTGATTTCCTTCAGGTCTTCTGGTAAAGCTTGCTTAGATTCCTCCTTTAGTTGATCGGTTCTCACCTCGTGTTCCAGGAAGAGGGCTCTGAGTTGTCCTTTGGACCAGAAGTCCATGGCGTAGGCTAGCAGTTTTGTGGACACTGTGTTGATACGAAGGAAGTTCCCGACAAACACCACACGCTCAATTTTCTAAAACAAAAAATACATTGAAAAGTCAGTTTTTTTTTTTAATCTCGATTATGTTTGTGAAAGCTATAGGAAATCTATCAACACTCACATACATCTTAGTCAATCATTTGAAAACATAACATATGTGACACTTGCATAGTGACCTGTGTTGCATGTCATTTCCTGTTTCTCTCTCCAACTCATTTATCAACCATTATTAAAAAAGGCATCAAATGCGTTGAAAATTATATAAAACTTGACGAGAAAAAGCCAAATCTTGCAACATACAATTAGACTAATACTGATTGCCCAAAATAATGCCCCGTGCTCTTTCTGAGACGTCGTGACTGTCAGTCTTTTTATTATGTCTTTTAAATCTATCTTCGAGCAAATTAATACATTGAAAAGAATCCATAACAGTCACAATAAAAGAACAAGACCTTAAAGTAAGAAAGATATGGACAATATAAATGCAGTAAAGCTTACAGATTAGTACATTTAGACAAAATGCAACACCTTTTTGTCGCCACATGATGGTGCTGTAGAGCTGGTAAAAAGTTTGTGTCTACATTTTATCCCTAAAGCCATTTGATGGGAAACTAAGATATATATTAACGATAAACAAATACAATAAACCTATTATATACCAACAGCGGCCCCCAGCCCTATGCCTGGTGTCCCTGCGTGTTCGCTGCAGCTCTGTGTGCAGTGATAGCCCTGTACAATGCTGCTTGATCCCCATGCCACAAGGCAACACTGTAAAGAAGCTCACAGCACACAGACTCACTCCAGGCTGGTGCCTCTCTCCGGAAAATAACTAGTTCAAGTTTGGCTGCCAACACAAAAAAAAAAATCCAGCTTTAACAGATGCTACATGTATTTTTCATGTAACCATCTACTCGTGAACTGCAGTCACTGAACTATTAGACTGCTCCACTTTTGGTTGTTTGTTTCTTTGATACGCTCATTTGACAAAAATAAGCAGCACCCACAATCCCAAACATGCTTACAGTTGATTTTCTGAAATTCATTCACTGTTGAGTTTCAAAATATAGACAGTAAATCTGTGTTTAAAACATTACATCTTTGCTTCTTAAAACCATGCAGTACAGTTAGTAAAACAGTTACAATTTAAGCATATAGACGGATTTTGCGGGGGGGCATTGCTCCCCCTAGTGGCTGAAATATGTTACAGCATACGTCTAAAACTGTTCCAATACAAATATTTCGTATATCAATATTTTAATAGATGTACTATAATGATTGTTACAATACAAATCTGAATAATATCATGTTTTGTTTGAAATAATTTTATTTTTGAGCAGTCGCATGTTGTGACGTGTGTGTGTGTGACGTATGAGGTTAAGGACACAAGTTCCCTCGCTTTTTTTGCATACAATTGATTCAGCTATTGTATTACAATAACTAGCAGTAATGGCTATGCGGCGATTTTTAAAACGTCCAATTTCTGGGACGTTTAAGGCATCTACTTCTGCACTAGGTAGGACACTGGTTAATAATATTGTAGCGTGTTCAAGTAACCAAGGGATATAGTAAATAAGTATAAGATGTGCGCAGTTATGATAAGTTTTACAGTTGTAATGCACTGTTGTTGGGGGGAGAGACGCCCCTTCCATATGAGTGTGTGTGTGCGGCGGGCATGAGGCGTGCATGACGGGACGAGTTGTGATCGTATGTGGAAAAGTCATACTCAGTGCGGTGAACGCTGGCTTTATTGCTACTGTATCCGTAGCACCCCACCCAATAGTTGGGACTGTGTACTGACGTCAGTAAGAAAGGTTTGCCCCCCCCCCCAAGCGCAAATGTCAAACTCCGCCTATGAATTTAAGTGCAAATGTGCTCCCCCCTATGAGTGCATGTGTTATGTGCATGAATGCTTAGTTCATGCATTCACACACAAACAACCTCCCCAACACCTGACCTCGGACACAGAGAGCGGGAACTGTAGTCACCAGAGGGTGTGGAAGATGTTATGGACTGACGGACAGAGCGAACTGTACACCCTTTCAAAGATTAAAATATTCTGAATGTGTCCCAGTTTATTTCATGACATCATCCGACAGGAAGCAGCTGTGGACCTAAGCTGTTTCAGATGTTCCTTTGTCAAAGTTACTCTATTTCTTTATTTTTTATTAAGTAGAGATGAATCCCATTCAGAAAATTGTAAGGGTGCACATGTGTTGCAGCATGAGTGAGTGTGTGTGTGTTTACCTCGTTGACTGCACACATCCGTGCAATGGATCCTATGTTGTTCGTGATGGTGACCAGTGTGGCTTTAGCCAGGTCTTCCTTACTGATGCTGTCTCGCTTCTCTTTGCTCATCATGTGACCAAAACTGCAAAAAAACAGACTATCAGAAACATTGACATTTACACAGACACACTTTCCTCATGAGTGCTACTCAAGTTTGATGAACTTATGACCAGACGCACAGAACATGACCCTCTGGTGATGTCACACTAACCTTAAAAACAGTAAGTGTGTGTTTAAGTTCAATATAAAAAAAATGAAACGGTGATAATAATGTGAAGACTGATACAATCTGCTTCTCACTTTGCTTCATGGATCAACCTTTGAACACAGAGCTGCAGGTTTCATTTATAACCAAACCCAGATTAGCAAGCAAAGGTCCAAGTTTGCACGCAAGTAAGAATGTGTTTATGTGATATGAATTCATACCGCATTTGCTGTTAGGTGTATTTGTGTTATTACTTTATCCTTTGTGCAGCCATACATACAGAGCACAACACGGCACTGTGGGTTCACACTCATTTAGTTCATGTTTATGTTGTTTGACCAACTTCCTTAAATCATTTGAAAAAATAAATGAGCAAGTTCAAAGCCTGTTCTGTCCACTTTACATAATTAATGCAATTATTTATATCATATAACTTAATTATTTGTATATTTTGTTCCAAGAAGTTCAGTGTAGGTTTATCCAGATTTGTACTAAGCAATATATAGAGCACTATTTTTGAGATATACTTCACGGCTGTACCGAAATCAGTGTTTTCCAAGTCAAGCAATCAGAGGAGGTCTTGCTGAAGTGTTGCATGTTGACCCTCAGGAGACCCTGGTCCCTCTCACCTGGAGGCGACAGCAGAGCCCTGCAGGCCGAAGCGCTCGTAGTCTCCTCCGTAGATATCTTTCACCAGTTTGTCCACGTTGGTAGAGTCGCCCTTGCTGGCCATTTCCAAGGCCTCCTCGAACGTCTCGCAGCCCGTCAGCAGGCAGCAGAGGCCCAGGAATGTACCGCCACCCAGACTAAAGGTGAGAGAGGAAGTGAACAAGCTTAGTTCTAGTAAGGGAACGACAGGAAAATATGGGAGAGTCGTTTTGAACCGAATAATTCAACTTCTCCCATTAATAATATACCATACATTTGGAATAAGTTTAAGATGAATGAACTGTGTTGCCTTGGCTAATTTCATGGGTGAACTACTTTTTCCACATCAATATGCTCTCAATATGCAAATAATGTCATGCATCATTGTAAAATGAACATATCTGGAAAGTGTCATAATGAGCTCTGAGAAATAGCATTATTTCATCTTTTGTTAAAAATCTATCAGTAGGACATTTATGATAATGTGATGAAATGAGATCTGGGTTGACAGATCTGTAAGAAAAACTAAAACAAGAACATTTTTTAGTTTTTTTAGATCAAAATATATGATCGCATAATCTTAACAATAAATTCCTAGCCTATAAAATCAAGGCGGTTAAATCGGAATAATTGACCTTAGAATCTTTTCTATTGTAGCTGTGAACATTTGGCTATTTTAAGAAACCACTTGCAGTGATTCACCTTTATTTGGCAATTTAACAAGTATCTGGTAGTTCCAGTTCAGTTAGGCACATATTTAAAGACAATGTGTTCAGTCTTAGGAACGTAGTATACTATTTCTGTCGTCAAGATGCTTTCATCATATCTGGGCGGGACTTCGTTGTTTTCACCAGCTCACTATCTAATCACAATATCGTCGTTCTATTACATAGAAGGTACATAAGGTGACCATAGATAAAGAACAGCTGGAAGTCAAACAACCGCTTCTGGCTTATCTTTTTAAGCTGTAAAAGGTATGCAGCCACCTTCACCTTTTGCACATTTTCATTCACGCAAAACAACTCGCTACTTTAGGGCTCAAGGTGGACTTTAGTAGAACAAAACAAGTTGATTCTTGTTAGTGTTTTTAAGCTCAAAGGACAACATTTAGTGTTATTTATATCAGTCTAAGCTTCCCGTGGGTTTGAGCTGGTTTCCTCACCTGGTCCCAGTCACGCGTTTGTAGTCGTTCTCTGAGTAAACGGCCAGGATGGAGACCCCGGAGCCGATGTTGACCAGCAGCATGGGGAAAGGATTGTCCAGGGTGCAGGTCTTCTTCACGCAGCTCTGCGTGTCCGAGGGGTTCTCGAAGTAGTATCCCTCTGGGTGTCCGTTGAAGCTAACCCTGTCCACGTACAGCAGACCCCGGATCAGGCAGTCCAGCTCGTCCAGCTTCAGCAGCTCCAGGTCGGCCATCTGCAGCACAGAGAGCGGAGGAAGAGAAACTGTTCAAATAAACACATCAGCGAGCTTTTCAGCCATTAACCCAGAATGATTTACAAAGCACTTTAGGTCGGAAGTGTGCATGTTTCTGCTTAGTTTCTCCTGCAGAGCCAAGAGAGTTCATTGATCTAATACTGCACTGCAGAGAGGGTCAATGAACTCAGGTAGACAGGCACTGAGACGGACAAAATGTGCTCACGTCCAAAAATCATAATGCAAGAATGAGCTACTAACCTAAATAAAATGCAACGTCATTGAGAAGCACAGACATTTCTGCTCAAATCAGATTAGAACTGGGGGGAATTTTAATTCTGTTGACTGGAAATATGACAACGCTGTTTACATGGTGTTGTTAGCCTGGACTGAGGCTGCACTAATGGTTGTTTTCATTATTGATTCATTTGCCAATTACTTTTTCGCCTAATTGTGTGGTCAATAGAACTACTAGAAAATGCATGTTGTATTTTCTACGGGGCAAGGTGTGTTTTTTTGTTCAACCAGCAGCCCAAGAAATTACATTTGAGGATCCTCCCATTTGAGAAGCTGGTGAATAATTGATTGCCATATTAGACACATTCATTTTCTGCATTGTTCCTGTATTTGCAGCAGTAAACATATGCTTTCAATGAGAAATGTTGTTATTTGGACATTTTTGCTTAAAACTATTCAAGCACGTTCTCTGGCCTCACCGATCTGAATTCATTCTCGAATTTGTAGGCCCCGCCCCCGGTGGCGCAGAGCGTCGTGTGCAGGCTGGAGAAGTTCTTGTCCCGCCCCATCTGGATGAAGCGGGGCATGGCCTGCGTCGGGAAGCGGATGAAGTGCAAGTTCCCCGTCCGGCCGCACATGGTCAGGTTCCTCAGCTCCAGGTGGACGTCACGGACGCCCGTTTTACCTGAGCGAGGGAGGGAATGATTATCAAACTATACGATTCTGTATCAATGCACTCGTGTCCATTTAGAAAGTGCAAACACAAGACCAACTTTCCAGTTCTTGTGAGGGTGGGAGGGATTCTGTTTTATATGTAACAAAAGAGGGGTAGTAGTGCAATTTTCTGTAATAAGAAAACCAAAAAATGTGAAACATTTTTTTTTGTATTGTCTGGTAAATCTGCACTCCTTACTAAAGAAATTCAAAAAAGAAAAAAGAAAGTGCAAACACACTCTTCTTAATGCAGTGGTTAAAGTTCAACTGAGACTTACTTTCTATAATCTTTGCTATCTTCATAGTTTCCTTGACCTCCCTTGCCCTTTCTTAGGTACACAAATGAGTCCAGAGATGCAAGAATGTTGGTGTAACAATATGTGTGTGTGTGTGTGTGTGTGTGTGTGTGTGTGTGTGTGTGTGTGTGTGTGTGTGTGTGTGTGTGTGTGTGTGTGTTTACCATAGGCCACGTTTGAGGTGAGGTAGCGCCGGATGGACTTGAGGTTTTCCACTTCTTCCTGTTCTTCCTCTGCTGTTATGTCGACTGGCTCAAAGTACACCAACTTCACCAGCGTGCCGCCGATGTCCATACCAAACCAGGGGAAGGCTGGAGAGCAGAATGACAACATAATGTTACTCTTTACTTCAAACAACAAGACATGGTGAAGATCAAAACCAGAGAGAGAGCATCTTGACATACACATTATCAAAGTCACAACCAAAAAAAACGTAAGAAATAAAGGATATTCATTTAGAAATAATGACATGTCAGTGTTATTCTGTATTTCTATTATTTTAGCAGTTAAGTGTATGAACTACATTGCACTGGAAAACAGGTACTCAATTAATACAACTAATAGAAAAAGAACTGCCATTTTAAATAACCGATTAACCATTTTTCAAGTAAAAAAACAGATATTTGCAACTTCTCAATTGTGACGATTTTCTACTTTTTGTTGTTCCATTGTATAATACTAAATGGTCAAATATATTGGGATATTTGAATAAAAAATTGTAAGACTCTGGGAAATCCTAATGGCAGAAGATATTTTTGCCAATTTATATAAAAAATTATTAATAATAATAATAATAATAATAATAATAATAATAGCAGCAGCCCCAGACTGGAGTCTTTGCTACTAATGAAAACCCGAGATCAACCTGTTACACCAAATATACATTTCTTATTTAAAGGGGTCCAGCCTGCATCATTATATGCATCAATTGTGTAAAAGCAGCTGTATAACCCTCCTGCAGAGGAAGTGAGGACACAGTCTGGTCTGGATATTTGGTTTAGGAGAACAGTAAAAAAATAAATCCTCCAGCACAACCGGCAAGAGGGAGAAAAAACCCCCACCATAGCTCAACAAGAGCCACAGTCGCCATGGAAACAGACTACCCCCCTCCATCATTTCTTCTCCAGCCTCCTATTTTCTCTTTCATTTAGCTCCATCTCCATCTGCCTATTTTTCTCTATCTGCCATTCGGTCTATTCCCTTTTCACGACTAAACCTCCCTTCCAGCTCTCTCAGTTTTCCATTTCCTCTTCTCATCCTCGAACGCCACGCTTCCCGGCTTCGCTCTCTTCTTGTCTCTCGATCAATCTAATTCAATCAGAGTACGATTTACTGGCATGGACGGGAGAGAAGTGATACTGCAGGACGTTTTTAATGCTCTGCAAAGCAACTGTGACATTTAACTCAGAGGCACATCAGCCTTTCTAAGACTTTCCAGTGTGCTTTGTTTGAAATATAATTAAAGCGGAAATGATTTGCAATCTGCATTTTTCAAGCAAAGATATTTCAAACATTTACTAGTACCCGTTTCATATTAGTTAATTGTGTTGATCACCAGATTATATTGCTGCAGCCCTAATTATCACATATCTAAAAACATTTAAGTTACCAAACTGTAAGAATCTTCCTTGAAATGTAAGTAACAGTTTTTCATAAAAAATATTTAAAAAAAAATGTGTATTTGATGAGGTTTATATCAAACAAAACATAGAGATAACATTAGTTTTTGAAAATGTTAAAAAAAAACAGACGCAAATCAATAAATACAGAACTCAACAGATATATCTTAGTAAAAATCCTATTTGGTTTAAACTACATTTGAAGAAAATCCTACTTCAAATGTTTTCTCTCTTGGCAGAAGGATCTTTTCTATTTCATCCGTGCATATGCTGCTATTTGATAAAGCCACCAGCATTGATTCACTTGTATTTACATTGGCAGTTTAACACATATCTGGCTATTCTGGTTCAAGGCCAGATAAGTTTATTTATATAGCAGATATTTGAAGCATAATAACTGAACGCTGCTTTACCATGTTTAGTTCTGACTCTGGGGACAGAAAGCTGACCAGTCCCTGAAGACCTGAGAGATCGGGATGGTTCATAATTTAGCAGAAGATCAGAAATGTATTTTGGGCCTAAACCATTCAGTGCTTTATAAACCAGCAGCAGTATTTTGAAATCTATTCTTTGACACACAGGAAGCCAGTGTAAAGACTTCAGAACAGGAGTGATGTGATCCACTTTCTTAGTGAGGACTCGAGCAGCGGCGTTCTGAATCAGCTGCAGCTTTCTAATAGATTTTTTAGTGAGACCTGTGAAGACACCATTGCAGTAGTCGAGTCTACTGAAGATAAAAGCATGGAGAAGACAAATCATGCTGTGACATTAGTCTTTTAATCCTAGATATATTCTTTAGGTGATAGTAGGCTGATTTAGTAACTGTTTTAATGTGACTGTTGAAACTCAGGTCAGAGTCCATGACTACACCTAGATTTCTGGCTTTATCTGTTGTTTTGAACATTGCAGACAGACATTCAGTGAAGTTAAATACATTGTGTCTAAGAGAAACACTATTTTTGTCCCAACATCAACATGCTCTCATCATGTCGACCTGATGACAGGCAGCTCACATATATAAACAACTGTAGTTATGAAGAATCTGTTCAAATAAGAAAGTGAATTCATCGGATCACCTGAATAAAAAGTGAAAAGACAGCCATCATTGTTTCTGAAGCCCGAGCTATTGTCTTCAAGTTGAAATATCTTGTGTTGACCTGCATACAGCCAAACAATATTATCTGTAAAGAAGCTGGAAATAGAAGTTAATTGAATAACCTTGTAATGTGTCTGCTCTAGGTATTGCAAGTTAAACAGTTAAGACAAATCATGCTGAGATTTTTGAAGAATAATAAATTAGTCTTCCTGACTGGTTTAACAGTAGTAACACTTAACTTTTAGATGTAAAGGCTTGTTAAACTGTGGTGACTCTGGTCCTGTCCGTGCCTTCAGCATTTCTCCTGCGTGTCGTTCAGAAGATTCAACTGTTTTGACAGCAGTGAGTTGAAGGTATCTTAATGATTCTGTCCGACTTACTCAGGCAAAGTCCACTTTAAGATTAGAGCCACCAAAAACATGCATTTCATGCTTTATAATGGTATGAGCAATCCATGCATACTAGACTAACGTAAAAAATAACCATTTGTAATAATAAGTAGTATTTGGTGTCATGTTCTGTATTAGCAGTGAGTTACAAGGCCCACAAATGAACTTGAATAACCTTCCACATTTAATCTAGTGTTTACTGTTCATCATGTCACATTTGATAGAATATTGTTCGTAGTGACTTAGATTAGTGACAGTGTGAGTGGATTTATTTATTTTAAGTTATGAGTTATTGACTGGGGTTCAGTCAGTTCAAAATGATGCAACACCAACTTTGTTGTTCTTTAAAGGAAGGGTTGGGCTGGTAATGGAGATGGCGTAGCTGTCCCTTTGATATTGGTTTCTATGCCGTTATGCTCATGATATTCCCTATACATCTGCATTACACTTCATATTTTGTATTAGAAGTATGTCATAGACCGTAGTTTCATTTGTTGAGGAGTTCATGGTATTTAGTGCACTAGGTTTGTGAAACCTGTAGTTACTGAAAGTATTTGAGTGTTAGCACCACCATCGCTGCTGATGCTGTAAGCGTTAGCTCTCCACCTGCTGCTGCTCTACTACAGGTTGGTGTTTGGTTACTTTTCAGCAGGGGTCACCTATCACCTCCTTTTTATTGGTTTGACTTTTTGTTAGAGTCCCCTTTCACCTACTGACCTGTTCTGATGTCTGTAAACACGAGCTAAGAGGCATAGATTTTGTTACGGAAAATATTTTTGGCGCTAACACAGCTTTATAGAGTATCTTTAAAAACAACTTGATGTTTTTTAACAAACATTTTTGCCAGAAACATGATTCTTTATCGAGGTTGTTCGCCTTAATGACATAAGTTAAAGTATGAAATCCTGGGCAGAACTAGTAACCAGAAATATGATCTCTTCTCTGATAGAATATAGAGTAACACTTTTAGAGGCCACCCAAGGTACATGACGGTGTTTTCCTCAAGTGACAATCACATCTTCCTCCACAGCCTCAGCCAAAAACTCTTTCACAACCAAACCCATGACATTATCTAAATATAAAAAATACATTTAAATGTCATCATTGTGACATAACAGTACCACAAATCACAGCTTGTTCTCTGAAACAAACAAATACATGTCTTACTGATATTTTGAGTTACTACGAAACAGTATTATTGCTAATGCTATATCCTCAAATTGAACCTTTCTTTACATTTGTGCAAAAAGAATGGATGCATAATGAATGGCATACTATTTATTTTTACTTTAAGTACCGGTAAGTGCTGCAGCTGTTCTGTTGCATGCAGTATGCGTACAATTGGGACATACTACGTCTGCATAACATTGCAACGTGAACTTTGAGCCTCTTGCTCATAAATCTGCTGTGCAAAAGGTTGAGGATCAGAAAAGTCAGCTGGCTTGGTCTCTGCAAATGCAAGCAAAACGTCCTGGTATTTTAGGCATTCTGCATTTGACATAACGTGACATACTCATTTCTTTCTGGCATTTTAAATAATATGGTAGTATGGGAAATGGAACACCAATAATGTAGTTAAAGTGGAAATTGCTCAAATTATAAGACAAGGCAAGTTTATTTATATAGCACTTTTCAACACAAGGTAATTCAAAGTGCTTTACAAAAAATGAAAGACATTAAGAAAATGGCATTTAAAATCAGTCATTAAAAAGAAAAGCTAATAAAAGAAACATTAAAAGAAAAAATACATGGATAAAAGTTACAGTGCAGTTTAAGATGTGAATAGTTCAATTAAAAGCAGCGGCAAAAAGAAAAGTCTTTAACCTGGATTTAAAAGTAGTCAGAGTTGCAGCGGACCTGCAGGTTTCTGGGAGTCTGTTCCAAATATTTGAAGCATAATAACTGAACGCTGCTTCTCCATGTTTAGTTCTGACTCTGGGGACAGAAAGCTGACCAGTCCCTGAAGACCCGAGAGATCTGGATGGTTCATAATTTAGCAGGAGGTCAGAAATGTATTTTGGGCCTAAACCATTCAGTGCTTTATAAACCAGCAGCAGTATTTTGAAATATATTCTTTGACACACAGGAAGCCAGTGTAAAGACTTCAGAACAGGAGTGATGTGATCCACTTTCTTAGTGTTAGTGAGGACTCGAGCAGCGGCGTTCTGAATCAGCTGCAGCTTTCTAATAGATTTTTTAGTGAGACCTGTAAAGACACCATTGCAGTAGTCGAGTCTACTGAAGATAAAAGCATGGACAAGTTTTTCCAAATCCTGCTGTGACATTAGTCTTTTAATCCTAGATATGTTCTTTAGGTGATAGTAGGCTGATTTAGTAACTGTTTTAATGTGACTGTTGAAACTCAGGTCAGAGTCCACGACTACACCTAGATTTATGGCTTTATCTGTTGTTTTGAACATTGCAGACTGAAGCTCAGCGCTAACTTTTATACGTTCTGCCTTGGCTCCAAAAACCATTACCTCAGTATTATCTTTGTTTAATTGGAGAAAGTTCCGACATATCCAGTCATTGATTTGTTCAATGCACTTACTCAGTGTTTGAATTGGAGAATAGTCTCCTGGTGAAATTGTTACGTAAATGTGTGTGTCATCTGCATAGCCATGGTAACTTATTTTGTTGTTCTTCATTATCTGAGCCAGTGGTAGCATGTAGACGTTAAAGAGAAGAGGCCCCAATATGGAGCCTTGAGGTACCCCACGTCATATTTGTCAACTCAGATGTGTACTATTTACCTATAGAAACAAAGTTGTTTCTGTCCTTTGAGTAGGATTCAAACCAATTTAGAACTTTTTCCGAAAGTCCCACCCAGTTTTCCAGTCGGTCAAGTAATGTGTTGTGGTCAACAGTGTCAAACGCAGCACTGAGATCTAATAATACTAAGAGACTGCGTGACACTCATTCTCGTGACGACATATTCTTCTTGATGAAAAAGTGCTTGTGTTTCAGAAACTAAACAAGAGTGACCTCTATTCACTGTGCGGCTAGGAGGTAGACGATGTGTGGGAAACAATACAATTATTTATGCATCGTTAAAATGTTCTCCTGAGGGTAAAATACTTGAAACAGGTTTTACAGAAATAAATGACATCAGTCTTAAATATGTTAGCTTGATAACTTTGTCCCAATGGCAATCACTCAAACGTCTGAGCTGCTATTTGAACCAAGGGCCTTTTCACGAAACCGGTTTTGTCATTAGGATTCTTGACATCCATTGACTGCACCTTTCCTGCGACGATCATTAACTTGCGGTGGAAAAAACACTAACCACGAAGCCGCTTGGCTTTGCCTGAGGAAACGGGCTAACTGTCACCTGGCTGTGATGTCAAGACACATGAAGCACGGACTTAAAAAGGCATCACAGGAATACAACGTGCTGGCCTACATTCTTTCTCGACTTCATTCACTGCAGCGCTGTGGCTAATTATACACATATCTTCTGTCCAACTGTCCTTGACCATTGCATGTATCTCCCAACTAAAAGCATGGTTGTTAAACTTAAAAACCTTCCTTGAAAAATGAAGTTGAAATGAAAATGTCCATTAGCACTCAAAGGCGCACACTTATCCTGGCATTATATTTAAAAAGCACACACACACACACAATCTGTATAAAGCCAAAGGTCAGTGTGGCAAGGAGCAGGGTAGGGGGGTGATTTATAAGTAAATAGGGGAAAGTTCTCCAGCCTAACACATCTATACCTGGCACAGCGCAGTCGGACTTGAATAACCTGACGAGAAGGGATCATAAATACGTGTTTTTCCACAGATTTTCAACATTTCCTGCGATTATCAACATCCTATTGCTAAACATGTAATCACAGGTTTAACACAGAGGTCTGGTGCACAGAAAGCAAAGGACAAGAGCAACACTTGGACATCAAGTTTGTGTGATAGGACAAGAAAACACACCAGCAACTACTACAACCACTATTTCTTAAAGTGGTGCAATATTACTGCTGTATAAAATGAATACCACATTTCAAACATTTGCCCTCTCATCTACTACTACTAGATTTCTAAAGCTGGCAAAACAAACAGACAATGTGGCTGCTCCTTTCCCTACTCTGTCTAATACAATAAATAGCATAATCAATTTAAAGGGAAGACAGAGAATGAGTACAGAAATCCTTTTTGTTTTTTGGTCCTGTTAAGCCCGAAGGTACCCGAAGGACACTGTGTCTCAGGGGATCTTAATATTTAAGAACCTATTAATGTGTTATACCAGATTAACGGGAATAATCTCAGCTAACTGATGATACAAACCATTTTTACCAAAACAAAACACAAGTCTCATAAGAAGCATCTAAATGACCCGAGCAAAAAATGCTAACCTATTACTGCACCGATACTCACTCCTAGCTCCCTTATTACTTATCCAAGGTGCACATCCAACACATCGTTTATGATCGCAAGGAGACACAGAATCTAACGGTAGCCCACAACGCTAACATGTCTTACCTTGGTTTTGTCTGGTCTAAACTGGTCTTCAATGGCATTAAAACGATAAAAACGATGGTGTAGTTAATCCATATGTTAATCCAATGTGTCTGTGTCCCCTCTGAAATGTTCTGATAATCCATAAGCAATAAAACAGCTTTTCCGTTGCTTGATATCAGAGCAGCGATATTTCTCCCCCGCAAGCTAGCATTCGCAGAGAGGCTACCATTGTTTTTAACATGAGAGCCTATGGGACGATTTCCCCTCAATTCCATTGGCTCTAACGGTCAGAAAGATATGTCACATGTCAAAATCGAACAAGGGGGGCCAGAGATAAGGAAAATCCACCCAAATAGCCCCAGAAGGTTTTTTTTGCTAAATCTGTCTAAAAAAAGTCAAATATCACGTGTTTTGCATCAATCTTGATACAGGGTACTTATTATATGTTGCACTTTGGATTCCTAAAGCTTTTAATCTACTAACCCATCATCCAAGGTTAGTTTTCACTATAAGTACAAAATATTATTTGGACGGACAGTATAATTTACAGTTTTTTACCATGTTCAATCTGAATTTTCTTTAAAATAAAAAACATCTGTATTGATTCTGACTTTTCTACATCCAACTCACAGGTTTATCATTACTTTGAGAGAAAAGATTATTAATTTAACCCTTTTAGAAGGGAAGATATGGTAATTTGTTCTGGGAATGTCATTTTCGAGCCTGAGACCTGAAAAACAGGCTCGGGGCCTAACAGGTTAAAGACTATACAGTTGTGCACAGTTTCAGATTGAATGACGAGTTTCGGCCCCCTTCACCCTTACTGAAACTAGTTAGCCCTGTTCACGATCCATATGCAACAGAAAGCGGTGGAACATTGACTCGACCTGTGGCAGACCCGTGTGTTTTTATCGGAGTTATTCTCTTACTACAGAGCCTCTCACTTAAAAGTGAATAAGTCACCACCTCATTAAAACCAAAACATCCAAGGGTTCAACTTCTTTGTAATTTGAATCTGATTCTCATTAGACAGTCAGTGAAGGTTGCCGAGTGTAACTTCTGGTGTAAACAAGAGGTACTGCAGCCAGGCAGCGTTACCCCAAAGTAACCCCTATCTTACACCCCCCTAAACCCTACTTAGAAAAAGGACCCTAGAACAAAAGTGAAAAATCACATCCCAGAGGGGAGCACATTCCTGGGTCGGACCACACTGGGGAAAAGCTCAGAGGGTTATCCGGGTTTATCAGGACGGCTGGACTCTATCCAAGGATAACTCGGCCAAAAAGGACAGGAGCTATGACCGGACATTTCAAAGTTTATTATTGAGAAGTCCTTTTAATGGCGTAATCTGGGTTGATGCTGGGGTGGATTCTCGCTTTCTCAGGCGACTGAGCAACACAACAAACCACGGCAAACAATCAATTTGTGGTCAGCAGTGTGACTTTTCTTTTTTACCATCATTAATCAAACCATTTTTATGAGATATGAGAAGAATGTCATTTGTGTGTTTGGTAGAGTTTTATCACAATGTTTTCATACCTTAGTACATCTTACAAACAAGATCTTACTCACAGATACAGAATCAGGAGTACATACTGTGTGTGGTGTGTCTTATAAATGATCACCACGTTCTTGTACATTTTTGCACTTGGTGATTGGGTTTTATCTTGTTGTGTTTTCAAAGAAAAACTACTGATAGAAAAACTACTCGTCATCTTTTTCTATTACAGTGGAAGGAAATAGCCAGTGGTATTGTTAATGTTGAATGCATATCCATTGCAAACTTTAATGAGTTCCATGGATCCATCAATCAAGGACAAATGTACAGAAAATGTACTGTTATACGATGCTTAACCATCTGAAATGAAATACAGCGCAAACTATCAGAGAGAGAAATTGTGTTATTTACTTCTGCCCCTTTCTGTTGACAACAATGTAAAGCTGTTTACTATTCAGGTATAACTGAGGCCTGTACTACGAATCTAGTTCAACATATCCTGGAGTGGATATGTTTGAGTGAGCTGGTTGATCTAATCCAAAACAAACGCGCTCTCGCTAAACCAGAGGTCGCCGTGTTATGCATGGCTGCTGCACCTCGCGGGAGCGTGCACAGCGTAAAGCCAAAACTCACAGACATTTCAATGATTTGTGCGGCACAGTTAGGTTTGGCAACGGTATGATTTCCTTTTTGGAGGGCATGCATAACACGGCATAACACCGGAGCCTCGCTGCGGGGAAACTTTGGCACTGTTCCGAGTTTGTTCTAATCTGTCAAAATGACGGACTGCTTTAAGATTTGTCCGTCATTGTTAAAAAAAATCCGTCATAGACGGAAAATATTCGGTTAACGCGACCTCTGCGCTAAACTGTCCTACGACACTGGTTATCAACTCAAGCCAGCCGTACCCTATCTAGTTAGGTGTGTGTTCACATAAAAGGGGTGGTATTTAGAGCGATCGACCAATCACAAACATGGACAAGCCGCGTACTGACACCGCAGCGTCATACTTCCTGAATGAAAAGTCAACTATAATATTAGACAAATATGAAGACGTTAAACTTTAAACAGCCTTTGCAGTTGCACCTGCAAGGTGAATACAGCTGGTAAAAGAAAAAGTGTTTGAATGCGTTCATTAACAGTTTTATGATATCACTGATATCACTAAGACACGAGTGGATATGACTTTAATTACATTTGATTCGAGTGTTTCGTCAACTTAATGTGTTGCTTAAAATAATACTTCTGCATACAGTATGTGACACTGTAAGTGTTGCACCGCCAGATACGGCTCAAGAAGCTGAGTCAGATAAGGAGATATGATACATTATGATGTGATATGAATGATAATGGGACACATTGATGTCTGCACTCAGTGCCGCGGACTGTACGTAATGTTACTTTGATCGGGTTACTTATGTTGTGGCAGATATTTAAGTAAGCTTTCTTAATGCTAATGTTATATTAGTCAGATTGCTCTGAAGATGGGAGGTGATATTCTATTCATTTTCACGTTCACACAGTCGGTGATTTTTGACAGCCGTCTTTCCTGCAACGGCAGTCTAAACTGTATTTCCTTTCTCCTGTAATATGACTTGATAGTAGGGCTGTGCGATTATGGCAAAAATCATAATCACGATTATTTGGGTCAATAATTGATATCACGATTATTATTATTATTCATTGACCATTTATTGAACTTTAAAACAAATAATATTTTACCAATAAACAAGATCAACAAATATATTGGAGCGCACTTCCAAAACCATACTAAACATATATTATTAATATGATAAATAAAAATAAATTAGACCAAAATAAATTAAATCAAATATGATGCAGTGCACTGTCACAACCTACTGAAAACTCCTTAACATATAGCCAACATTTTGGTAAAACATATTCAACTCAGTTAAACATTGAAGGCTGGCCAACCGTCATGGTCCAGAAGTAACAGGAAATAAATGTTGAACTACAATTTAAGATCAAATAAAAATGTTTAGGCCACCATGGCAAATGCTGGTAGGGCTGCTCATGTCATCTCTTAAAGATGTTTTGCAAGAAACACCAGCCTGTTGACATGGTCTGGTTTCAGAGAAGAGCGCAGGCAGGTGACAATATTGCCACCTGTACTGAAGACCCTCAGCCACGCCCCGACACATGGGGTGACGCCGGCCAATCACAAAGCTTTGATGCGTTCAAGTGCATTATTCTAGCACAGGAAGATTATGTTACAGGACATTAACAATAAAACAGATTATTGTTGTTCTATTTTTAGACACATCTCGCGATCGACTGGTTGGGCACCCCTGGGCTAGACCATAGGTCCGTTGTGGTCGCAAAGTAGTCAGCTGAAGCCACATCTCTCTCAACTTCCCCACGGCATTTGTCATATAGTGCAGGCAGCGCAGACCTGCTGAAATAATACCGAGACGGCATCGCGTAACGCTTGTCCAACGTGTTGACAAGTTGCTTAAAGCCCTGGTTGCTAACAGTGCTAACTGGGCACATATCTTTAGCGATGTGAAATGTATCTCCAGGTCTCCCTTGAAAAAGAGATCATTGATCTCAATGGGATTTTACCTGGATAAATAAAGGTTTTTAATTTTTGTTTTAATTGTAAAGACAAAGTACTTGCAAATAGTGGAAATAGTTTTACCCTTCTTTGTAACGAGTTGCTGCTCTTGTTCTGACATATTCGCTCGCGCTGAACACTCACAACACATGCCACTCGCACGTGGCCGAGTGGGCTTTTAGGGAGGGGCGAAAGCGCACCCAGCAAAATAATCGTATTTGGTCAATTATGCTGTTTTCATAATCGTCGCAAACCATAATCGTAATCGCGATTAAAATACGATTAATTGCACAGCCCTACTTGATAGCTTTAAACTCTGCACACTGAGCTCTGATTGGTCAGCAGGCGGTGCTTTCACTGAGTTGATCTCTTATCCTGCAACCTAACCTGCTCCGGAGCAGGCTAGCTGTTCAGCATAAATTACCGTGGAGATCTAACCCGCTAAAAAGAGAACCAGCGTCGTAGGACCGGAAACCCTGAGTTTTCCCTGAAGTTAGCCCGCTAAGGAAAAATCCGGCTTCGTAGTACAGGCCTCTGGTCAGACTAAGATTAAGTGCTGTTGGTAAACATACACTTAACACAATTAGAAAGGATTCAATCTAAAGAGGAGGATCATTAGAAATGCAATATATAGTCATACAACCTTTTAGTTGGAGCAACATAATAAATGAATAATGCTTCTGAGTATGTGTAGGTGACATGCAGTTATTGATGTATGCAGCAAATACCACAACATTATCACAATATCGATGTAACTATATATAGAATTTTGATCGTTTAGGATGACAATATAACATCTTAGTTAACTATTGGCAAGCTCAGATTCGGATCAATACTGCATTATGCAGGCTTCTTCTCACAGGAGACCATGGCAGTTACGTACATTTCCTTGAAAGCAGAAACTGAAAAGGATGTCTCCTCTCTGCCCTCTCTTTCTCAGTCTCTCCCTAGAACAATTACGGATAGATTTCTTTAGGAATGCTGATGGGATTACTTAGCAACAAGGCCACTAGACTTGCATCTGGTTTCTCTGCAGACATTTTAACAACATGAGTTTTACCATGACAGCTACACTGACTCAGCCACAACAAACCCTAGGGCTTTGACTGAACAGCCATGCAAAACAGGCCATGAGGACTTTACACTGACATTCCCATTTCCCAGACATAAACACTAATCAGCTGCCTGGAAAATAACTTAAGACATTAAAGACAATAAAAGAAGTAGAGACATTTTCATTATTTCTCCGTTTTAATACCTAGACTTTCGATCAGTTGTGGAACATCAATAACACTATATATTTAGTAATTAATGTAGCCTACTAGCATATACTCTGTACTCTGTTTACTTTTACGACACTACAATAAAAAAGGTAAATAGTGTACTTTAATCCTCTACATTTACTGTTGACTTTGGTTCCTTGTTACTTTGCAAACTGAATGATGAGCAATAATGTGATTAAATTAGTAAAACCCTTACCAGATACAAATATTAAATCAATGTTCACATAAATGCATCAGTAATGATCATTCAGTAAAATCATATTCAGTCAATTATTCTGAAGTATACCATTCTGTTAATGATTAATTGTACTACATGTAGTTTGAGTATATTTTGATGCTAATCGTTTTGTAGTTTTTACATAACACGTAACATGACAAGGCAGGAATTTCACTTTTAACAGAAGATGTGTGCACTGTGGTATTTCTACTTTAACCAAAACATGTGAATACTTTCTCCACCACTGTTCTGAATACAATTGAATAAAAACCAACTCACACTTACCAGGTTTCTTTTCACTTATAAGCTTCATAGTGAGGCAAAATATCAGCTCACAGGTGTATACAAAACAACTAATCAAAAAGGAAATAAAGCAAAGTGTCGTTTAAAAGGTGTCAGTCGGTCTTGGGTATTTAAAGAGGCTTCACACCCTTAAGAAATGACACTTTTCTACATTCTGCGCAGAAACATCCAAGTTTTCCCGGATGATCTTTACTCACATCATCCGGAATACTCAGTTAATAAGGGGGTGGGGTCCTTCTGCCTCCTGAAGACAAGAGGCAAGTGCTGATTGGCTGAAGCAAGCCAGTCCCACTTATCAGGAGCTTTTTCACCAGCGGGCGACCAACCAATCACAGCGTAAGAAATGCAAACTGAAGGTTCATAATAACAAAAGGGGGTCTCCCTGACGACAGCAGGCTTGTAGATTGGACAAATCAATCTCCTAACCATATAACATGATGGAAAAAAGGGAGTCATGAGAGGACAATATGGTCATCTCAAAACATAAAGAACAATGAAATAAAAAAGGGGAGTAAAAGAAGAATCAAAGGTTGTTGCTCTCTTGTTGTAAAAAGGGCATAGTTGTGCAAATCCCTGCTGATGTAAGTGTTACACAGTCCATGGTTGCAGCATATACACAACAAAATAGAACACACCACCGCTTCCTTCCACCACCAGAACAAATGTCAGAACATGCAAAAATAATAATTGTCGAATGTCCCCAAACGGTTTGACACTTACGGGGTCTGCTCCGTCTCACCGACTCTGTCCTTTTCCGTAGCCTGCATCTCTTCGCCGGGGACCCGTTGCACTCTGCATCTTCCCCGCGGTGCAGGTGGTGCATGCTGGCCTCAAAGCTGCTGCTGCTGCTGCTGGGGCTGGAGCTGCTGTTGGGTCCAGAGCTGGAGCTGAATGTGGAGCCACTGCAGCAGCTACCGTTAGCGTGAAATGCCTGTCCGTTGGTGACATGAAAGGGCCCCGACGCTCCTTTCTTGTCCATCATTGACTTGGCTTTATCCATGGCAGCAGCTAGCCTATCCTAGCATCTGCAGGGAGGAAAACAAATGTACAAGCCCCGCCGCTAGCGTTGACAATCCCGGCTACCGTAGCTTAGCTTAGCCTGTGTTAGCCCCCGCTGTCTTCAATTTAGTGACACGGCAGCTAACGAATCCTTCCACTAATGCAACGTATTTCACACAGTGATATAACGCTAAAATGTGACGTTCATTACTGCTCTGAATGAAGTATAAAATGATAAGGCGAACGGACACTAAAATACAGTGTTTCCTCTGAGGTCACTCTCGGTCATTTCCCCACATATTCAGATCCGCTGGTCGGCGCAGCAGCAGCCGGTATATTGTGTGAGTGAGTGACGTCACAGCAGCTCCTCCAGCCAGCAGAGAACCCGTTTACCTCCTCCGACCGGTTTTCTCTTGTCTCTGCAAAACACCGTTACATTACACCCTAATTGTATCCTTAAACACAAAGATATGCAAGAGAGGACTCGTCTAACATTGTCTACACAACATAACAGCAGTGAAGTTCGGTTACATCCCAGCTGTGGTCTCTTTATTTATTAAAGTCGGTGCTTGTTGTCACTCCCATCAGCTTTATACCTTTGTATACGTGTGAGGTGCTCACAAAGCTGCCTGTCAACATGAGCTCACCAAAATGAACTTTTGTAACCTCGTCTATGTCTTTATTTGTCTTTCTGCTCTGCAGGATCGTCATCCTGCAAATCATTTTTAATTGTTGTAGCTTTCTGGTTTCCGTAGGCTATAATATGACATCTTGTATATAATTTGATTTAATGACATAGAAATTAAAAAAAACTTGTTTAAGTCCCACTGAGAATAAGATTTTATTTAAAGGACACACTTGATATAATTATTTAAGAGATACCTGATATCAACGGAGCATTGGATGAAGCACAGTGAAGATACAAAGATCAAACAACAATTTCAGCTTGATAAAGAAACTAGGACCATTGACGAGACCTACTCTCAATCTCAATCACTAATTAACTATCATTGTATGCATTACGGTTTCCACTTCAGCAAACATTATCAATTACTGGAAAATATTCTGTAATGAAGACTGAATTCCTATAATGTCAGAATCTGACACTAAAAGGCATGAATGCACATTGTGAATAGCAATGGACTCTTGCAATGCTGCCATCTTCTGATAACAAGTCATTGTCTGTGTTGTACCAAGATACTTTTCTAATTACTGAGTAATTTAAATAAATGTTATTCTTCTTTATAATAGTTTAATAAATAGGCTACTTTTATAATAATTTTTGCACCATATGCCTATCATAATACTCAAATCAATTAATCTGGTAGGCTAATGTTGGTGTGAATGCGGTAAACCTTTTATTGTTACTAAAATCTCTCTTCTTCTTCATAAGGATGCAATGTTTGTATGCTCCAGAAAGCACGTATCTACGGGAAAGATGTTATATTACCTGTTTTCATGACTGAAAAATAAGTAACTCTTCTTTATTTAAAAAAGGACTAATTCCAGTGATATGGGCTTTCTTTTTTTCCAAGTTATCCAAAGACATATAGTTAATAAAAAAATACATTACTTTTTTTCAGTGTTGTGACTGGATGTGACTCACTTAATAAAAGGCCTGCAAGGGTAAATGCAATCCCACATTTGATATCAAAGGACAAAAATGCTATTTTAGAATTAGAGGAAAATCAAATGGAAATCATTTAAAACCCACTAAAAGAATCACACACACATTGATCGCATAGCTGTTCCCTCTGTGTCCCACACAGTTGCTGCTTGGGCAATGATTGTGGGTAATTGCTTGTGTCTTTTACTCAAACCAAACACTGAAGATTTGATCATGTGACACATAATTCAGTTGTCTAATGTGACGAGAAAAATCTGATTTTATTCAAAAATATTGCATGCAACACAACAAAGAATATGTGGAACTCCTTCTAGGTGTTACACTTGAGAAATAATTCAACCTTTTTCAGAATATGCTTTTATTTGCTTTCTGGCAGCATGTAAGATGAGAGGATCAGTATCTCAAGTTACAAGTAAGCGGTGGTTAGCTTAGCATAAATCTAAGACCGGAAACAGGGAGAAACTCACTGTGCTACATTACATCATTAATACATATTGTGTCAAATCCACATCATGAACAGGATAATATTAAAGATGATTTAAGCACTTTGTCTGGTTCTGAGGAAGTTGAAAGAGGTTGTCTTTCATTCCACTAGGAATGTCCTTATAAGTTCAGCTTGTTGCACAGTCTTGAAAGCACTGAGAGATTTAGCACCAAGAAGAGAGGTAAAACAATTAATCTCTCTTTGTCCATCTACTGTTTCTACCAAGGAAGTTCAGTCCCGTCCCAGTTGTACGCCTTTCCTGTCTTCTCAATACTAAGTGTCTCTATGATGTTCATCAGAGCACTTACAGATTGTTCGGTGCTAAACAACTTCTCTTTTGGTACATTCCTGTGATATGGCCGGGAGAGGTCTGTGTTGACTGTTCCTGGATGTAAGCACACACACACCACCTGGAAAAAAACAGACACAATTTATCTCATGTTAGATTATTGAAGCTTCCAAACATATACATTTCATTATAGTGATTACAGAACAAGACCCAGTAAAAAATACATCTAAAGTCAGAACTGGTTTCAAGTGCTATGCAACTTTAAAAGATTTATTATCTGATATTGGTACATGATTCTTGAAACTAAATATTCCTTGTTGTTGTGTAGTTCTGTTTCTTTTTTGCTGTTGTGTTCTTGTGAAAATGTATTGTACTTTCGCCTTTCTTGGAATACAAGATCTTAATATCAGGGCTACTTCTTGATAAAATAAAGATGAAGAAAAATGTACTCTATGAAATATATAGGCTAAGGATTTATATGCATGTATAAGGGCATCATGCATCCCCTTTTCCAATGTTCTCGCAGCTAGTCTTGAAAGAGAGGTACTAATATTTGGTTTTAATAAATCAGAAATAGAAAAATATAACATTTTCAGTCAACAGTCAAACCTGTACCTTTGGTCGACTGCGTTCCAGCTCTATAGACAGATTCCTGGTCGCCATGTTAAGAGCTGCTTTGGACATTCTGTAGCTGTACCAACCACCAAGACCTGAGAGGAGGAAAGGAGGTGGAGGATGGAGAAGGGAAAACATATTTGAGTAGCACAAATTAAAAATCATACTTTACGACATTAACATGAACACAACCGAATATCCAGCAGTAGCACAAAACCCACCGTTGTCGCCAATCGATCCCACTTTGGCGGTAATGTTGACGATGATGCCGCTGTGCTGCTTGGCTTTCTCAGCAGGCTGTTGACCGAAACTACCTCCACCCTTCTGAAGGAGGGGGGCAAAATACTTGGCCATGACCAGGGGACCCACTGTGTTGGTCGTCAGGGTGGAAATTATGCCCTGAAAGGAGAAAAAAGTCAATCAAAACAGATCAATGGTGCATGAATGGATGTGAATGGGTGACTGTGGTTCACTGGATATACACAGCCGGGGCACAGGTTATGGGATGGTAAGAATACATTTAGTGTAAGAACCAGAATAGAAAAATTACTTTTTAATACAGAGGGATCAAACCCACTCAGTACACACATATATCCAACACATCTAACAAAACGTTGGCGAAAGTATGATGACTTTCAATCCTTCTCAAGCATGAACACCTGTAATCTAATCCTAATCCATTTTTTCAGAATTCATTGCCACTGCCTCCTTCTGTCCTCTTCTGTGGTGTATTTTAAAGTCAATTAACAATAAAAAGCAGGTAAAATGAACAGAAACGTTTAAATGGCCTGCTGTTTACATTGCATTTAAGCCGATTTGAAAGTCAGATACTAACTATTCACCCAAGATAATTGTGTTTCCCCAAATTGTTATATATCTACTAATAGGTAGGCTCCATTCAATTACGAGATTAGTTAACGAGGTTTAGAACGGGTTATGAGTAGTAGATAATCTAAAAAAATACATGTTATTGAAAGCACTTTTAGTATGCATCCCATGAGCCAGAACCTCACTTTTATTTCACTTTTTATGATGGGAGAGGGAGAGCAGCCCATACTCCCATATGTTCATGGTTTACCTGGGCAGTGACCTCTCTCAGACTGGTCTCTCCTTTCCCAGAGGGATGAAGCATGGCCGCAGAGTTGACGATCAGATCCAGCCGACCGAAGCTCTCCTTAACCCGGTCAGCAGCTCCACAGATGTCCTCCTCCCGGCTCACGTCCAGCCTGAGGACCGTCACTTGGCCCGGGTGTTGGTCTGCCAGTGCCCGCAGCTCGGTCGCTCCGTCCGGGTTCCTGCATGTCGCTATAACGGCTGCAGGGCTTTTGTTTTTTAAGATATGTTTGCAAAATTCAAGCCCCAGTCCTCTGCTTGCCCCTTGAATGAGAGCCACACATGAAGCCATGACAGGTAAGTGACAAACACTGGAGGCGATGGAGAGCAGTTGTAGCCTATTGCTGGCTTCATGTACACCCAAAACGTCGTGATTTTATATTTTCCGGAATAAAGGCAAGGAAATATACTAACAAATGTCTTGTGGAAACACACGTTAACAACTTGTATAATAGTTATTTAGAGAAGCGCTGATAATGTGCTATTAAATCATAATTTCCACTTTAAGAAACTCTACGAAATTCAAATAGGAAGCTAACGAGGGGACGCTGAATGCAGCATGTTTCACAACAGTCAAAGTACGCCCTCTGTAGGTCATAAGGAAGACACTTACACAACTCTGCAATGCATGTGTCTGACTGTGCATAACATTGCGCTGTGCACTGACCAGATGTGGAACTACATCCCCTTTTATTCAATATACAGTACATACAGACATTGAATATATATATAGTGTTTTTCATTTAATTAAACACCAATTTAAGCAACTCCAGTCCAGTAGGTTGCAGTAACGCCCTGACAAAAATGACACATCCGGAAGGAAGTACGTCAGATTTTTCAAGATGTATTTAAAATTATAACATCATTATTCATATATTAAAACACATACATGAAACCTGTTTTGTAATATAATTATACAAACAAAAAATATAAAAAAAAGAATGAATAAAAAACGATAAATCCATTCCAGCCCTGAAGAGAAAACATGTTGCCTAGCGACCAGTGGAAGAGTAGCGTCTGCTAGCTAACTAGGTAATGTGCTAACACATTAAATATGCTCCATAAAACTCCGTACAAATGCCACCGAGAAGAAAAGGACCTTTGCAGCTCGTCCAGAGAGAAGCGGACGAAATCAAAAAACAGGTTGGTTACTGAAGGGCGATTGTTTGTGTGTTTTTCGAGTTGAAGTTTGAAGTGCACAACAGTTTTGAGTTGGATGCCAGATTTACAGTGTATTCACGTACTGACGAGAGAGGCTGTTTTAGTAGTAACATTATCACTAAACCAACCGATTTGCAAATAGAGTTATCCTGTAAGGCTTGGGCTCTACATTCTACTTACCGATGTGCTTTGTGCCATCATTCCTTTCCAGTACTGAAGATGAACCTCGTTTGGTCGTAGTTAGCAATGTAAACAAAGGTAAAGGTTTACATTTGTCTTATAGTACATGCTTTTTGGTTCATGAAGTGAATGCCGAATTCTCTACAATGCACTAAATAAGTGCCCAGATATATGCACAATAACATGCTCTGCCAAGGAGTAGGGAAACATGAATAAGCCAGAATTTAAAGGAAGTTAGGTTAGGAGCATAGGATCTTGGTTGAGCTTGGACTTGTTCACACATTCAAATTAAAGGCTCATAGGCTGCTCTGTTGTTTTGTTGCCAACAAAAACATCCAGAATATAGAACAGTTCTGAGCTATGTGGTTAAGTGTGCTGATGGAGATGCTTTTTAAACCTGGACCTCACATTGTTGTCAACACCCCTCATTCACTTTCAATTACTCTTCTTTTTCTTTTATAATCTAGGTTGACAGTCTTGTGAAGGACGTGGAGAGTGGGAATGGATACACTGAAGAAGCATTTCGGAGGTAAACACCTCAGTGCTTCCTAGTTTGATTCTTTCTAACCCCAGTATATGATCCACATCCAGACTATTAAGACAACTATTTAAAGCATATGGATTTACTCTGCTTCTGCTCCTACTTTTTATTCTAATAATAGTGTCTAATTGTCCAATTCAAACAGATGTCAAGAACTGCAAATGTCAGCAGAGAAGACACAAAGAACACTGATGAAACTGACCAAGGTTGGTGCTGTACTACTGTTAGTAGATTGTGAATTAGTCTGAGCTGTCACCAGCAGCTCTATAGCTTGCTCTTTTCAGTAAATGAGTCTACAAAAACGATTTCTAGATTGTAATTTGTTGCCTGATTTTCTAGGCGGATGAGCTGGCTCCAGTGGGGAACTATAATCAGAGGAAACAGGAAGAGGAGAGGCGGCTGCAGGACATCTTGGAGCGTGTAACCACACTGTCTCTGGAGCTCTCACCTGCAGGACCCAGTACTGCTGCAGGGTTAGTCACTGCAAAGACAAAAAGAAATACCATAGTATTCAATATTGATATTGATTGATTGATTGATTGATTGATTGATTGATTGATTGATTGATTGATTGATTGATTGATTGATTGATTGATACATTTATTTCTGTGAATTTTAACAATTTTGAGTGCAGGAATAATTCGTTAGTGTGATCAAGGTATTTGGCATTGTGAATGATTCGTATGGCTTTTTTTTGTAGAATAGATACTGCATGTATAGAACTTTTGTAGTTATTGCCCCAGATTTCAGCACAGTAATTCAGATATGGTAAGACTAGTGAACAGTAGACAATGCGAAGTGATCAAGAACTTGTTTTACTTTGTTTAGTATGGAAATGCTTCTTGATAGCTTTGATTGTACATGTTTTATGTGTAATTTCCAACTTATTGTGTCATCTATTATTACCCCAAGACATTTAATTTCATGGACTCTTTCAATTTCAACCCCATCTATTTGTATTTGCATTTGTGTTTTTGTTCTATGTTTACCGAACAGCATTAATTTTACTCAAGTTTATTGATAGTTTATTTTTGTCAAACCATGTTTTTAATTTGTGCATTTCATGTTCTATGTTCTCCACTAGCTGTTCTAAATTCTCCCCAGAACAGAATATATTTGTATCATCAGCAAACAAAACTAGCCTCAGTACATTGGATACTCTACATATGTCATTGATGTACAGTATAAACAATTTAGGACCCAACACTGACCCCAAACATGAAGAACAGTCATTTCCCATCTTTACATACTGCTGTCTATTGCTTAAATAGCTTTTAATCCAGTCTAAAACTATAGTATTGCTTGATTTCTCGTTGTCATATCATTTGCTGCAGTGGCTAAATGTATTATTTGTCAAAGAGTTTTAGAGAAACATCTACTTCAAAGTATTGATACAAATAAGTCAAATAAGTCACATCAGGTACATTTTAACTCTAAAGCTCAGTGATTTTTAGCTAAAAAGGACATTTGATTTAAATCACTTTTTTTGATGTTACTTACGTTTTGATCCACAGGGATTCCTCAAAGGAAGATAGCGATGATGATGATAAGGACGAAGATGATGATGAAGACAGTAGCGACGAGGATACTGATGATGATGATGATGAAGTTGAGAATCAAGCTGTGAAAACTCCCTCTCAAATGTACACAGCCCTCAGTGATTTCAAAGGAGAACAGGAGGGTGATCTGTCTGTGCAGGTGAAGTACTTACAGATTCACACAGAATACTGAACTTAATGAAATCAACAGGTTTAGGAGCAGAGAACTTTACTTGGATCCCTGCTACTGCCAACATGTCTTATTATCATGATGTCTAAAACATATTTCTAAAGCTTCTTCACTGAAAAGACAGACAAAGATAATCAGGCAAAGAAAAGTGTAATGACCTGTCCTTAAATACAGTGCTTACAAAGTAAACTGTGAGAAGTTTGCTTTAGTTTTTCCTATTTTTTTATATCATCTTAAAAATTGCATTTTATTACACCCTGTTACCAGAAGAGGGGGCTCATGCCCCAAAATCATAAGGCAAGGCAAGGCAATTTATTTGTATAGCACAATTCATAGAGTGATGCAATTCAAAGTGCTTTACAGGATCAAACCGATAAAACACAATACATTTTTACGATGGTCAAAGTGAGAAGAAATACAGAAACACACAAAATAATTAAAAGAAAGAAAACAATGTTTAACAGTTCGAAAACTTTAAAAGCCATGTTAAAAAGAAATGTTTTTAGACCTGATTTAAATGATTCTAAAGTGCTAGCCATTCTCAGATGTTCTGGGAGTTTGTTCCATGCGTTAGGAGCATAGATGCAGAAGGCTGCTTTCCCACGCTTTGATCTCACCAATGGAACAGTGAGCTGGCCTGCGCCTGAAGACCTAAGGGGTCTGCTGGGTTCGTACCGCTGAAGGAGGTCCTTGATATATTTGGGTCCTAGCCCGTTTAGTGCTTTATATGTGTGCAATAAAATCTTAAAATCAATTCTCTCACTAACTGGAAGCCAATGCAGCGATCTCAGCACTGGAGTGATGTGATCTATTGTCTTTGTCCGGGTTAAGACTCTGGCAGCAGCATTTTGAATTAGTTGGAGTTTACGGAGTGATTTTTTTGTGAGGCCTGTGAAGATGTTGTTGCAGTAGTCAAGCTTGCTGAAGACAAATGCATGGACACGTTTTTCAAGGTCTTGCTCGGACATAAGGTCTTTAATACGCAAGATATTTTTTAGATGGTAGTAGGCTGATCTGTTGATTGCCCTGATGTGTAAGTGAAGAAAATCAAGTATAACTGACAATCATGTCAACTAAACACTTGATGAATGAGTATTTGACGTTATATGACTTGTGTGTTTATCTGCTTCGTTCAGAGGGGGGAGATATTGAAGATCATCAGGAAGACCGCAGATGGATGGTGGCTGGCTCAGGACACTAAAGGCAACACAGGGCTGGTTCCAAAAACATACCTGAAGGTACACAACCTGCTACACACCTGCATCACATTAAACATCCTTGCACTGTTCATTTAAAATATTAAACTTTAGGTCTCTAGCAGTTAAAACCCCATATCTTTCAGATTGGCTCTGGTGTTGATGACGATGATGAAAAGGACGATGATGATGAAAATGATGAGGAGGAATCTGAGGAGGAGGAAGATGGTGAAGAGCTGGCTGATGATCAAGAGAAACCGAGGTAACCATTCTTTTTGTAGATATACGGCTGCAGGGTTCTGTTTTAAAGTAGCCTGTTTATGGTTTTAGCTGCTGTAGTGGAATTAGACACCTCTCTGCAATACAATTCATTATTCATTAAAATTTCTCTCTTTTTCAACAGTACTCATTCCAACTGGAGTACAGTCAAAAAGGCTTTGAGTGGGGTAAATATCCACAAACTCCTGCTTCTTGTAGTGATCATACTGTTAATTTTCCTATCGACAAAAATAAATCCACAACACGTGAACTGCTTATGCAATATATTTATAGTTTTCACTGTGTGTATGTGACAGCTCGATGCAACAGATGTGCTCTCAGCATTGGGGGCTATACCTGCCGGATTCGGAACATCACATCTCACTAAACTGCTGGAGGAGGAAGGTCAGTATACACTCTCTAACAAGCACACAAAACACACACATTCACACGAAGCAAGGTATGCCTATATATTGTTTTTGTCTACCACAACCACTATGTGCCAGTCAGTATTAGTACCAGTACTCTTAACTAAATACTGTACATTACACAACGCAAAGCACTAACTCTTTGTGTCTTTTCTCAGGTCAAACATACAGAGGAAGTCACTACGTCCAGCCGGAGCTCAGCCAATCACAGCTCTCCTTTAGTGACCTCTTCCTGGATCCAGACACTGGCAGGGTGAAACAGTCCTCCTGTGACATACTCCAGAGCATTCACATAAACACTTCATATTTGTGGTTCCTGATCAGCGTCCCGTTGTGTCTCGTAGGTTCGTGCTCGGCAGGTCCAGACTTGCCTTTGTTTCAGTCTGTGGAGCTGCAGGATGATTCCAACTCCTGGGGTCGGAGTTCAAGTCCTCAGCAGACACATCCGCCTCTGTGCCTTTGATAAAACTCAAGTGGGTTATTTCTGTTGTATAGCCAGCATTTTGCATTGCTTTACTTCCTTATGCTACTAAGGTCTCTGCAGTAAGGAAATACAGTCGTAGAATCATAAAAATACAACAATAGATTTTCTTACTTTTCACTTTCTTGGTTTGTCATAGACTTTTCATATGAGCTGTGCTTGTGTTTCAGGTGTTGAGTAACATCCACACTGTGAGGGCAACGTACAACTCCAAGAGCCCCAAGACCTGGAGCTTCTCTCCAAGTGTATGTTAACAGCATTATACAAATTAAATACACACTGTTTTGTGAACTTTACTCAAACCACCTCTTGAACATAAACATGAAATGCTCAAAAACTGAACTTTAGCTTGAAATGTAATCGTGTGCATAAGGCTGAATTTAAATCTGTTTGCTGTAGATGACTGGTATCCTACCTTCCCTCCTCGATGGGGACTGTTTTCTACGCTGCAACTCGGCACATCCTAACCTCGGAATCCTCTTTGAACTGGGAGTCACCTTTATACGCAATGTGAGGACAAACACACACCAACAGATACACATGTGATAGTGATAAGATAAAGCTGATCAGACCCATGAAATCACAAAGGAAATGGAAAACTACTATTTAGATGTTTTTTATTTGTCATTAAAGACAAGCAGTTTTCCTCTTTCCAAAGTTGATCAACACCATAAAGCCGAGAGTGATCATATCTCTTATTTTCTGTGTGTGTGTTTTAGTCCACAGGTGACAGAGGGGACCTGAGCTGCGGCTGGGCTTATTTAAAACTGACCGACGACAGTGGAAATCCACTCCCCAACAGGTACACTCAGTGCCCACAGTATTATGTTAATGAAAAATGCCATAGACACTTACACACTGCGTGAGTGATGTGTACTTAATACTTTAAAATCTCATCCAACCTAATCTGATCTGTGTGCAGGACCTATGAGCTGACTCTGAATAGTGGCTCTCCATTTGAGGCGGAGGTCCCGATGGAGATTGCAGCCACCAGAGGATGTAAGCGGAGCAATCAGATCTGTGACAAAGTTCAACAACAAAAACAATTGTAATTGGTCATCTCCTCTGCTTTCCTCTCCTCTCAGCTCCAGCTAGTGTTTTCCAGCAGATGCTTCAGGCACGGCGGCAGCCCAAACTCATCATAAAGTTGAAATCAGCCAACAGCCGAACCAGAACACAGCTCAGGTGGGAGGGTCAGCAAAAAAAACACTTACCACAGATTTTTGGAGACACTCCCTTCAGCCAAGATTGCATATACTTTATATTTAAATAGTGTGTTGTTTCTCTTCAGTATCCTTCCAGACACTCTGCTGCACTCTCTGAGCTGCGTGCACCTGCTGGCTCTGCACAGGCAGCTTCTGGCAGACACTCTCCTGATGGACAGGTCTACCATGCAGAACGCAGGTAACACACACCTTCAGGACCCTGTTATCCAAACTGCAGATATTCATAGTTCTTAGAAAAACTGTCTCTTTGTTTCAGATCTGATATGCAGTCCTATACTCTCTACCTTCCCCGTGCTGTTCGACCAACCAGACCTGCTGGATGCTCTCAGGGTTCGTAGGTCAAACTTAGTTTATACGTTTATATTTGTTTTTATCGTTCCGGTCATCTGTATATTTTTCTTACATTTAAATGCTGATTTATTTCTATTTCTGTTTTGAGATGTTTATGTCTACTCTGTTGATTTGTTATTATGTGCAATGCCTTGTGTCCCAAATTGGGATTAATAAAGTACCTCTTATCTTATTTTACCCCTAATAACCACATTATAATTCTGTTATTTGTTACTTTTTGTGAGCATTTTCAGCGCAAAAGTGTTTTTTGAAAGTATTCTGTATTTCCTCCTGAAATTCAGCCTTGGCAAAGTCAGAGAGTGAGAGTAAGAGTGTGATTTATGCGACATTTCGTTTTACAGCCAGACAATACTGAATACATCAATGCTTTTAAAATAATTGGATTTACAAAACAATATCACTCAGGACTTGTGCACAATTTTTAAAATCTTTTTTTGTTTGTTTTAGAGTGCTTGGCTGGAGGCTGAGACCAGCATGAGCAGAGCGCAGAAGGTCAGTGTGTATGAGTGTGTATGTGTGTATATGGGCCCTTCTCACTTCGGTTAAATGGATTCCTTGCGTCCCTCACTTGCGTCGTTTCCCTGTGTCTCTCCCACCAGGGAAGCATGGAGGGACGCAAGGAAACCACGAGAAGCAGGGAAATGAGTTTTAAGAGCAATGGGACGTCCTTTCCTCCGGAGCGTCACGTGAAGCGACGTCCGTTTGTGATGACGCTGCACAGCTGATCGTCTGACAGCAGCTCTGTCCCCATTATTTCCACACACACCCCCGCCTCTGTTAGTACACATTTACTGACACAAACATTTGTATCATCTGTTGTAGACCCAAATAAATAAAATCAAATAAGAACTCATTCTCAAAAAAGATAAACGCCATTCTTAAAATGTATAAACGAACAATAGTTTGATTAATATTGATTAGAGTGCACAAAATAAATAAAATAATTGAGAGAAAAAAAAGAGATATCTATCAAAACCCAGTTAGATTAACATTCATTGAATTGCACACTTTGTTTGTTTGTTTGGATATGTAGCAAATTAACATTTTAATAGCACTTAATGACTGACTGAATGGAAATGACAATAAATGAAAATGTAAAATGAAAAAAGTGATCATGAAAATGGTTCCAATAAATGAAGAAAATGATTTTTGACCACTTTTGTTGTTCAGATATATCACATATTTGTAACTAAATGATACATTAATTGAAACAAAACACGGTATAAACTGAGGAGTGACTCTCGTGAGGTTCATGTGTTTTCTTCACTCCGCTGGGAAACTGCTCTCATGTCAAGAAGCATCAGATCAGTGCATGCACTGCCTCGTCCAATCAGTGAGCGATACACAGTAAGGGGGCGGGGCGAGTGTCTGAGGATTTCATCGAAGGATGGTCTGGTGGTTCCTCTGTTATAGCTCCTCCATTATCGCTCCTCGGTCTTCGGGCAAAAATAAGGCCATTGGGACGCTACTCAAGATGGCGCAGACAAATCAACTTCCGGTGAGACCGAGACCGAGGAGCGAGGAAATGAAAAATAAGAGAAGTGAGAAGGGCCCCATGAGTGTGTGTAATACCAGGACATACCATTAGAGGGTGCTGACAGTACTAGGTGGCTTTTCTCCCCCAAGGTTAAAAAGTGTGTGTGCGTCCAGTGCATATAATCACTGACACTATGTCACTATACATCATGTTATACAGTGGCGGTTCTAGACCAATGTTTCTGGGGGGGCCAGGCTGGGGCCAGTTATTTCATGAGAGGGGCACAATAAAAGCGGGTTAAAAAGACAAAGACAGTATCAAGTAATTGTGTAAAATAAACATAAAATACAGTAATTGGTATTTGTTTTTGTAAAGGCATTTGTTTTAGTACATTTAAGTTACAATTTAATTAAAAAAACATGAACAGTAAATAAATAAACAGTATTTGCTTTTATAATGAACAGTTTAATCTCCACTGTACATACGGGTCTCTGATTTGATTTAGTTCCAATAAATCGTAATATTGTAACCTTTTTTTTGGAGGGGGCGTCCCTGGTCACTGTTACGGGGCCCCTGTTGCCTGATGGCCGCCCCTGATGTTATATAATCTGTTAAAACGTCCCTTTCTTTGTGTTTGCAGAGAGACTTGCCCCATTTAAAACAGGAGTTTGTCAAAGTCTACATGTCCTCCGTGTATTTCCTGCTCCACTCGCCCTCGCTGCCCCCCCATCGCCTGGCGGACCCCCCCTCAGAGGAGCAGCGGGCCAGAGTCCTCTTCTCCACCCTGGACGCTCTCAAACAGAGCCAGCACACCAGCGGCACATCTGGAGGTCTAGAGGTGTTTGTCGACCCCAAGCATCAGCACCACGCCTTTGATATCACAGAGTTGACCTTTGACCTCCTCAATATGGCACGGTGACATCAAGTATCTTAGAGGATTTATTATTTCAGAGTATAATAGGAGGAAAGCCCTTTAATGTGCCATACATACATTTGTGTTGTACTAGATATTCTATATTTCTGCTACTGTCAATAAATCCCACAATCTCAATACTTTCCAACTTCCAAACAGGAATAAATAGTGCGTTCAGTTGGTACAATTTCAGATGTGCATTAATACACATTTGGTGCTCCAGTTTGACAGTCTATTTGGGATCTAAAATGTTCACCCAGTGCATTTATGTGTTTAAGCTCTATGGCTCAGAGTTATATTGTATCACATTTGGATACACAAACTGTTAAGAAGAATTCACTGTTAGTTTTGGTCTCTCGTTGAGATTTATAAATTAAGTCTCAGTTTTGAGGAATGCTAGCACAGAGCGAACATATACCATACAGTCCATATTCCTGTATTCTTAGTGTGGGATTTCATGAGACTTTATTGCAGATAATGAGCTTGTATATTGCCTGGAACCTTGTGAAATAAAAGCGAATGTGTACAATGTGGACATGATCACCAAAGACCCCTCTTTTATAATAGAGTTCACTCCACTCCTCTTAAAGTAAACACTAGAACGTGTTACAGAAAAAAGGGAAAGTTTGTGATGAGATTAAAACACATTTCTTTAATAACAGAACTAATAATGACGTTTATTTGCATGGCTTTGATAAAGCTATTTATTGCCAGATTTGGATTCTATTTTGCAATAAACATCTGAATAAAAAACCGTTTTCAACTTGATACGGAATTGTTTGCATAAATCCATTATTTTGTATACCCTGTCATTACACAAAGCTGCTTCATTTATCTCTACCCGTCAGTTCAACATTAGGTGTGTGTGTGTGTGTGTGTGTGTGTGTGTGTGTGTGTGTGTGTGTGTGTGTGTGTGTGTGTGTGTGTGTGTGTGTGTGTGTGTGTGTGTGTGTGTGTGTGTGTGTGTGTGTGTGTGTGTGTGTGTGTGTGTGTGTGTGTGTGTGTGTGTGTGTGTGTGTGTGTGTGTGTGTGTGTGTGTGCGCGCGTGTGCGTGCGTGCGGTGTAGAGTTACAGCGTATAAGAGCAGCATTCATTCTTTTTATAGGCTGGTATAAAAGCCAGAGCAGTGAGAGGTTGGATCAGTCTGTGTGCAGACAGGCTCCGAGTGCCATCAGTTTGTGGCTTCACATCTTAAGTTACATTTACTATAACAATGATGCAACAGTTGAGCATACAGTAGCATTTTGGCAATGAAATCAGAACTGCCAGCATCGGAATTTGCATCAAACAGCCAGGTTACTTATTCCTTCATAATGAGAATTACTTTAAAACATGTCAGGCTGTTTTAATGATTATATTTTTTGATGATTTAAGAATAAAAACAGTACTGACATTTTCACCATGTTCCTCATGATATAAAGATTGCCGGAAATGTTGCTGTTAACTCGCACAATCATATCCTGACACTTAGCTGTCAAACCACAACCTAAAACAAAAACAAACTCACATATAACCCACATCCAACAAACGGCCTCTTGCTCATTTTCAGGTTTCATATTTGTATTTTGTTCCTCAACTGTGACATGTCTCCATGCTTTAATGTTCAAAAAGGTATTTGTGTTTTTCATACTGCCTGTGCTGCAGCACCTCTTTTCACCCTCTGTCTGGAACCAGAGCCCAGTCTGCTCTGATACCTCATTCACACCAACGTAACTCCGGTTCAAGCTCCGTGCTAGAGCTTTTCAGGTTCAGAACCCCTCACAGCTCACACCGACAACAACAACAATGGCCGATTGTGCTCCAGCTTCCTCTGTACCTCTTCGGAAGACCAGATTCCCAGTAGGTAGCTGGTCTCTTCAGTGGACCACTGCTGCTTGTTAAGTTTCTCCATCGTTGTGTACAAACTGGATAAAACAACGGCTTTTTGTTGTTCAGGAGTTGATCCCGCCCCTGCCCCTGCCTCTGCCCCTGCCCCTGCCCCTGCCTCTGCCCCTTTTTTTGTTCGCCATCTTCCCAGTGTGTCAGAGGTTAGGTTCAGCTCCAGAGCACAAAAGGGTTTGACCTCGTTGATTCCCCCCAGGTAAAGTGTAGTCTGTCCGACCCCCCGTTCACCTGAAGGTCAGAGTTCAAAGGAGTGGGGTCAAATTGTTGTTCTTCTTCTTTTATGGATAATAGAAGTGTGGATTCAGAACACAATGCATTCTTTATCATTGTTTGTGGATGTGTGTTATAGTGTGTAACTGCACTTGACATGGACAAACGGCCATTGTATTTTGACAGAGCTGGCAAGGGTTCCCATGGAGGTTTCTATTGTGTGTGTGTGTGTGTGTGTGTGTGTGTGTGTGTGTGTGTGTGTGTGTGTGTGTGTGTGCGTGCGTGCGTGCGTGCGTGCGTGCGTGCGTGCGTGTGTGTGTGTGTGTGTGTGTGTGTGTGGGTCTGATGGATGTAACCAGATCCACAGTGGAGGAGCTAGTCAAAGGTGTGCAAACATCTTATTGGTTCCTTGATGAGTGTAACCCCCCTCCCACCTCAATTTTACCTGCCACACCTCCCTCTACGTCTCCTCTCCACTCAACGTTCCTCGTGTGTGTGTGTGTGTGTGTGTGTGTGTGTGTGTGTGTGTGTGTGTGTGTGTGTGTGTGTGTGTGTGTGTGTGTGTGTGTGTGTGTGTGTGTATTTGTCTGGTGGTTAGGGAAGATAACACAGTTTCACATCCAATTAAATGATCATCCAAACAAAGTAAAACATCCCACGGGTGCTTTGAATTTTAGTTATGGAACTTATGTCAACAGATTACACATAATTGTATTATGTTAGTTGAACCTAATATGTTTTATTTAAACTTCATTGCGTTGCTCTCAACTACCCTAAAACAATGAATTGTAATCTGTGGACATAATACACTTAATTAAAGTCAATATTTAACTTTCTTCATTGTAATAATAGCCTACTCTAAGTTGCGGTACTTTAACTAATTTGATGCTAATATTTGACACGACTGAATGCCAGACGTATACTTGTTGTAACAAAGTCTTCACTCCAGTACTTCTCCTTTTAAAACAGAGATCTGAGCACTTCTTCCACCACTGACTTGATCACATCAGAAGAAAAGAAGGTCACTTTGATAAGACGTCTCGGGGACCTTTAGCTTTTTGGCGACAGAGAAGCGTCTTCACACACTTCAGTGACCTCTAACAGATGGACAGGTTGACTCAGGGTGTGTCAGCATCTTCAGAACAAAGCATGCTACCCACTCTGAAGGAGAAACCCTCCATTTGGACCACATGAAAGCTGCTATGATAGAATGACTCACTTTACAATATTACAATTCTGTTGTACCTTTTAAAGGGTTAGTTAGCTAAGTGTGTCATTGGCACAAATCTCAAGATACAAGAAAAGCAGCCGTCATTGAGGCTGTGATTTCATGCTGGTAAAGTAGTGAACACACACACATGCATTGAAGTGAATGAGACATTATTTGCCATTAGGATTAAGTGTAATTTGAGTCAAAGCTTGTTTGCAGTACTCTCTCATTTGAGAACGCTGTACTCAAAGCCACATCTAGAAAAAAAAAGACTAAAAGCTTTGAATCACAATGTCGTGTGCCTATATTTTATTACGGTGTCCTTAAAGATTTTTTGTTTTACATTAGATTTCTTGTTTTATATTTGATGTATGCACCATGACATCAAATCAAATTCCTCGTATGTGTGAGCCTACCTGGCAATAAACCTGTTTCTGATTCTGATTGTTTTAAAATCTGTCAATACATTGTTCGAAATTAACATTTAAATGGTTTCCATGTTTGTTTTCTGAGATACAAATAAAAATGTCAGTCTGCATGGTGTGACTTGTTTTGTGACACTGCAGCAGTCTAAATTATATTGAATTGAGAAAGAGATTTAAAAATGACGAAGAGTCGTCTTTTGTTTTGTACAAAGTTTTAATCCCTCTGCCTGGAAACTATGACATCATGTTTGACGGTTAGACATCAGACTTCTATCAAATCAAATCAAGCTTTATTCATTTAGGGCGGCTGTGGCTAAGTGGGTAGAGTGCTGGATTTCGGATCAGGGATTGTCCACAGTAATGAATGTATGTAAGTCGCTTTGGATAAAAACGTCTAACAAATGACATGTAATGTAATGTAATTTAGCACTTGTCATACACAAAAGGTGACACAAAATAAAAGACAATAAACAAAATAAAAACAATACTAATTCCCCTTCCCAGGTAATCAGGGAACGTATGTGTAACTTCCCTTATTTATTATTATTTAAAACACTTAATAACAAGAGAATTCAGTGAGCACAGGACTGAATAAAACAAGAAAATTAAATTGTCTATTGTGTTTTACTTGTACTTGTTTTATGGTGTGTGAGCTCTGCTGTGTGATTTTTGGTATGTTTGTTTGTTTATTTGACTGTACAGCACTTTGGTTTTAAAGTGCTTTATAAATAAAGCTGTATTGTATTGTAAGAATAAAATATGAAATATTATTTTTTAAAAATCCAAAAAAAAACAATAAAAACCTGGGTCTTGGGTTAGCTCATAACACACCGCTCAAAAACATATTCATCATAGCTGATTCATATTTTACATCTGAAACCAAACCCTAAATGATATTGGAACTTTAGGAATGACTAGTTTGCATTTGTAGTCAAATTTCAATGAGAAAATGGACAACGAGAGTGGTTTGTTGTTCGCTGGTGGAATAGTTTATTTTCAGTTGTCAGGTGGAAAACTACAGTATTACAGGAGCCACCTCCCAGCTCTCTTTGCTGGCTCCTGTGTTTGACTCCATTTCATCAATGTGTGTGTTTTATTTAAGTCTTTAAGTTGGCTTAGTAGGAATGCAGTTCAACAGGTTTTCATACAAACACATTGTCAAAAATAAACCTAAACTCAGGTGTCCAATTATCTGATAAGTTAAAAGGTTTGGTTTGGTTTAAAATACCGTAAACAAGAAAATGACTTTTTTTAAAGTTCATCCTTTAATCCATGAACATCGAAAATAAACAGAAAAGAAGATCGGATTTAGATTACACAGTTTTGCTGCTGGATGCTAATATCTCTCAGACGATGGATGTATTATAACAACTGAATAAAAGCCTCTTTCAGACATGAACCTTGCTGGATAAATGTGGATTAATGTCAAGGCTTCAGGAGCACTTACAAATACACACACAGAGAGAGAGAATTAATTATTTATTGCTTCCCTTTCAATAACATCCTCACTGTATTAAATTACGAACGCATGCATCATCTGCATTGCTCAAACATCCGTATAATAAACTATGAAACACTGTGAATGAGCCAATGTTAGGGAAGAAAACAATTGAAACACCAACCCTTACATTTGTTTCCATTTGAATTGCAAACCATAGTGCTGACAAACAGAGGTTGCCATCAATCAATCAATGTTTATTTATATAGCCCAATATCACAAATGTTACATTTGTCTCAGTGGTCTTCACAGTGTGTACAGAATATCAGTATGACAATACGACACCCTCTGTCCTTAGACCCTCACATCGTACAAGGAAAAACTTCCAAAGAAAACCCAGTTTAAAGGGGAAAATGGGAGAAACCTCAGGGAGAGCAACAGAGGAGGGATCCCTCTCCCAGGACGGACAGACGTGCAATAGATGCCGAGTGTAAATTGAAAAGATAATACATTTGCAACATAGGTAGTCCAAATGTTTGGAAATGCATGTGTGTATAATAGGAAGATGAATCCACGAGGATATCCATCCAGGACCACAGCCACGACTCAAGATCCAGCGCTCGCGATCCAGGACACAGGACCGCAGGATCATCCATGACTCCGGATCCCAGCGTATATAGACACCAAAAAGAAAGACATTTGGGGAAGCTGGGTTAATCGGAACATGAGAGTACACAGGTATAGACAGAGAGAAGGAAGAAGTAAGATGTCCCCCGACAAACTAAGCCTATATCAGCAAAACTAGGGGCTGAATCTAATCAGCCCTAACTATAAGCTTTATCAAAAAGGAAGGTCTTAAGCGCACTCTTAAAAACGGATAGGGTGTCTGCCGCCCGAACACAAACTGGAAGCTGATTCCACAAATGTGGAGCTCGATAAGAAAATGCTCTGGCTCCCATTGTACTTTTAGAGATTCTAGGAACAACCAACAACCCTGCATTCTTGGAACGCAATGCCCTAGTAGGACAGTAGGGTATAATGAGTTCTTTAAGGTAAGATGGTGCCTGCCCATTAAGGGCTTTGTAGGCGAGAAGAAGAATTTTAAATTCTATCCTGTGTTCTATAGGGAGCCAGTGTAAGGCAGCCAGAACAGGAGTAATGTGGTCCCTTCTCCTAACTCTGGTTAGTACACGAGCCGCAGCATTTTGAATCAGCTGAAGCGACTTGACTGACTTCTTGGTACTCCCTGATAATAAAGAGTTACAATAATCCAGCCTAGAAGTAACAAATGCATGGACTAGTTTCTCTGCATCGTTTTGAGGCAAGATATGCCTGATTTTTGCAATGTTACGTAGATGGAAGTAGGCGGTCCTTGAAATTGATTTTATGTGGGCGTTAAAGGATAAATCCTGATCAAATATAACACCAAGATTCCTTATAGTCTCACTGGAGGCCAAATTAATGCCATCCATAGTTAGTATATCTTTAGATAATTTGTTTCGTAGATTCTTCGGGCCAAGTACAATAACTTCAGTTTTGGTCGTGTTTAACATCAAAAAGTTTAAGGTCATCCACGTTTTTAAGTCCTTAAGGCAGTCTTGAATTTTATTTAGATGATTAATTTCATCAGGCTTGATTGATAAATATAGTTGAGTATCATCGGCATAACAATGAAAGTTTACAGAATGATTCCTTATAATATTGCCTAACGGAAGCATATTTTTTTATTTTATTTTATTTATCCTTTATTTATCCAGGAATGTCCCATTGAGATACAAGATCTCTTCTTCCAGGGAGTCCTGACCAACACGGCACACAACAAGTTTCAACATAAAACAAAGGCATTAAACAAAAAAAACATACAATTCAAATATAAATACAGAAGGCCATTTGTGCAGTGGCAAGAAGCATAATCACATCAGCAATAGCATCAGGTAAAACAGTTACATGTTTCATGAAGGGCTAATCGTAGCATACCTTTAAAAGCATTTACAGTAGGAAGTGCCTCTAGACAAAGTTTTACTTGCAGCGTATTCCATAAAAAGGGAGCATAGTGGGAGAATGCAGCTTTACCAAGCTCTGACTGCATCAAAGGAACATTTAAAAGCATCCCATTTGCTGCTCGTCTAGTATTAAAAAAGCAAGTATAAAATGACAGAAGTCTGGAGATATATAAGGGCAGCTTACCTAGCAATGACTTAAGGATAAAAATCAACATGTGTGATTGTCTTCTTTGGTACAGAGAGGACCATCCTAAGGACTGATACAAAGTGCAGTGGTGGGTGCGAGAGCCTGCACCCGTTACAAAACGTATAGCAGTATGGTACGCAGAGTCCAGCTTTTTAAGCAGGGAGGAAGAAGCATGCATATAGATCACATCGCCATAGTCTAATACAGACAGAAAGGAACTCTGCACAATTCTCTTCCTGGCTTCAGACGGGAAACATTTCCTTAAACGAAAGAAAAAGCCCAGTTTAGGTCTAAGTTTTCTCAGTAGGTTCCCAATATGAACATCAAAGGCCATCTTTTCATCAATCCATATGCCCAGATATTTGTAGGATGCTACTTTGTCAAGGCATGTCCCTTCCAGTGTAAGAATCGGAGGGACAGCTGTATTAGCTCGAGAGCGAGAGAAGGTCATGTACTTGGTCTTTTTTGCATTAAGGACCAGTCTTAGCCTTAGCAAGGAGTGTTGCAGTGTATTAAAAGCATCCTGTAGAAGCTCTATAGCCTGAGTTAAAGAGGAAGCCACTGTATAAACAATTGTATCATCGGCGTATAAATGAAACCGTGCTGGGTTTATCCCATTTCCTAGTTCATTTATAAAGATGGAGAATAAGACAGGGGCCAAAATAGAGCCTTGTGGAACACCTTTGTTTATAGTAAGAGCAGCTGAGGTATAATCTTCTACTGAGACACACTGAGTTCTTTCAGATAGATAGTTTTTAAACCAGCTCAAAGCCATTTTGCCAAGACCTATGCAGCCAAGCCTCTGCAGTAGCAATGCATGATCCACAGAATCAAAAGCTTTAGACAGATCAACAAACAATGCTGCACAGTGTTTTTTCTTGTCTAGTGCTTCAATGATGTCATTTGAGACTAGCATAGCCGCTGAAGTAGTACTATGGCCTGATCTGAAGCCGGACTGAGACTCGCTAAGAATATTATGGTCAGTTAGAAACTTTTTCAGTTGTTCGTTTACAAGAGATTCAAAGACTTTGGCCATTACAGACAGTCTGGAAATAGGGCGATAATTATTTAGGTCAGAGGGGTCTCCGCCCTTTAACAAGGGGAGAACCATGGCCGACTTCCATGAGCTAGGTAATTCACCAGCATAAAGACTGAGATTCAGAATAGAGGTTATGGGTTCTGCAATCAGACCTGCAGCAACTTTGAAGAAGAACGGCTCTATCTTGTCTGGGCCTGAAGATTTCTTTACATCTAGGCTCATTAAAGCTTTGTGAACCTGAGAGGTCAAGATGGGGGCAAAGGTGAACAGTTGATCAGGGTCAAGTGGCGGAGGACCTGGCTCTCCTTCTGCAGCGATCATCCCTGAGTTGCTAGAATCAAAGATTGAGCCAGCAGAAATAAAATTATTATTAAAGCTGTCTGCAATATCCATTTTGCCCTTGATTTCACTCTGATTTACCCTTAAGAGATCAGGAAGGCTGTTTGGAGTGATAGAACCTGAGGAGGATTTAACAAGTTTCCAAAACTTTGCAGGGTTATTCAAATTGTCATGTATTGCATTAAGATAGTAGGCACATTTAGAGTTTTTAATCAGCTTAGTGCATTTGTTTCTTAATGTCCTATACAGATTCCAATCTAATGGAATATTCGATTTCTTTGCTTTAGCCCAGGCAGTGTCTCTCTGTCGAATGAGAGAGGATATAGAATCATTAAACCAGGGGTTGTCTTTACCGCTTATCCTAGATGTCCTAAAAGGAGCATGCTTGTCACATATAGCCAAGAAGGTGGATTTAAAATAATTCCATGCTAACTCAACATCGGTCATAAGTGAAACAATGTGTAAATCACTATTAAAAACATCATGTAGAAACGCCTGCTCATCGAAATGTTTGAATCGCCTCTTGTGAATGAAACGTGGCTTTCCTTTAGGGATCTTACAGGTTCTCACACAAGCAATTCCGCAGTGGTCGCTTATATCATTACAAAACGTGCCTACTGCGGAGAAACGCTGAGGTGCGTTTGTAAGAATAACATCAATCAAAGTGGACTTCTCTAAATCTTTTTGGTTTAACCGAGTTGGCGAGTTAACTAGTTGCACCAAACAGAGAGAGTCACAAGTGTCCTTGAAAGAGTTTTGTAAATCCGTTTGCCAGTCCCAGTTTAGGTCTCCGAGTAAAACCATCTCGGATTTAGTCCAGTTATGGAGAAGATTGGAGAGTATATTCGTGGCTTCGCTTGAGGCAGCGGGCGGGCGGTAGCATCCGATCACTATAATGTCTGAACCACTTGGGAGCAATAGTTTAATTACAGAGAGTTCAAAGCATTTTGGTTTTGTTAGGGATTCGATGCAGGTGCAGTCTAAATGGTTTTTAACATAAATCGCAACCCCGCCCCCTTTTCCCACACGGTCTGTTCTAAAGACATTGTAATCTTTTATATTTATCATATCATTTGTAATCGACTTTTTTTTTTTTTTTTTTTGAGCCACGTCTCAGAAAGGACGTGGCATATATAATGTGAACAAAATAGGTCCGAGCACTGAGCCCTGTGGCACTCCATGGCTAACTTTGGTTTGCGTGGAAGATTCATCGTTAACACGTACAAACTGAGAGCGTTTAGATAGATAGGACCTAAACCAGCCTAAAGCAGTTCCCTGTATGCCAACTAAGTGCTCTAGTCTTTGCAATAGGATATCATGGTCGATAGTATCAAATGCAGCACTGAGATCGAGCAAAACAAGAATAGAGACAAGTCCCTTGTCTGAGGCTATTAGAATATCATTTGTGACTTTAACCAGAGCTGTCTCTGTGCTATGATGTGTTCTAAAGCCAGACTGAAAATCTTCAAATAAATCATTGTTTTTTAAGTAATCACACAACTGTTTTGCGACCGCTTTCTCAAGAATTTTTGAGAGGAACGGAAGATTAGAAATAGGTCTATAGTTGGCTAAAACCTCTGGATCGAGGTTGTGCTTTTTAAGAAGCGGTTTTATCACTGCTACTTTGAATGATTGTGGAACATAGCCTGATAATAAAGACATATTCATAATATTTAATAAAGAAGTGCTAATTAATGGAAAAACTTCCTTCAACAGCTTAGTTGGAATTGGGTCTAACATGCACGTTGATGGTTTAGAAGAGAGAATCATTGAATGTAATTGTTCAAGGTTAATGGCTGAAAAGCATTCTAGTTTACTATCTAGTGTAATATTCGAACTTACGTTTCCGGGAGCTGTTGATAACACTATACTGGTCAAAGGCAAGAGGTCATTAATTTTGTTTCTTGTTAACAATTTTATCGTTAAAAAAGCACATAAAATCATTGCTACTGAGTGCTATGGGAATAGAAGGCTCAATGGAGCTGTGGCTCTCTGTCAGCCTGGCTACAGTGCTGAAAAGAAATCTTGCATTATTCTTATTCTCATCTATTAATGAAGAGTAGTAGGCTGCTCTCGCTTTACGCAGTGCTTTCTTATATTCATTGAGAGTAATATGCCAAATTAAACGAGATTCTTCAAGTTTAGTGGAACGCCATATCCTTTCAAGTTGTCTAGACTTTTGCTTTATTTTGCGGGTTTTGGCATTATGCCATGGAGCTAATCTATGTTGTTTTATTTTTATTTTTTTCAAAGGAGCAACAGAGTCTAATTTTATTCGCAGCGCATCTATAGCACTATCAACAACATGATCAATTTGGGGTGGTGTACATTTTGTATAAGTTTCCTCCCCTACATGCAGACATGCTATTGAGTTAAGTATTGGTGGAATCTCTTCCTTAAATGTGGCTATAGCACTAACAGATAAGTTTCTGCTGCAAGAGCTTTTGACTAATGCTTTGTAGTCTCGTAATAGTACTAAAAAAGTTACTAAGAAATGGTCGGACAAAGCAGGATTATGCAGTTCGACTAATAGTTGCTCAATTTCAATACCATAAATCAGAACAAGGTCGAGAGTGTGATTATAGCAGTGGGTTGGTTTATTTACACTCTGACAGAAACCAACAGAATCTAATATAGAGTTAAATGCAACAGTAAGGCTATTTTTATCATCGTCAACATGAATATTAAAGTCACCTACGATAATTACTTTGTCTGTTTTAAGAACCAAAGTTGATAAAAACTCAGAGAATTCTGATAAGAATTCTGAATAAGGACCTGGTGCACGGTACACTGTAACAAATAAGAATAAGATGGCTGCAAAGTTTTCCAGGTCGGATGCGTAAGACTAAAAACGAGGCTTTCAAAGGAGGTATAATTTAATTTTGGTTTAGTATTGATAAGTAAACTTGAGTCAAAGATTGCTGCAACTCCACCTCCTCGGGCCGTGCCTCGAGCAATATGAGTGTTGATATGGCTGGGTGGAGTGGCCTCATTTATGCTGACATATTCTTCATGTCTCAACCAAGTTTCAGTGAGACAGCATATATCAATATTATAATCTGATATTAAATCATTTACCAATAGTAAAACAGGTTTTAGTAATGTAACTTAATCGCAGACTATAATATATGGATGATAAATACTACATAATATCCTTGTCTGTTAGCCTCGTGACGACGCAACAATATTTGGATCAATATGCATTTTTTTTTAACAACGCGCACACACACACACACACACACACACACACACACACACACACACACACACACACACACACACACACACACACACACACCACACACACACACACACACACACACACACACACACACACACACACACACACACACCACAGACATATTCCCTCTTGCACAAACAGAGAGAAGAAGAAGCACCTGTTAGACTGTAAGTTTCTATCTGAGGAACATGGAGTGGGGAGGAGACGTAGAGGGAGGTGTGGCAGGAAACATGGGGGTGGGGGGGGGGGGGATGATGGCCTTAAAAAGGCAGAAATAAACAGGTTTCACATATCATTCTCCAGGAACTCACACACACACTCACACAGTGTTTGGGACTATGGCTTCCACCACCATGGGCGATGTTCTGCCTACAGGCGGCCGGGTCTTTACATCCATCCCCGACCTGTTCTTCATCCCTGAGTTTGTGAGTTTCCTATTTGATCATTGCAGAAGGATATATCTTTTTTGATAGCCTCTTTTATATTAGACTTTCTATTTACCCATCTGTGTAGACTTAGTTACAGGGGCGGATGAATTACTCAGTTCCTTTAATTGGGTAAAAGTAACAGTGACAAAATAATCAAGTAAAATGTTACTTAGGTAATAGTACACAAATATTATTAGCAAAAGAGTTAGTATATAGAGTTAGTATATTCTCTTCAAAAGTGTTATATTTTTATGGATATGATGTACTTTTTTGCCACTAATAAATGAATATAACAGTTTTAAATGTTGTAGTTAGGGCAATATAGGTACTTAGTTGTAAAATACTGGAACACATAGTGTAAGATAATGTTTTTTTTATGTAAAAGGAAACTAAATATGAAAGAAATGTAATGAAGTAGAAGTAAGAGGTTGTGGAAAATGGAAATAATGTATCACAAAATGTGTACTCAAGTAAAGTATTCGAGAGAGTATATTCTATCACCCATGTCTTTATTTATCTGTTACCTTTTTGCACATTTCCTCTATACATTACATTAGATATCACTTGTTAGACGCTTTTATCCAAAGCGACTTATATACTCAATACTGTGGGCAATCTCCACAGGAGCAATTTGGGGTGAAGGGTGTTGCCCAGGGAGACAACGACATGCTGACTGCAGTGGGGTTTGAACCTGTGCTCCCTTGATCCGAACACCAGCACTCTACCCACTACGCTACATGCCCCCGTTACTATACAATTCTTAATTCAGCTCAGCACCATTTTATTATTACTTGCCCCCCCCCCCTCTCATTGCTTATCTGTGTCGGATAGGAATCTGTGATGTCTTGTTTTGGTCATCAGGGAGTTGGGCAAACCGAGAAGAGTCACCAGCAAAACAAACGGGGAAGATTAGAGGATTTAAGAGGTGTGGTGTTGCTAAAACCGGTTTCTGAGAGCCATGTCATTAAATAAACACTTGTATACTGATTATTGCATTTGCATGGCACAGAGTCTATCGTGCTGACAAACAGAGGTTGCCATAGCAACAGTAAAACAGGTTTTAGAAAAATAGGTTAAGTAACTCAATGTAACTTAATCGCAGACTATAATATATATGGATGATGAATACTATATAATATCCTTGTCTGTTAGCCTCGTGACGATGCAACAATATCTGGATTTTTTTTAACAATGCTCTATATCTGGGTCTGAACAGTTACATTATAAAAATTCAGCTCAAAACATCAAACACTGCACGTCACAACAAAGCATCGTCCTGACTTTTAAAGAGGATCGTCTTTATTCTGCAGGAACAATACAACAACAACAAAATGTTGAAAATCCAAAGGTTATAAAGGTTACACTTCCAAAGCTGATGCTATAACCTCTTTTTAAACGTATCTTTCTTTAATTCCTTTCTGTCAAGATCTTTTAACATTTGATAAATACTCAATACTGCTTTTATTCCAGCTTTTCACAGCCGTTTGGAATGGCACCATATGTCTATAAAGTGTTGCAATGATCATGAAATAGTAGTCATCCACTTTACAAGAAGTTCAGTTAGTCGTGGCCTACAAACAGTTCAAAATAGTTTGGGTTGGGCTTTTCATGCTTTTGTTTTGCATTCAAAAGTCAAGAAGTGACATGAAGTTGCTTAGAAACTCTTAAAACCTGCCATTCCCTAAATGTGTCATAAGGTGTGACAGTCCTTTGTGGATTAACATGAGTCAAAAGTAAAGGTTTTATTAAAGGAATATAACTCATCTGACTCTGTTATAGACCCCTTGCCGTTTCTGTTCAGGGAACTGAAGATTACATCTGTGTGAGGAGGTGGAAAACCAGCTTTAATTGCAGAGGGAGGTGTAAATCTAAACCAACCATCCACTCACATGGTTAACTTGCTGTCTCGGGTCTTTTTTCTGGCTGCTATCCAGTGCACCTTTTCATGCAATAACCTGCTGCTCAGGTATGGAAAGGTACTGGTAATGTTTGGGGTTGGCGCGGTAAAGTAACCCATCTCGGATATAAAAAGGGCGGGAAGGAAACCTGACAGAGGGCGTTTTGAAGAAGCTGTCTGTTTCATTTTCACGGAAAGGAAACAGATGGAGCAATTTCAAGCTAAGAAAACCAGCCAGAGGATATTGACGAAATATGAGACATCCACACTCTGAACCCTATGCCTTCAGCAAGCACAAGACATTTTTTATTATTTGAAATGTTGTGTACATGAGTATATTAATGTGTAACACTGGGAACATAGACAATACTGTACATGTATGTGCCGTTTGCAGTAGTTTTAAAACCTTGAAGCTGAGGTAAGGTCATATGGGCTACTGCAGTTTAGGTTCCACCTATTTATACTGTTTTTCATTACTTTATTATAGGTCTCACACAACATGTCTCCGAAGTGTTTGGCTGAAATACCAAACAGATCATTGTAGCATCCCATAATCCCCTCTATTTCAGCCCTGTTTCAAAAGTGCTGATTCTCTGTCTGTTACTTTAGATCAGGGGTGTCAAACTCAATTGCATCTCGGGCCACATTAGCATCATGGTTGCACTCAAAGGGCCAGTTTTATATACAAGACACATTTTTTTTTTTTTTATATATATATAAAATAATGTATTATATTACATTATTGCCTCTGCATTGGATTATTATCAGATAGGGTAATAACTTATAAGTCTCTTCAGTGAGAATGTCACAAAATGATTTAAAAAGAAAAGCCAAATTCTGGAAAAAAAGTGAAAATCAAAAAAAAGAAATGACATTTTGAAAAGAAATTAATATTTTGAGGGAAAAAAGGCAAATTGTGAGAAAAAAAGGCAAATTTGAGAGGCATTGTGCTACATGTAGTTTATGGGCAACGTGCTTCTGTAAATCGCCATGTAACCTTATAATAAACATATTATATTATTTGCAAGCTCTTGTGGGCCACATAACATGAAGTCCTTGAGTTTGACACCCCTGCTTTAGATGAAAATAAAGAGCCCCTCCCCACGCCTCTCTGAGAGATATTTGGTTAAAAAGAACACAATGGTGCATTACCAATGACATTTGTGTAATATACTACCCTTTACAATTCTCAGTAACGCAGTTACAACACATTTTAACCTAAAAAAAAAATTAAATGGTGTTTAGTTTTTTAAGAATACACTAATATCGCGAGACATTCCGACACCGGAGAAAAATTGTGCGGGTAGATTAGTAAACCTGGTGTTTACCCTTCGTGCTCATCATTATTGCACAATCTATGCCTGTGAGCGTGCTGCGCGAGCCGAGATGATGTGTGTTTGCGTAGTTGAGCCTTTTCATATTTAAGTTTGTGTGTGTGTTTGAGTGTGTTTGAGGGTGTGTGTGTGTGTGTGTGTGTGCGTGCATGCGTGCGTGCGTGCGTGCGCATGTATTACATTTTGGAAGTAACTTGCCCAACACTGTTGGTGATTGGCTAATGGTTACACAAGCCAAAAAATCATTATGACATCATAAAGTGACACACGTCACACATGTTTATGTATAAAAGTCATGAAAAAGTGGATTTTGCATAATAACTGACCTTTAAAGAGATACTCCACTGAACATCTACTTGACTCTAAAATGCTCACAACTTGGAAGCACAAAGGGCTCTAAAAAAGCTTGGATTCATCCTTGAAATGGAGGAATTAAAGGGGACCTATCATGCAAAACGCACTTTTGTACGTCTTTTATACATGAATATGTGTCCCCGGTGTGTCAAGGAACTCACCAAGTGTCAGAAAACACAACCCTCTCTATTTTCCTCCAAACCCTCTAAAAGAGGGGCTGCAACGGATCTGATACAGACTGATACAGATTTGAAAATTCTCTGACGTCAGGAACGAGGAGCTCCGCCTATATGGGCAACTCTCCACCTATCAGGGGAATGAGAGGTTGGGCCACGGCCGGCCATTGCCGCTCGAAAGCGCTGGAGACACTGTAGTACATATGTCAGGCCTGTAAGTGGCGCTGTAGTCTGCCACAAAAGCAGCGAAGAAGACTTCCCGCGCATGGTTGCCCTTCTGTTTATTCTCCGCTGTGGCTCTTTTTCTCCCTCCCCGAGGCAAGCGTTTGCGCCTCCTGCTGCTGTAATTCAATGCAATCCCTCCCCGTCGAGGCAAGCACTGTAATTCTCTCCGGTAGTCCACCAGCAGATGACAAACACCCACCTCTCCGCCTCTTCCAAGGAACAAGGGGACCGTGCGGCAGAGTTTCGCTGGTCAACATGTCTTAAATCTTTAGACATGTTTAAATCTTCCGGACAAAATTAGAAAAGTGCCGGTCAAAGGTCTTTTTTGTTATTTATTGAGCTTTAAAACAAATGAATAATGACTCTATATAATCATATACGAATAAAATACGGAGGACGGAGATCTCTTTTTCTCCCCCTCTTCTGACAGCCCAGCAGCTGATCTCAAAGCATGCTCCCCTCTCCTGCCGGGGGGCGTGGTGAGCTGCAGCTCATTTGCATTCAAGCTACATCACAGAATCAGCCCCTGCAAAAACAGGGCTGGAAAGAGCAAATAGAGTGAAATGGCTAAAATGCATGATCTGTTTGGTATTTTGAAAAAAAACTATATTTCTATACTTTATATAGGTATGGCCCTACAATATATTGTTCAAATATAGCATGATAGGTCCACTTTAAGATAAACTGTATAAAGCGCTTAAGGCGGGGCCCTGTTAATTTTTATGAAAGTTGCTCAGTAAAAGCTGGCCTGACTCCAAATGTTTGGAAATGCATGTGTCTATAATGAAGATGAATCCACAAGGATGTCAGCAATCCTGTGGGAGCCATCAGGGAAGTAGTATGGTGAGAGTCCAGGATAGAGGATCCAGGACACACGACCACAGCAACAGGATCAGCCTCGACTCAGGATCCCGGCGTATATATCAACACAAAAAAGAGATTTGGGGGAAACTGGGTTAATCGGAACATGAGAGTACACAGGTACAAACAGCCAGAAAGACGGAGTAAGGTGCCCCCCCTCAACAGTCCAAGCCTATAGCAGCTAAACTAACGTGTCTACATACATGCAATCCCTTAGGATAGGTTGAGGGAAAAAGGTAGCAAGTAAGAAGTAGGAAACAGAGGTGGAGAGGCACACGCAGGGAGAAAGGTCCCCACTGGAACCTGAATTGGTTAGAGGTAAGGAGTAGGTCTGTGGCTACGTTCCACACTCCCCGGCCGGGCTAGGCCTTCTCTGCAACCTGTTACCCTCTATTAGAACCTCGAGAGGTCAGAGAGGGGAAAGGTTTTGGATACAGTTTTAAATATAAGATCTAAGTTTTTAGGATTTAAGTGAAAGAGTAAGAGCTAAAATGCATAGGTGAAGAGGCATAATCAGAGAACAATGTTGCTTTCTTTTGGTAAACCAGAACAGATAAAGCATTACTTTAAAAGTTGAAAGCACATTTTAAAACTATAAAGAATAGAAAAAGCTTTATACATCCACACATACATATTTCAAAGCTTTCCCTAATGTTAATTGGACAAACATTATTTAAACCATTATAACTTATTTTCAATTATATTCAAGATTGCAAAGTTTCAAATATAACTTTCAAGCGTAACGTTAAACATCTAGAAATGTTCCCATCACGTCTCTTTGGAAAAAATCAGTCAGTTAAGCAGCATTCAGTTTCAATACGGAAAGTGTTAGGAAAAATATCACTCGTCACCGGCTTGGTCTTCAATATCAAGATACATGTATTTATTATCCTTGCAAGAATGGAAGTAGTCATCACATACAGAGCTGCGTGGGACAAATAGTTCCCAGAGTAGAGTCCTTGATATGCTTATATACAAGAGAGGGTGTTACAGCCAACAAGATGGAAGAATACTGGTTCAAAGCCGTATTCTGGCCTTAGTTCAGATTAGCTAAGGCCTGCGTAAGCAATAAACATGACAGTCATATGTCTATCTCCATAGAGGCCAACTTTTATTTCACCTTTTACTTTACTTTATGATTTGAGTTACAGTTGAATGGTTAAATAAGCTATGCTCCAGTGATTTAGACTGAATGATTGTATTATAAATGTTACAACACCAAATGAACTGGTGCTGACTTAACAGTTAGACCGTTAAAGGTGTGTCAGTTGTTGAATTGCTAAATTCTAATGTTGTGCATGTCTATGCATTTCACTTTTCACTTTTGTTTTAAACAATTGGTTTGGCATCTATTGTGTTAACTCATGGCACACGACATGTCTTGTGAATTCTCCGGCCGAAGCTCCAAATAAACCATCAGTGTTTGCCATCAAAGTTCCTGCTCTCCTCGTGTCTCTCTGAGTTTGGTCTCCATTGCTTCATAAGTTTCCATCACAAGTCCCTGTTTTAATTGTGCCACAAAATCATTCAGTTTTATTGCAAAATAATAGATAAAGTACGATGGCCAACACGCCTCATCGGCCCAAAACACTTCCATTATGAGTAACAATCAACAACTTATTGAAACATGCCAGTGTTTACGAAAAGCGCTGCATAAACGAAATGCTTCAAATGAAAAATGCTGAATGAATCTCAAAACACATCGGAAATGGGGACACTAAAAAGTGAAGCACACAGCTGGGACTGTAGTGCTTGTTGATGGTCGGGGACAATAACATTTGCATCGTTTCTGAAACTGCAGCATGTGTCCCCTAATGGAAATAGTTTGGGCCATTGTGAGGCATTTGCATGGTTGGCCACCATATTAAAGGTCTTTAACAGAAACAGGTTTTCCCTGTATACAGTGTGTACAGGGAAGTGCCTCTTTTCATGAAACAAATTAGTTTCATGGCTGTGATGCCAAAACACTCTTTTGAGCTTACTGTTTGTCAAAGGAGATGAGACAGACTGCAGAAATAGTGTGTCTATTTGTCTGTCTGTGTGTGTGTGTGTGTGTGTGTGTGTGTGTGTGTGTGTGTGTGTGTGTGTGTGTGTGTGTGTGTGTGTGTGTGTGTGTGTGTGTGTGTGTCGGGCAATCACATAGGGTCAAGTTGTATTTAAGCAATAAATAATACATTTTTAAAGTAGAAACAGTAGTTTTAGTGATAAACAGACAGATAATTTCCACCTAAATCGAGAACTTTAAAATGGGTTTGGATATTTGTTTCGTGCTCAAGCCCACACAACATTACTGTTTTGGTTCTTTATCACTGACAGACATGACTCCAAAAGTAAGATATCGTGGTACCAGAGGTTGCGCTAGACTTTTTCGCTGCCCGTCATTTTTACGGACAGGATCGCAACATTTCCGTCAAAATCAATTATCACCCGTCGGCCTGTACACAACTCTGCCGGGGGGCGGAGAGAGCACGCTCGTGAACTGTCAACGCCGTGTTATGCAGGCCCACAGCACCTCGCGAGAGCGCGCACAGCGTAAAGCAAATACTTTTGTTGATCTGTTCGGCAAAGTTAGGTCTGGAAACGATATAATTTCCTTTTGGGCATGCATGCATAACACAGGATAATACCAGAGCCCCGCTGTGGGGATACTTTGGCGCTGTTCTGAGTTTGTTCTAATCTGTCAAAAATGACGTCATAGACGAAAACAATTCGGTTAATGCGACCTCTGCGTGGTACATAACGCATGGAAGTATAAAACTGTTTTCTTTACCAACTTCAAAGCTTACTTAATATGTCAATGTTGTGTTAAAATTATGTTTCTGCTGCCCCCAAGTGGCCAAAAAAGATTTAGTTTTTGATTCTTTCTAAGAAAATATTCACAAAGCATACATAACAAAATAAACACATCTAGGTACATAGATTAACTACATAACAGATGACAAGTACGCAAATAAATACTAACATAATAGTAACAAAAATATTATAAATAAAGGAATGGATACACTGTTAATACTCAGGTATATATGAACTATATGAATTATGTTGTTCTATACTTGACCCATTTGACCCAACTTAGTAAACTCACAATGGAATAACTTGAAATCTATGGGAGAAAACTGAGAATTAGAAACCAAATGCAAAAAATAATTTAAGGCAGTTTTTAAGATGCAACATTGTAATTTGAAAATGTGTCATGTAAGAACAAAGCTGTAAAATGCCCCCCCCCCCCCCCCCTTCCTGTGTGACCCTGCAGGTTTTCGGAGGTCTGGTTTGGATGCTGGTGGCATCGACTGAGGTTGTAAATGAAAACCCGATGGGCTGGGTGATGTTCGTGTCCATCTTCTGCTTCGTGATGACGACACTCTGGTTCTTCATCTTCCTCTGTGGAGCCAATCGGAGCAGCAGCTGGCCCGCCCTGGTTAGACATGCCCATCACCAGCTGAATTAAAATACATGAGTCTGATAATAAATTAATTAGCATTTTATCTTGTCCTAAAGGCAACGTTATTTTTATTGTGTTTGTGGTTGGATGCCTTAGACGAGATCTGTTTTTAACACCAGCTGAAAATATTTAAGTAAAAAGTGTCTGACACTTCTATGTGTAATTTTAATGGCGGTTGCAGACAAGCGTCAAAATGGGACTAATAAAACGTCATCAGGGCAAACACAAGTCCATCTTTGGTGGTGATGAGTAGCCAATAGACCAGGATGTAGTTCCTTCATAGCCTTACATTAGCCTTTTACTTCTGGCAATTGCATGTATGCCTAATCACAAAGGGGTGTTAATATGTGAAGATTGTCCTGCTGAACAAAACATGCAAACTTCATAAACATATGTTTGCCAAAGAGCTTATTTGATCCAATATTCTGAAATCCAAGGAAAAAATCCCATTGCTTTTTGTCGAGGGAGCCAATTCAACGCTTACTTCCAGGTCTGCCTACAAAATACGTCATCCCACCGCTCTATAGGCAGTACATAGATGGCCAAAAGTGCAGGAGTTTTAACTGCAAAAAACAATGAAACTACTGCCACAAAGTTGGAGCACAGCATTCAGACTATTGGAAATGTCCTCGTATGCTTTAAAACCCCTTAATTGCCAGACCAAGAAAGAATCTTTGGAATTTTTTTTGCATCTAGAAGTGTTTTTGTGCACAACATGTCAACCAAATGGTAGAGATGGCTAAATCAGATGGACTTAAACTTTTTTTTTTTTCAACAAGATATCAAGCCACAAAATGTGCACAGCCAAATGGTGGTGCTGGCTGTTAAAGGGTTAACTTCATACCTTCATCAACATGTCGCCCAACTTTTTTTTGTTTCTTTTCAGGATGTGGGTTATCATTTTGTTGCGACGGTGTTCTACCTCGGTGCGTCGGTGCCGCTGGCCTTCATCACGGTCCTGGAGGGCCAGGCATTTGCAGCATTAGCGCCTGTGTCAGGGTTGACCTCAGATTTCCTCCTTGAAGCTCGCAAGATCTACAAGCTGCACATCGCTGCAGTGGTATGTCAAACAATCAGAAACACATACAAGCACGCATGTACACGCACGCACACACACACACACACACACACACACACACACACACACACACACACACACACACACACACACACACACACACACACACACACACACACACACACACACACACACACACACACACACACACGCACACACACACACACGCACACGCGCACACGCACACACACACACACACACACACACACACACACACACACACACACACACACACCACACACACACACACACACACACACACACACACACACACACACACACACACACACACACACACACACACACACACACACACACACACACACACATACACATACAGACTTCTTACATATACTACACCATTCTGATAACTGCAACTTAATAAAGATACAACTCTGGGGATCATAACATGTTATCAGCATTTTGTGATGATTCCAACTTTAGCTTTTTTTTAAGTGATAAAGTTTGTGATAATATTAGTTAACAAAATAACTCCATACGTTAGTTATGTAAATGCTTTATTCCAGTGTCCCTACAGTTTTAAGGTGGGATTTTCAGTATCACATACGATGTATTCTGTATGTTACAGCTTTTCAGTGAAGCTATACCTTGGTTGGTTATTGGCTAATGGTTACCCTATAGGTGACCTTTAAAACAGTGTGTTGACATAACTTAATTCTACTTCAATGTGATGATTTGACTTTCTCTGTGTGTGTGTGTGTGTGTGTGTGTGTGTGTGTGTGTGTGTGTGTGTGTGTGTGTGTGTGTGTGTGTGTGTGTGTGTGTGTGTGTGTGTGTGTTTCCAGGTGATGTCCTATTTGGCCACTCTTTTCTACTTCATGCATACCATTTTCTCTGCCATTCGATGGAAGAGGTCTTAAAGAAACCAAATACCCAGCTGACCTGTCATTGGAGGAAAAACAGAATTACTTTTTTGTTGTTGTTGTGTCTCTTAATTTCAAGGTCAACATGAGTTACTTTAAAAGAAAAAACGAAATGCCAAATATCAAATGAAGGAGGGAAAGGTAAACAACCAGAATATTGCTAAATGTTATTTGTTTATTGGTCTCATTATCAAGGTCTTCCCAAAAATTATTATTACAAATATATATAATTACCCCACAATTCTATAATCAGTATGGCAGCAGTTTCATCAGAAGGTAAAGAAGACTGAAAAGTTAAAATATGTTTGCAAAACAAAAAGACATATATAATATATTAGAAAAAAACAGTAGTAGGCCTATAAGGTACATGTGTGTCAATAACTAATTCAACCACAGATGTAATAACATTTCCAGGAGCAGGATATACATTATGATATTTTTCAAGTTCAGAACACATTTCTTTTCATCGTTCTGCAAAATTTGAATAAAGTGTCGTTGGCTTTAGGTGGTTTTGCTGTACAGGTAAAAGGACCAATGACCCCCCCCCCAAACTTATTTTGCAAGTCAAAGTATTTGACTTTTCATAATCGTCAGGCTGTAAACATTTCTACAAACCAAACTGTCATTAAAACATTTCATCCACATTTAATAGCAGATCTTAGCACATTTAAAATGCTTAGATCTCCTCAGAGGCTTGTACTGATAAAAACCTGAAACCTTGAATATTTAAAACTTGATTTCCTGCTTGTTTTCTCCATGTTTACAATGAGCAAAAGCTTAATGTATAATGGATCAACTTTCCCCCTTAACCCCCTTTTTTAAATTACATTTTGATACAAGTTCTTTCTTTTCTTTCTGTTTGGATATACAGTATGTTCGGATGTTTCCACATGATTTATCATTTGAAATCATTTCACTTTACAGGTGTCTTTCTATGTGAAATCTTTGAAAATAAATTGATTGGACATTAATCCTGGACTCTCTGATTTTCCTTTTAAATTGTTCATGATAAAGCAACACATTGTCATTAAATACCATGGGCACCATTACCTTTCTGCACCATGAAACATTGCTTGCCAGCCATTTTTATTTGTATAACATTGAGGAAAAATAGCAAGTCATTACAATACGTTTGTTTCTCCATTTTAAATATATGTGGCGGTGAAAATAATCTCTGAGGGCTCTGAGGGCTTTTTTGAATGTTAGATGTATATACAGTATCAGCGACGTATGAGAGCCTCCCCTGTCATACTCCAATGTAAGGGGAAAAAAACTAAAGAAAAACTAAATGCATTTCCTGCAGAAAATGCGTGCAAATGCTGTAAACTGTGAAGATTTGTGGCTGAATTTAGCTGAAAATGCAGAAAAAGCTGAATATTTTATTAGTTGAATGGTAGCTGCTTTTAGCTACAGAAACCAAGTAAGTGTGTTGCTGAAATTAGCGGAGAAATGCAGAAAAGTGAAATGATTTGAATCAAAATTGTTACAGCTCGAATGCATTGCAAGGACTTTGTTGAACACTTGAAAGTGAGATGTTAAACTGGAAGAGTAGGAAAAATAGCGAAGAAGCTTAATATTTAAAAGAAAAGGTTTAAAAAAGGTATAAACAACAACATGTATAGCCTCAATGTCCTGAAATAGCTGAATAATGTAATAGTTGAATGGTTTCTGCAGCTGAAAATAGGCTGAAGGAGTTAAATATCAGATGTAAGTAGTAGTGAATGAATTTGTATTAAGAAGAGAAAAGAAAGTAAAAAGGCTTGGGAAAGCAGCAGAATATTTTGACTGCAAACTTTTCGACTAAAACCATACGTGCGGCTGCTGCTGTGAGGAAAGAGCAGGCTGTATTTACAATAGGCCTTAATGGAGACATGTTGAACGTTTTTGTCTCTTCATGCCCTCAAGAGGCATTTTGTTTAATTATTTAGCTTAATTATTTTACAACCTAGGAGAGGTTTTCCTAAGTGTTTCATGAACAATTATGTCCAAGGAGTGTAGAGTTTGGGAATTATGGCAGATTTAAAAAAAATGTGGACAAATTTCAAGCTGTCCTTCACTCTGTTTTGAAATCAAAGAACTCTAGACTTAACGAGCTGCTCAATACACTCTAATGTTAAAATCTGAAGAAGGCCTCTTTACCATGCTCAAAACTAAGTTAAATATCTCAATTTGTTAAAGAGATATCAGAAATCTGAAGAACAGGTTTTATAGCTGAATGTCTTGTGATCTTTTTAAAGTAGGAATGAAGTCTCTAGCTGAAAGTGTGTGGGAGCAGTAGCATTTGGCGCACGGTGTAGTTAAAAGAGGATTTGAAGGTTCCTCCCATTGAGTTCCATGTTAAGAAAAGAGTTTAAAAAGCTGAATATTTCAAAAAGTACAACATATTTTGAAAAGGTTGAAAGTTTCCCATCATGTGCTGTAAACAGCATTCCACTAATAATAATAAGACACAAATATATCCACAAGCAAAAAAGTAAGAATTCACATCAAAAAGGCAATACTGAGTGAGAAACCTGATAGACATGACTAAACCCAATCGTTAAAAGGTTGTTGAACTGGTATTTACAGTAAAGTAATACACCAATAATGTTTTTAAGGAGGGAAGAGGGGACTTTTTTTTTTAACTCTTTAAAATACTCATCAGGGCTGCCTTATCACAGTGTGTAATGTTAGGGTAATACCTGATTTTTTTTATTATATTATATATTATATTATATACATATAATATATTACTTGGTTTCACAGCTCACTGAGCCCGCCTCCCTGCAGCACTCTGCAGAGAGGCTCAGGGTGCTGCTCCAGCTGCAGCAGCCGTCGCTCCCCAGGACCTCCAGGCTGTGGGACCCCCCTGAGGAGCTGCTGCTGCCCCCCAGCTTCCAGCCCAGCCTCCAGGCGGAGGGGAAGCCCCCGCTGGCCAGACACACCACAGTGGCACTGCCCTGCTGCAGCTCCTCTCTGGAGGGAGGGAGTACGCTCAGGGTGGGCCGCTGTACACCCACTGGAGCAGGGAGGGAGGGGGGAGGAAAAGGAAGAAATTAGAGTGAAAACTTGATTATAAGGTCCTTTTTTGATGTTGTCATTATGCTGCAGTCAAATCCTTGTGTCAGTACTTTACGATACCAGTCACCTCTGTGGAAACATTGGTATCACTGCCTTTTTTTATATTTGAGTGTTGTACGTCTTTAAAAAATGTACCTTGAGTCTCTTCAATGAAGCTGATGATGATGATGATGATGATGATGATGGTGATGATGATGATGATGATGATGATGAGGAAAAGTAACAAACTTGTGTTTTCTTTTAAAAGAACATCCATAACATTCATCCGTTCGCAACTTATCAATTATCTCATATATCATATTCCAATTACTTGTATATAGACTCTCCTTGCACTATTGTATCTGTGTTATTGTGTTGCTCTGTTGGAGGAGCCTGTGACCTGAGATGTCCATTGAAGTATCTGCACCAGCTATGGACACATGACAATAAAAGCCTTGAATCCTTGAATCCTTATATTTCATCAAATAAAACAGAATAAGTTGTGCTGCTGTCACTCTAAAAAATCACTCAGGATCAGACCCCCACATGATTCAAGTGTGAATGACTGACTTTGTGTAAGTGTAAAAGCTAAAGATTCATTGATAATAATGAATATCTTCACATGTGTGATGATGTTCTCTAAACTGACAGAGCTGAACGTCTCAAGTGAAAACAGTTCAAACATTTACCATCTGTCTCTTTCACTGCATGTCAAATCAATGAACCGTGAACACGACCAAAAGCTGCATTAACTGATACAATCACAAGTTTAAAATGAATGCGTATTTTACTTTAATTCAACAAAATAGTTGATATTTTAATAGACAATAGATAAATAATGTAAATAAATACAATATTGTGAACTACAAATGTAAAACTGAATGTGGCGGGGAAGTCACGCTTTAACAAATCTTAAAAAATAAAAACATTTAGTATAAAGTTGTTATGATAATATAGAAAATAAACTAAAACAATTATTTGTAAGAAACGAACAATTAATATAGATGTCTGCAAAGGTTCCTTTCAGATTACAAGAGGAGCTTAATAAAAAAATATAAAAATGGAATCCAAAACAATGTGAAGTTGAGTCTAGTTTAATAATTAATGAAAGTTATATATTTGCTACAAGTTGTCCATCCATCCATCTTCTCCCGCTTATCCGTGGTCGGGTCCCGGAGGTAGCAGTTCCAGCAGAGAGCCCCAAACTTTCTTTTCCCTGGCGACATCAACCAGCTCTGACTGGGGGATCCCAAGGCGCTCCCAGGCCAGCGAAGAGATATAGTCCCTCCACCTGGTCCTAGGTCTACCCCTTGGTCTCTTCCCAGCTGGACGTGCCTGGAACACCTCCCTAGGGAGGCGCCCAGGTGGCATCCTAACTAGGTGCCCGAACCACCTCAACTGGCTTCTTTCGACGCGAAGGAGGAGCGGCTCAACTCCGAGTCCCTCCCTGATGACCGAACTTCTCACCTTATCTCTAAGGGAGACACCAGCCACCCGGCGGAGGAAACCCATCTCGGCCGCTTGTATCCGCGATCTCGTTCTTTCGGTCATGACCCATCCTTCATGACCATAGGTGAGGGTAGGAACGAAAATGGCCCGGTAGACAGAGAGCTTTGCCTTCTGGCTCAGCTCCCTTTTCATCACAACGGTGCGGTAAAGCGACTGCAGTACCGCTCCCGCTGCTCCGATTCTCCGGCCCATCTCACGCTCCATTGTTCCCTCACTCGAGAACAAGACCCCGAGATACTTGAACTCCTTCACTTGGGGTAAGGACTCATTCCCTACTTGGAGTGGACAGTCGATCGGTTTCCTGCTGAGAACCATGGCCTCAGATTTGGAGGTGCTGATCCTCATCCCAGCCGCTTCACACTCGGTTGCGAACCGATCCAGTGAGTGCTGAAGGTCGCAGACCGATGAAGCCATCAGAACCACATCATCTGCAAAAAGCAGTGGTGCAATCCTTAGTCCACCGAACTGCAGACCCCCCCCCCCCCACGACTACACCTCGAAATCCGATCCATGTATATTACAAACAGGATTGGTGACAAAGCGCAGCCCTGGCGGAGGCCAACCCTCACCGAAAATGGGTCTGACTTACTGCCGAGGACCCGGACACAGCTCTCGCTTTGGGAGTACAGAGATTGGATGGCCCTGAGTAGAGACCCCCTCACCCCATACTCCCGCAGCACCTCCCACAGTAACTCCCTGGGAACCCGGTCATACGCCTTCTCCAAGTCTACAAAACACATGTAGACCGGATAAGCGTACTCCCAGGCCCCCTCCAGGATCCTTGCGAGAGTAAAAAGCTGATCCGTCGTTCCACGACCAGGACGGAATCCGCATTGTTCCTCCTCAATCTGAGGTTCGACAATCGGCCTGACCCTCCTTTCAAGTACCTTGGAGTAAACTTTCCCGGAGAGGCTGAGTAGTGTGATGCCTCTGTAATTGGCACACACCCTCTGATCCCCCTTTTTAAAAAGGGGAACCACCACCCCGGTCTGCCACTCCTTCGGTACTGTTTCCGACTTCCACGCAACGTTGATGAGACGTGTCAACCATGACAGTCCCTCAACACCCAGAGCCTTCAGCATTTCCGGGCGGATCTCATCCACCCCCGGGGCTTTGCCACTGTGGAGTTGTTTGACGACCTCAGTGACCTCCCCCCGGGAGATTGGTGTTGATCCCCCGTCATACTCCAGCTCTGCCTCTAACATAGAGGGCAGAGTTGTCGGGTTCAGGAGTTCCTCAAAGTGTTCCTTCCAACGCCCCAACACTCCATCAGTTGAGGTCAACAACGTCCCATCCTTACTGTACACAGCTTGGATGGTTCCCTGCTTCCCCCTCCTGAGGTGTCGGACAGTTTTCCAGAACAACTTTGGTGCCGCCCGAAAGTCCTTCTCCATGTCTTCTCCAAACTTCTCCCACACCCGCTGCTTTGCCTCGGCCACGGATGAGGCTGCTGCCCTTCGGGCCTGTCGGTACCTTGCAACTGCCTCGGGAGTCCCCCGGGATAACAAATCCCTGAAGGCCTCCTTCTTCAGTCGGACGGCTTCCCAGACCACCGGTGTCCACCAGGAGGTTCGAGGGTTACCGCCCCTTGAGGCACCTAGGACCTTGAGACCACAGCTCCCCGCTGCGGCTTCGGCAATAGAGGCTTTGAACACCGACCACTCTGGTTCAATGTCCCCAACCTCCACAGGAATGCACGAAAAGCTCCGCCGGAGGTGTGAGTTGAAGGCCTCCTGAACTTGGGCCTCCTCCAGACGTTCCCAGTTCACCCGAACTACACGTTTGGGCTTACCAGATCTATCCAGAGGCTTCCCCCGCCACTCGACCCAACTCACCACCAGATGGTGATCAGTTGACAACTCCGCCCCTCTCTTTACCCGAGTGTCCAAAACATACGGCCTCAGGTCCGATGATACGATAACGAAATCGATCATGGACCTTCTGCCTAGGGTGCTCTGGTACCACGTACACTTATGAGCATCCTTATGTTCGAACATGGTGTTTGTTATGGCCAATCTATGACTAGCACAGAAGTCCAGTAACAAACCACCACTCCGGTTCAGATCAGGGGGGCCGTTCCTCCCAATCACGCCCCTCTAAGTGTCTCCATCATTGCCCACATGTGCGTTGAAGTCTCCCAGCAAGACTAAGGAGTCCCCTTCAGGAGCCCCATACAGGACTCTTTCCAGGGTCTCCAAGAAGGCCGAATACTCTGAACTGCTGTTGGGTGCTACAAGTTGTATAAAATACAAATCTCTGGTACTTAGGGTCAACGATGAGTTTGGTTCCTCCACCAAAAGTGTACCACAGTGATACAAACTCATTAAGTGGCCGTACAAAAACCTCCTGCACTGTCAACAAGCATGTATCCACTGAGAAAGCTCCCTGATCTCACTGATAACTGAGACGAATATACATTTTTAAATCAACAAATCTTTTCTAAAGATATCGATTACATATCTGGAAGAATTAAGATGATTTATGTCATTTTTCATCACTTTTCTACACCTGGCAGAGAAACCATTACAGTCTTCTACACAACTAACTTTGTCAGTTTTATATTAGTTTCATGGTTAAATGAACATGAGGCTTTTAAATAATAGTTATTAACAAATTTATTTCAAACAGAACTGAAACATGTTATTTATCTACAGCAGGGGTGTCAAACTCAAGGCCCGGGGGCCAAATCCGGCCCGCAACTTCATTTTTTGTGGCCCGCAAGAGCTTTCAAAGAATATAATATGTTTATTATACGGTTACTTGCCACTTTACAGAAGCACATTGCCAATAAACAACATGTCCTACAATGCATCTCATTTTGTGACATGCGCAATGAAGTGACTTGCAATTATTTGCCCTGGATATTCGCCTTCAGATGTAGTTAATTATGAAGTTATTACCCTATCCGATAATAATCCAATGCAGAGGCAATAATGTCATATAATACATTATTTTATATATTTATATCGTCTTAAAGTTACAACCGGCCCTTTGAGTGCAACCATAATGCAAATGTGGCCCGCGATGAAATTGAGTTTGACACCCCTGATCTACAGTGAATCTCTGTATATATGTTAATGTCAGACTAACAGACATATCATACCAACCACAGAACTGAATGAACTGAAATGATTAACTATGACAAATTGGGAAAAACTGTAGTGCCAGTCAACTGCTGTTATAATCAATATACTCACCAAGACTATACCAAACTCTTGATGTTCTAGCTGAAGGCCTTCCTCATGCAGGATCGTCTCTTCTGGCTAGTGAAGCTGCAGAGACAGTCATTTTTGCTTAACCCTTCAAACAATCTAAAATTACACCAATTAATTTGAATATGAACATGTTCCGTAAGGACTGCAGGTAATGAAACTAAGAAAATATGACCACAGTATCACAATGACAATTAACATTTGGCATAGTTTTATCCAAATCGAGGTACACATTTTTCTCATCATGCTGCTTCCCTGAAGGCTCTCACAGGATTGTTGACATCCTCGTGGATTCATCTTCTTATTACAGACACATGCATTTCCTAACATTTGGTCTATATGCTGTAACATGTATTATCTTTACAATTTACACACGGCATCTATTGCCCGTCTGTCCGTCCTGGGAGAGGGATCCCTCCTCTGTTGCTCTTCCTGAGGTGTTAAGGCTGTACAAGGGCGTGGAATCAAATGCACGATGCAGAGACAAAGTATCAAAATAAAGTGTTTTAATGTAGACAGGTCATAACACACTGACTGAATACATAAAGCAACAAAACAAACACTCAATAAACTTTCTAACCTATACTATCAAAAAACTACAAAAACTACTTACTTAATCTAACTCTATGGACGATAATAACTCTATGGACAATGACAAAATGATCTTACGCTGGAACGCAGAAGACAATCTGGCAACGAGACAGGGGAAGACGAGAACTATATACTAGACAGACAACACCAGGGGGGTATACTACGAAGCAGGATTTTCGCTTAGCCGGCTAAATTCAGGGGAAACTCCGGCTTTCCGGTCCTACAAAGCTGGTTCTCTTTTTAGCAGGCTAGATCTCCATGGTAACTTATGCTTAGCGGCTAACCTGGTCGGGACCAGGGGCCTATACTACGAAGCTGGTTCAACCTAACCTGGATATGTTTGAGTTAGCCGGTTGGCCTAATCCAAAACATACGCGCTCTCGCTAAACTGTACTACGACGCGGGTTATCAAGTGGATCGCTCAAGCCAGCCGTGTCCTATCTAGTTAGGTGCGCGTTCACATGAAAGGGGTGGTATCTGGAGCATTCGACCAATCACAAACATGGAGAAGCGCACTGACAGCGCAGCGTCATACTTCCTGAATGAAAAGTGAACTTTAATACTAATCAAAAATGAAGAAGTTAAACTTTAAACATCCATGACTTAAACACTTTTTCCAGGATCAAAGCCTCAGAGCTGCACCTGCAAGGTGAATACAGCTGGCAAAAGAAAAAGTGTTTGAATGCGTACATTAACAGGTTTATGATATCACTGCCCCGTCTAAAACACGATCTGACTTCAATTACATTTGTCTCGAGTGTTTCGTCAACTTAATGTGTTGCTTAAAATAATACTTCTGCATACCTAACCTACCCTACCTACCCTAACCTGGGGGGTATACTGCGAAGCAGGATTTTCGCTTAGCCGGCTAAATTCAGGGAAAACTCCGGGTTTCCGGTCATCCGAAGCTGGTTCTCTTTTTAGCAGGCTAGATCTCCATGGTAATATATGCTAAGCAGCTAACCTGGTCGGGACCAGGTTAGGTTGCAGGCTAAGAGCTCAACTCAGTGAAAACACCGCCTGCTGACCAATCAGAGCTCAGTGTGCGGAGTTTAAAGCGATCAAGTCATATTACAGGAGAAAGGAAATACAGAAAAACTGCCGTCGCAGGAAAGACGGCCGGCAGAAATCACCGACTGTGTGAACGTGAACATTAATAGAATATCACCTCCCATCTTCAGAGCAATCTGACTATTATAACATTAGCGTTAAGAAAGCTTACTTAAATATCGGCCACAACATAAGTAACCGGATCAGAGTACATTAAGTACAGTCCGCGGCATATCACATCATAATGTATCATATATCTCCTTATCTGAGTCAGCTGAGCCGTATCTGGCCGTGCAACACTCACAGTGTCACATACTGTATGCAGAAGTATTATTTTAAGCAACACATTAAGTTGACGAAACACTCGAGACAAATGTAATTGAAGTCAGATCGTGTTTTAGACGGGCAGTGATATCATAAACCTGTTAATGTACACATTCAAACACTTTTTCTTTTTCCAGCTGTATTCACCTTGCAGGTGCAGCTCTGTGGCTTTGATCCTGGATAAAGTGTTTAAGTCATGGATGTTTAAAGTTGAACTTCTTCATTTTTGACTAGTATTAAAGTTCACTTTTCATTCAGGAAGTATGACGCTGCGCTGTCAGTACGCTTCTCCATGTTTGTGATTGGTCGAATGCTCCAAATACCACCCCTTTCATGTGAACGCGCACCTAACTAGATAGGACACGGCTGGCTTGAGCGATCCACTTGATAACCAGCGTCGTAGTACAGTTTAGCGAGAGCGCGTATGTTTTGGATTAGGCCAACCGGCTAACTCAAACATATCCAGGTTAGGTTGAACCAGCTTCGTAGTATAGGCCCCTGGTCCCGACCAGGTTAGCTGCTTAGCATATATTACCATGGAGATCTAGCTTGCTAAAAAGAGAACGAGCTTCGGATGACCGGAAAGCCGGAGTTTTCCCTGAATTTAGCCGGCTAAGCGAAAATCCTGCTTCGCAGTATACCCCCCAGGTTAGGTTGCAGGCTAAGAGCTCAACTCAGTGAAAACACCGCCTGCTGACCAATCAGAGCTCAGTGTGCGGAGTTTAAAGCGATCAAGTCATATTACAGGAGAAAGTAAATACAGAAAAGCTGCCGTTGCAGGAAAGACGGCCGGCAAAAATCACCGACTGTGTGAACGTGAACATTAATAGAATATCACCTCCCATCTTCAGAGCAATCTGACTATTATAACATTAGCGTTAAGAAAGCTTACGTAATATCGGCCACAACATAAGTAACCGGATCAGAGTACATTAAGTACAGTCCGCGCATATCACTTCATAATGTATCATATCTCTCCTTATCTGAGTCAGCTGAGCCGTATCTGGCCGTGCAACACTCAGTGTCACATACTGTATGCAGAAGTATTATTTTAAGCAACACATTAAGTTGACGAAACACTCGAGACAAATGTAATTGAAGTCAGATCGTGTTTTAGACGGGGCAGTGATATCATAAACCTGTTAATGTACGCATTCAAACACTTTTTCTTTTGCCAGCTGTATTCACCTTGCAGGTGCAGCTCTGTGGCTTTGATCCTGGATAAAGTGTTTAAGTCATGGATGTTTAAAGTTTAACTTCTTCATTTTTGACTAGTATTAAAGTTCACTTTTCATTCAGGAAGTATGACGCTGCGCTGTCAGTGCGTTTCTCCATGTTTGTGATTGGTCGAATGCTCCAAATACCACCCCTTTCATGTGAACGCGCACCTAACTAGATAGGACACGGCTGGCTTGAGCGATCCACTTGATAACCAGCGTCGTAGTACAGTTTAGCGAGAGCGCGTATGTTTTGGATTAGGCCAACCGGCTAACTCAAACATATCCAGGTTAGGTTGAACCAGCTTCGTAGTATAGGCCCCAGGTGAAGACAATTAGACAATCACAACCGCGGGAAAACAGACAAGGCAGGAAACGTACTTTAGACACATGAGGGTAGACAAGACTATCAAAATAAAACAGGAACCTATCTAAACACATAACATGAAACCTACACTAGGGAACAATCTTAGCAGAGCCGTCTACGCACAAGATGAGGTTTCTCCCATTTTTTCCCTTTAAAGTTTAAACTGTGGGTTTTCTCCGGAAGTTTTTCCTTGTACGATGTGAGGGTGTAAGGACAGAGGGTGTCGTTTTCTGATATTCTGTACAAACTGTGCTGTTGTATTTGTTGTAAAGTGTATTTATTGTAAAGTATTTTTAATGTATGCACTTTGGCTCGACCAAACATTGTTTTAAAAATGTGCTATATAAATAAAACTTGATTTGATTTGATACAACACACAAGCAAGGATTATCAGTCACAGGCTCTGAAAATATCTTGATTTAATTTGAAAATGTTTTAAACATTGCAACTGACTTGTCAAGAGGTATCTTTAGATTACATAATTTCATACTGTGTACACCAAAATAACTTTTTTATGAATTATCTTTATTCTTAGACTTAGAAATCATGAAGAACAAACCTGATGCGGAGCGTTGTGTTTCCCGTTGTTTCTCACGTCTGCTTGTGACCACTGGATTAGAAAGGGGTCTCTTCCTACTTTTTTTTCTTTTTCAGAGGGATGGCAGGGGTTTCCGTGGCCATGGCAGCCTATATTTAACAAAGTTGTAACACAACATAAGACAGCAGCACTTATATTTGAGCAATTATTTAACGGTTGCATAAAAAGGCCTAACTGACCCTTTACATTACATCAATAAAAAGCAATAGCAATGATTATATTACAGACTTGGGTATTTGCTTATCATGAAAAGCCTCACCCTGACCTCATGGATATGAGCCTCGCTAATCAATGCTGCCATGTGCATCGTGGCCTCATTGGGATTCTCAAAGACCCTCACTTCAGGGTTGAGGGATATGGCATACAAATACAAACAATACAGACACACAATTTTTTTGCAAAACTAAATGCATTAGTTTGAAATGGTGTTTTGTATTGGCAAACCACATTGTGTTTGTTAGTGAATGATAAGGCATTTGTAAAACATGTAGTTTGTTTGTGGAGTTATGGCAGGAAATTAGAACCACACATCCAATCACACACCCACCCACACCTACCCACACACCCACCCACACCCACCCACACACCCACCCACACCCACCCACACCCACCCACACACCCACCCACACCTACCCACACCCACCCACACACCCACCCACACCTACCCACACCCACCCACACACCCACGCACACCCACCCACACCCACCCACACACACACCACACACACACACACACACACACACACACACACACACACACACACACACACACACACACACACACACACACACACACACACACACACCTACCCACACACACACAAACACACACACACACACACACACACACACACACACACACACACACACACACACACACACACACACACACACACACACACACACACACACACACACACACACACACACACACACACACACACACACACACACACACACACACACACACACACACACACACACACACACACACACACACACACACACACACACACCTTCCTGCTGCACAAACCAAGGCCAAAAAAGCACTTGTTCTGTAAGTTTCGATCTGAGGAACGTGGAGTGTGGCAGGAAACATGGGGGTGGGGGGGGGGGGGATGATGGCCTTAAAAAGGCAGAAATAAACAGGTTTCACATATCATTCTCCAGGAACTCACACACACACTCACACAGTGTTTGGGACTATGGCTTCCACCACCATGGGCGATGTTCTGCCTACAGGCGGCCGGGTCTTTACATCCATCCCCGACCGGTTCTTCATCCCTGAGTTTGTGAGTTTCCTATTTGTTCATTGCAGAAGGATATATCTTTTTTAATGGCCTCTTTTACATTAGACTTTCTATTTACTCATCTGTGTAGACTTAGTTACAGGGGCGGATGAATGACTCAGTTCCTTTAATTGGGTAAAAGTAACAGTGACAAAATAATATGTCAGTAAAATGACTGTATTCAAAATGTTACTTAGGTAATAGTACAAAACTATTATCAGCAAAAGACTGTTAAAACATAAAAAGCAAAGGTATCTTCTCTTCAAAAGTGTTATATTTTTATGGATATGATGTACTTTTATGCGACTAATAAATGTATATAACATAGGTCAAGTAACTCAATGTAACTTAATCGCAGACTATAATATATATTGATGATGAATACTATATAATATCCTTGTCTGTTAGCCTCGTGACGATGCAACAATATCTGGATTTTTTTTTAACAATGCTCTATATCTGGGTCTGAACAGTTACATTATAAAAATTCAGCACAAAACATCAAACACTGCACGTCACAACAAAGCATCGTCCTGACTTTTACACACATTTTTTTTTGAAAATCCAAAAAGTTACACTTCCAAAGCTGATTCTATAACCTCTTTTTAAACATATCTTTCTTTAATTCCTTTCTGTCAAGATCTTTTAACATTTGATAAATACTGAATACTGCTTTTATTTCAGCTTTTCACAGCCGTTTGGAATGGCACCATATGTCTATAAAGTGTTGCAATAATCAAGAAATCGTAGTCATCCACCTTTCAAGAAGTTCAGTTAGTCGTGGCCTACAAACATCTCTAAATAGTTTGGGTTGGGCTTTTCATGCTTTTGTTTTGCATTCAAAAGTCAAGAAGTGACATGAAGTTGCTTAGAAACTCTTAAAACCTGCTATTCCCTAAATGTGTCATAAGATGTGACTGTCCTTTGTGGATTAACATGAGTCAAAAGTAAATGTTTTATTAAAGGAATATAACTCATCTGACTCTGTTATAGACCCCTTGCAGTTTCTATACAGGGAACTGAAGATTACATCTGTGTGAGGAGGTGGAAAACCAGCTTTAATTGCAGAGGGAGGTGTAAATCTAAACCAACCATCCACTCACATGGTTAACTTGCTGTCTCGGGTTTTTTTTTCTGGCTGCTGTCCAGTGCACCTTTTCATGCAATAACCTGCTGCTCAGGTATGGAAAGGTACTGGTAATATTTGGGGTTGGCGCGGTAAAGTAACCCATCTCGGATATAAAAAGGGCGGGAAGGAAACCTGACAGAGGGCGTTTTGAAGAAGCTGTCTGTTTCATTTTCACGGAAAGGAAACAGATGGAGCAATTTCAAGCTAAGAAAACCAGCCAGAGGATATTGACGAAATATGAGACATCCACACTCGGAACCCTATGCCTTCAGCAAGCACAAGACATTTTTTATTATTTGAAATGTTGTGTACATGAGTATATTAATGTGTAACACTGGGAACATAGACAATACTGTACATGTATGTGCCGTTTGCAGTAGTTTTAAATAAACCTTGAAGCTGAGGTAAGGTCATATGGGCTACTGCAGTTTAGGTTCCACCGATTTATACTGTTTTTCATTACTTTATTATAGGTCTCACAAAACATGTCTCCGAAGTGTTTGGCTGAAATACCAAACAGATCATTGTAGCATCCCATAATCCCCTCTATTTCAGCCCTGTTTCAAAAGTGCTGATTCTCTGTCTGTTACTTTAGACCAGGGGTGTCAAACTCAATTGCATCTCGGGCCACATTAGCATCATGGTTGCACTCAAAGGGCCAGTTTTATATATATATAAAATAATGTATTATATTACATTATTGCCTCTGCATTGGATTATTATCGGATAGGGTAATAACTTAATAAGTCTCTTCAGTGAGAATGTCACAAAATGATTTAAAAAGAAAAGCCAAATTCTGGAAAAAAAGTCAAAATCAAAAAAAAGAAATGACATTTTGAAAATAAATGAATATTTTGAGGAAAAAAAGGCAAATTCTGAGAAAAAAAGGCAAATTTGAGAGGCATTGTGCTACATGTAGTTTATGGGCAACGTGCTTCTGTAAATCGCCATGTAACCTTATAATAAACATCTTATATTATTTGCAAGCTCTTGTGGGCCACATAACATGAAGTCACGGGCCGGATTTTGCCCCCGGGCCTTGAGTTTGACACCACTGCTTTAGATAAAAATAAAGAGCCACTCCCCACGCCCCTCGACAGGTGATAAGGGGGGGGGGGGTTACATTGGTTGGTGATCAGTGTTGGGTAACGGAGTTACAGTAATGTATTACTTTTTGCTGTAACGAAGTAATGTAATGCATTACCAATGACATTTGTGTAATATAGGACTACTACCCGTTACAATTCTCAGTACAGTTACAACACATTTCAACCAGATTTTTTTTTTTAAGAATTCACAAACATCGCGAGACATTCCGACACCAGAGAAAAATTGTGGGTAGATTAGTAAACCTGGTGTTTACCCTTCGGGCTCATCATTATTGCGCAATCTATGCCTGAGCATGCTGCGCGAACCGAGATGTGTGTGTGCGTAGTTGAACCTTTTCATATTTAAGTTTGTAGCAAGAAGAGGGCTGCTGCTGTGTGTGTTGAGTGTGTGTGTGTGTGTGTGTGTGTGTGTGTGTGTGTGTGTGTGTGTGTGTGTGTGTGTGTGTGTGCTTGCGTGCGCATGTATTACATTTTGGAAGTAACAAGCCAAAAAAATCATTATGACATCATAAAGTGACACACGTCACACGTGTTTATGTATAAAAGTCATGAAAAAGTGGATTTTGCATAATAGCTGACCTTTAAAGAGATACTCCACTGAACATCTACTTGACTCTAAAATGCTCACAACTTGGAAGCACAAAGGGCTCTAAAAAAGTATTTTAAATTGCTTGGATTCATCCTTGAAATGGATGAATTGCTGTAAGATAAACTGTATAAAGTGCTTAAGGCGGGGCCCGGTTCATTTTTATGAAAGTTGCTCAGTAAAAGCTGTCCTGACTCTTGAGAACAATAATCTTCTGCATTAAGCACCTGCATTTACTTAAACCCGCCCCCCAGCATCTGAGGTGTAATTCAGAGTCTGTTGTCATAAATGAATGCATTATAGATAAATATTTGCTCCACCTGCTGTTGACTCAGGGCTCGGCACACTCTTTACATGTGGTCATCATTAGTCTTTTCTAAATCTTATCGGGTTTAAACTTCACACAGCCGAATCTCTTCTCCAACTTTTATTTCACCTTTTACTTTACTTTATGAGTTGAGTTACAGTTGAATGGTTAAATAAGCTATGCCCCAGTGATTTAGACTGAATGATTGTAAATGTCACAACACCAAATTAACTGGTGCTGACAGTTTAATCCTGTTAACACACCTTTAACAGTTAAGTCAGTTGTTGAATTGCTAAATTAATTCTAATGTTGTGCATTTCTATGCTTGCTAATAGAGACCTGTATTTCACTTTTGTTTTAAACAATTGGTTTGGCATCTATTGTGTTAACTCATGGCGCACGACATGTCTTGTGAATTCTCCGGCCGAAGCTCCAAATAAACCATCAGTGTTTGCCATCAAAGTTCCTGCTCTCCTCGTGTCTCTCTGAGTTTGGTCTCCATTGCTTCATAAGTTTCCATCACAAGTCCCTGTTTTAATTGTGCCACAAAATCATTCAGTTTTATTGCAAAATAATAGATAAAGTACGATGGCCAACACGCCTCATCGGCCCAAAACACTTCCATTATGAGTAACAATCAACAACTTACTGAAACATGCCAGTGTTTACGAAAAGCGCTGCATAAACGAAATGCTTCAAATGAAAAATGCTGAATGAATCTCAAAACACATCGGAAATGGGGACACTAAAAAGTGAAGCACACAGCTGGGACTGTAGTGCTTTACTTAATTATTTGTTCTTAAGTTTTAATACATTTATTAAAAGTTGTAATTATAATAATAAATGCACAACATAACAATAATTCTCATACATATTTGTCATATTACTTATATTCTAAGTACTATTCTATATTAAGTACATCTATAGAAGTACTGTACAATGATGTATTTCCTTGCATGCTCCTTAATACGTCACTACATTTCAGAGGCAAAGATTTGACTCTTAACTTCATTGATTTGATAACATGAGTACAATCATATAAACAGACAATGAATCACGAATGATTATGGTGAAGAACTGAAATGATCCATTGATTTGATACACAACCTACCCAAAAGTGTGGTAAAATAATAAATAAGCTCCACCTTTACATTTATGTATGTTCTGACATACAAGGGATTGAGCGGGATTCGAAACCGGCTCGCAGGGTGTATTTCGGCTACTTCTCGGTTATCAAACATAGACCAACACGCTAGTATGTCCTTGGCTCAGTGGGTACTGTACCGGACTTCGAATTAGGGGGTAGCAAGTTCGAGTCCCTCTGCAGTCAGCATGTTGTTGTGTCCTTTGCAAGACACTTCACTCCAAATTACTCCTGTGGGGATTATCCACAGTACTGAATGTAATTATATTAATTATATTCTATACCTGACCCATTTTTCCCAATTTAGTAAACTCACAATGGAATAACTTAGCAAATCAAATCAAATCTATGTAATGGAGAAAACTGATAATTAGAAACCAAATACAAAAATAAATAAGGCAGTTTTTAAGATGCAACATTGTAATTTGAAAATGTGTTGTATTACTGTCATGTAAGAAAAAAGCTGTAAAATGAATTTAAACCTCTCCCCTGCAGGTTTTTGGAGGTCTGGTTTGGATCCTGGTGGCATCGACTGGGGTTAAATATGAAAACCCGATGGGCTGGGTGATGTCCGTGTCCGTCTTCTGCTTCGTGATGACGACACTCTGGTTCTTCATCTTCCTCTGTGGAGCCAATCGGAGCAGCAGCTGGCCCGCCCTGGTTAGTCACGCCCATCACCTGCTGATTGGCTAATTCAAATACATGAGTCTGATAATAAATAAATTAGCATTTTACTTTGTCCTAAAGGCACATTTATTTTGTGTTTGTGGTTGGATGCCTTAGATAAGATCTGACCAGCTGAAGAGATTTTAACTTTTTCTTACACAACATAAATCATGTCACTAAGTAAACTCCTAAGTTTCCGAAGCTTCTATGTATAATTTGAATGGCGGTTGCAAACAAGTAACTAATAAAACGTCATCAGGGCAAACACAAGTCCATCTTTGGTGGTGATGAGTAGCCAATAGACCAGGATGTAGTTCCTTCATAGCCTTACATTAGCCTTTTACTTCTGGCAATTGCATGTATGCCTAATCACAAAGGGGTGTTAATATGTGAAGATTGTCCTGCTGAACAAAACATGCAAACATCATAAACATATGTTTGCCAAAGAGCTTATTTTCTCCAATATTCTGAAATCCAATGAAATAATCCTATTGCTTTTTGTCGAGGGAGCCAATTCAACGCTTACTTCCAGGTCTGCCTACAAAATACGTCATCCCACCGCTCTATAGGCAGTGCATAGATGGCCAAAAGTGCAGGAGTTTTAACTGCAAAAAACAATGAAACTACTGCCACAAAGTTGGAGCACAGCATTCAGACTATTGGAAATGTCCTCGTATGCTTTAAAACCCCTTAATTGCCAGACCAAGAAAGAATCTTTGGAATTTTTTTTGCATCTAGAAGTGTTTTTGTGCACAACATGTCAACCAAATGGTAGAGATGGCTAAATCAGATGGACTTAAACTTTTTTTTTTTTCAACAAGATATCAAGCCACAAAATGTGCACAACCAAATGGTGGTGCTGGCTGTTAAAGGGTTAACTTCATACCTTCATCAACATGTCGCCCAACTTTTTTTTTGTTTCTTTTCAGGATGTGGGTTATCATTTTGTTGCGACGGTGTTCTACCTCAGTGCGTCGGTGCCGCTGGCCTGCGTCACGGTCCTGGAGGGCCAGGCATTTGCAGCATTAGCACCATTAGCGCCTGTGTCGGCGTTGAACTCAGATTTCCTCCTTGAAGCTCGCAAGATCTACAAGCTGCACATTGCTGCACACACACACACACACACACACACACACACACACACACACACACACACACACACACACACACACACACACACACACACACACACACACACACACACACACACACACACACACACACACACACACACACACACACACACACACACACACACACACACACACACACACACACACACACACACACACACACACACACACACACACACACACAAGGTGGGATTTTCAGTATCATATACGATGTATTCTGTATGTTTCAGCTTTTCAGTGAAGCTATACCTTGGTTGGTTATTGGCTAATGGTTACCCTAGGTGACCTTTAAAACAGTGTGTTGACATAACTTAATTCTACTTCAATGTGATGATTTGACTTTCTGTGTGTGTGTGTGTGTGTGTGTGTGTGTGTGTGTGTGTGTGTGTGTGTGTGTGTGTGTGTGTGTGTGTGTGTGTGTGTGTGTGTGTTTCCAGGTGATGTCCTTTTTGGCCACTCTTTTCTACTTCATGCATACCATTTTCTCTGCCATTCGATGGAAGAGGTCTTAAAGAAACCAAATACCCAGCTGACCTGTCATTGGAGGAAAAACAGAATGACTTTTTTGTTGTTGTTGTTGTGTCTCTTAATTTCAAGGTCAACATGAGTTACTTTAAAAGAAAAAACGAAATGCCAAATATCAAATGAAGGAGGGAAAGGTAAACAACCAGAATATTGCTAAATGTTAATTGTTTATTGGTCTCATTATCAAGGTCTTCCCAACAAATATTATTACAAATATATATAATTACCCCACAATTCTATAATCAGTATGGCAGCAGTTTCATCAGAAGGTAAAGAAGACTGAAAAGTTAAAATATGTTTGCAAAACAAAAAGACATATATAATATATTAGAAAAAAACAGTAGTAGGCCTATAAGGTAAATGTGTGTCAATAACTAATTCAACCACGGATGTAATAACATTTCCAGGAGCAGGATATACATTATGATATTTTTCAAGTTCAGAACATATTTCTTTTCATCATTCTGAAAAATTTGAATAAAGTGTCGTTGGCTTTAGGTGGTTTTGCTGTACAGGTAAAAGGACCAATGACCCCCCCCCCCAAACTTATTTTGCAAGTCAAAGTATTTGACTTTTCATAATCGTCAGGCTGTAAACATTTCTACCAACCAAACTGTCATTAAAACATTTCATCCACATTTAATAGCAGATCTTAGCACATTTAAAATGCTTAGATCTCCTCAGAGGCTGATAAAAACCTGAAACCTTGAATATTTAAAACTTGATTTCCTGCTTGTTTTCTCCATGTTTACAATGAGCAAAAGCTTAATGTATAATGGATCAACTTTCCCCCTTAACCCCCTTTTTTAAATTACATTTTGATACAAGTTCTTTCTTTTCTTTCTGTTTGGATATACAGTATGTTCGGATGTTTCCACATGATTTATCATTTGAATCTGAATGAAAATAATTTCACTTTACAGGTGTCTTTCTATTTGAAATCTTTGAAAATAAATTGATTGGACATTAATCCTGGTTTCCCTGTTTTTACTTTTCAATTTTCCATTATAAGGAAACACATTGTCATTAAATACCATGGGAACCATTACCTTTCTGCACCATGAAACATCGCTTGCACGTCAAATTAGCCAGCCATTTCTATTTGTACAACATTGAGGAAAAATAGCAAGTGATCACAACATGTTTCAGTCTCAATTTTATCACATTTTTGTGCCAACGTAAATAATCTCTGAGGGCTTCTAATTTTGAATGTTAGATGTATATACTGTATACACTCCAAATGTTACTCTTGCAGGCTTACTACTTTCTGTATATATTCTTTAGTTTGACAGCTTAATAATATTTACGTTTTTGTCTTCAGGAAATACTTTACAGCCTCTGATGGGTTCCTATATTATAAAATATTACTGAAATCTGTCCAATCCAAACAGTGGGACTTTGGTTTGAGTTAATGCAGTTGCAAAATCACAAAGTAGAGCCAGCGCAGAGCGGATGTCATGACTCGTCATGAACACATCATAAATAAATTAAATGGAAAATTAACTCAAAAATTAAACTTCCGATGCTGAGGCACCAATAAAAACCCTGACCACCGTATGCCCAAAGTAGAAGTACAAGTAGTAAATACACCTTTCTGTAAGCCCTTTCATTTGTTAGTTAGGCTTTTTTCAGAATTTCAAATTATAGGTCTACCTAACATGCATATTTGCTAACAGCTAACACATAATAAAGGTCATAAACTGACTTCAACCTAAAACTTCTTCAGATATATCCCAGAAGCCCCCAGGACACACACATCTCCCCTGGTAGTTTTAACCCCCCCTTCACAGTTCAGAAGCTCACATCAAACACAAGAGATCCCTGATTGCTGTGAGAAGAAGAGGGGTATGCAGTGTGTGTCAGGAAGAGATGGCTGCGACCATGGCTCAGCCGATGAGCAGCCTGCCCAGCGGACTGGGGGTCTGCACCACGGCCCCCGATATCTTCTACCTGCCAGAACTGGTGAGTGGACAGAGGACAGAGGAAATGACCTTCAAATCAGAGGGGATTCTTCCTGTTAGGATCCCTTTTTGGTAATTGATTTAACTAAATGTATCTGAACAAAGTGTTCTTATTACAATTAATATTGCAACACACCTCTACTTAAGTAGAAGCACTAATACCACAGTCTAAATATACTCAATTACGAATAAAAGTCCTCGGTTCAAATGTTACTTAAGTAAAAGTACAGAAGTATTATCAGCTAAATGAACTCAAGTATCAAAAGTAAAAGTATTAATTGTGCAGAATACCTCTTATGAATGTATTACATTTCCCTGTGTTTATCATCAGAAAATACATATGAGATTTATTTTTTTTGTATTTAGTAACACGTCAATATGGAGCTCATTTTGGAAAGTAAATTAAAGTAAATTAAATTAAATATACAGTATATAATACATACACATGTATTTATGTAAAAATAAAGTTTGAAATACATTTAGGGCAGTAAAACATTTTCCTCTGAAATGTTTTAAAGTTGAATTACAAATTAGCACCACATTCTACTGCTACTAGAAAATGCCCTTAGTAAATAGTAATGACCTAAATGATTTGATAGCATCTTAGAAATACCACAATTTGCCTTAATTAGTGGCTGCTATAACATCATGCATCATTGATAATTCAAACTCTTTGAATAGAAGTGTGTGTTTGAGTGAAATGTAAAGACATTGAAAGACATTCCTTATATGGGCGGAGCACCTTCAGATCTCACGTTTCTCTCATATTGTATTTGTGCGAATACAATGTGTCAACTCTTCTTCTTCTCTCAAAGAAGAAGAAGACAAAAGATAGAAACTGCTCATATGACCGCTGGAATCTGTCAGAGGAAGCTGTTCAGGTTTATTTACACCTGAATGTATTCTAAGTTGTTTATTTGAGCTTTTATTTATCAAGGGCAGGGTTGTGATGAGGTGCCATTTCAAGTCACACTTTGGATTCCAGAGAGTTTCCACTGTAAGGATGTGGTCGACACTTTGTCTACAATAACTTGGCATTTAAACACCACCGATCATGAGCTCAGAGACCTGTACAAAGTAAAGAGAAGTGTTTGTTTACTCAACATTTAGAGAGATGTGGCTTCTAATCCTGCTGATACTGTAAGATACCACAGAATCCAAAGTTGTAACTGTGCAGCTTTAAAAAAGGAGCTATTGACTTTAAACACTGGTGACAAAAAAAATAATTGCCTGCATTCAAGTCATATTTGATAAATAACACAGGTAAGCAGTGTCCACATCTAAATAAGGGCGGTGAAGGATGTGTAAACAGCAAAAGGAGCTCCTCGGATCAGTTATCAGGACACAGAAACTGTGAAAAGTTGCACCAGAATGATTAGACCCTTGTTTAGAAACACTCTTATCCATTTTAAACTGCCTTATCCTTATGCCCCCAATCTACTTTTAAACTGTGATGGTGGAGGTAGTTTTAAGGTGAACAAAAACAAACAGCTTAGTCTAATACGACTGAAAGAAAATATGTGTTGAGGTTGCAGGTCGTTTTGGGGGAAATACCCTGCCTGAAGGGAGGGAAAATGTTAGCCTTTGTAGACCATTTACATGCACAAAAACCTATATAACACTGTACAAGAAAAGGAGAACACAAAAAAGCATAGGGCCCCTTTAAGGCGACTCTTGCACCAGCATCAATCTTAAAGGTCCTCTATTATACTGTTTTTCATCAATATGTTATAGGTCTCAGATATATACAGAACATGTCTCTGAAGTGTTTGGCTCCAAACACCAAACAGATCATTGCATCATTACCCATAATCCCCTCTGTTTCAGCCCTGTTTCAAAAGTGCTGATTCTCTGTCTGTTATTTTAGATGAAAATAAGGAGCCCCTCCCCACGCCCCTCTGAGAGACATTTGGTTAAAAATAACACAATGGTGCTCTAGGAGGAGATTCAGGTGATAAGGTGAGGGGGGGTTACCTTGGTTGCTGATTGGCTAATTGTTATACAAGCCAACAAATCGTTATGACATCATAAAGTGGCACAAATCTGATCAGCTCATTTTCAGACAGGTTTTTATATAAATGGATCAGGACAAAAAGAGAGGAAATCTTTTTTCCTGAAACTTTCAGAGTCTCTTTACACAGAGGGGACATGTTTATGTATAACTTTCGGAAACAGTTCTAAGTTGGTTTGAATCCTACTTAAAGAACAGAAAAAAACGTTGTTTCTATAGGTAAATACACATCTGAGTTGACAAATATGACATGTGGGGTTCCTCAAGGCTCCATCTTGGGGCCTCTTCTCTTTAACATCTACATGCTACCACTGGCTCAGATAATGAAGAACAACAAAATAAGTTACCATAGCTATGCAGATGACACACACATTTACCTAACCATTTCACCAGGAGACTATGCTCCAATTCAAACACTGAGTAAGTGCATTGAACAAATTAATGACTGGATGTGTCAGAACTTTCTCCAATTAAACAAAGATAAAACTGAGGTAATGGTTTTTGGAGCCAAGGCAGAACGTATAAAAGTTAGCGCTGAGCTTCAGTCTGCAATGTTCAAAACAACAGATAACGCCAGAAATGTAGGTGTAGTCATGGACTCTGACCTGAGTTTCAACAGTCACACAATCACCTAAAGAATATATCTAGGATTAAAAGACTAATGTCACAGCAGGATTTGTCTTGTCCATGCTTTTATCTTCAGTAGACTGGACTACTGTAATGGTGTCTTTACAGGTCTATTAAAAAATCTATTAGAAAGCTGCAGCTAATTCAGAACGCTGCTGCTCGAGTCCTCACTAACACTAAGAAAGTGGATCACATCACTCCTGTTCTGAAGTCTTTACACTGGCTTCCTGTGTGTCAAAGAATAGATTTTAAAATACTGCTGCTGGTTTATAAAGCACTGAATGGTTTAGGCCCAAAATACATTTCTGACCTCCTGCTAAATTATGAACCATCCAGATCTCTCAGGTCTTCAGGGACTGGTCAGCTTTCTGTCCCCAGAGTCAGAACTAAACATGGTAAAGCAGCGTTCAGTTATTATGCTCCAAATATCTGGAACAAACTCCCAGAAACCTGCAGGTCCGCTGCAACTCTGACTACTTTTAAATCCAGGTTAAAGACTTTTCTTTTTGCTGCTGCTTTTAATTGAACTATTCACATCTTAAACTGCACTGTAACTTTTATCCATGTATTTTTTCTTTTAATGTTTATTTTATTATCTTTTCTTTTTAATGACTGATTTTAAATGCCATTTTCTTAATGTCTTTCATTTTTTGTAAAGCACTTTGAATTTCCTTGTGTTGAAAGGTGCTATATAAGTAAAATTGCCTTGCCTTGCCTATAACAGACATGAACAAGTGGATTTTGCATAATAGGTGACCTTGGAGGTGAGCATCAATCTTAATTAGTCTTAAAATACTTCTCACTGATCTTTCAATTATTTTTTATTAAGAGCTACTTCTGATTATTATAAATTGAACTATTGCCAATCATCAGTAGGCTACCTACAGGGTGGAGGTGTATTTGTTTAGATTTAATCCCAAACTTTTTTCTACTTTTAAGATTAAATCAAATAAGATGTAAAAACGAGATTTAGATGTATATGCTGCTAATTTGTTGATCTCTCAACCTCAGCATTGCTCTGCATCGCGCTGCACACTGACTGTTTGCTATAAATTCAACTTTATAAGACACACATGTAGCTGACTGCAATGTTCATGAACCTCTACACTTATGTACTGAAAGTTAAGCGTCGTAAATAATAAAACCTAAAACTCACTTTGTTTTTGACAAATATTGTGTGAGAGATGAATAGGATGCGAAACACACAATATCTGTGAATCTGTGAATTCCATTCTATTTTAATGTAAATACTGCTATATTTTATTGTACTATATTTTTCATCAATTTTTAATGTTATTATAGTTTTCTTAAAATAGTAGTAAACCTATTTCTGATTCTGAAAAAAAACATAATACAATCGCAATTACCAATCAGCAGCGTGTTAGTTATAGTTTCAGTTCAAGGTGGGGTAGGTAATTTTGGAGAAACCAGCTCGAGATCGCTTGAATTTGAAAATACACAACCGGAAAAAATCTGCCACTTCCTCACAGAGCCCCTCCTCCAACACACACGAACGCGCACATGACCAATGAGGGCACGAGATAAGTTTGTGCACAGATGGAAGGCTGACAGGCAGGTAGGCCATCCAGTTATTTTATCCGGGCCGGTTCAGATAATTGGTCGTGCTTTTTACAGCGCCACGGCTTCCAGATTACATTTTTTTATGTATTTATTGTCAAAGCATTTAATATATTCATTGCTATCAGGATGTTAAGAGCATTCCATGGAATATAACAAAAAGTGTTTCTGAAATAAAGTACATAGGCACCTACATAGGCACCACCTTAAAATGAAAGAGATCAAAAAATAATGTTTGTAAGCTTTCAAAATTTGGATTGAAATTAGAGAGGGAGTGGAGTGTGTGTATTCCTTTATAATATCACAGTTTCAGCAACAATTTAAGAAAACACACAAAGTCTGCAAACTATTATATGAGCTCTCTCGGCTCAAAGAGGTATACGCTCCAGTGGCGCAATCGGTTAGCGCGCGGTACTTATAAGACAGTTCCTGCAGAGCAATGCCGAGGTTGTGAGTTCAAGCCTCACCTGGAGCACTTCTATGACTAGGTAGACTGTAAAGCCTGGTGTTTATTGCTTGACAAAGTGTTGGCATTGTGCGTGTTATGTATTAAATATTGCGATACAAAAACACCTCGGCCTGCCATTCAGTCCTGTGAAAACTCCAGTTAGATTACTACTTCCGCGATCTCATTACAATGATTCCTTGTGTTTCCATTTCCAAGACTCAAGTGGGAGTGCTTTAACTCCTGAAAAAAACAATGTTGTTCTTGATAACCACTGCATTTCTTCAGCCATCAACTGTACTGGAAAATCATGTTTTGAAATGAGTTAAGCAGCATCATTTTTGATGATCACATTTCTTTCTGTTATGGAGGAACAAAGCCTCCCTGTTGTCAGAGGACGTCAGAGTACAGATACAAGCGGCATTATTGAATGCTCCAGAGACAGAAAAGTTATTATCACAAACACACTTTCACAGATCCATACTTTATTATATTAGTACAAGTCTTTTCAACAAATCCTAGGGTGAGAAAGCACATTGATTTTACAGTTATAAAAGAAAACATTGATATCTAGGATCTGAGCGTTTCTTATTGACTTTTCTGGGAGTATCTGGAGAGTTTTCAAATGTGTCGTCTTCATTTGGAGAAACAAGTAACCTTTGTCCTCGGATGACAAAACAACACATCTGATAGATTTGGAACATAAACTGACATTTTTCTGGAGAACAAATGCCCCTTTTTTTTCGTTTCAGCTTTCCTAGGCAAAGCAAGACATTGTGACAACCCTCCATCAGTCCAGTGCCCCTCACTACCAGATAGTGCGTTTGACCCCCGCCCATTTTGAGTGTTTGATGCCCTGCGCGGCCTGCACGTCGTCCCAGTTCAGCCGGGTGTTGGGGATCTCGTCCACGGGCTCCGGGTCGGGCCTCGCCCCCTCTTTGGGGCTGGCCACCACCACGGGCAGGGGGCCGCGCTGCGCCTGGTACTCCACCACGTGCAGCTGCTTCCTGTCCGCCAGAGTCTGGTGGATTTGCTGCAGCATGGAAGAAGAGAAAGATGTTGATGCAAATAGGTATAAGGAGAAGTAGGTAAGAAGATCAATGTGATTGCGACGCGTATCTCAGCGAGACAATTTCAAAAAAACTTTGGTTTGTCTGATGGTAGAAAGGAAAACAGAGATAGAGGAAAGTTATATGAACAGCTCCAGAGGCTAAACATCTGCAGTGTATCATAAAAAATATAATGTACACAGAGACATATTTCAGCTGATCATTTTTCTCTACATTATACACCTGAACGTCATAATGCTTTATCACTTTCTGTTTGTTTTACTCTGTTTTGTTGCTGGTTTTTTGTTCATTTTATTTTCTGTGTCTAAAGATTTTTATGTGAAAGCACTTTGTTCGAAAGATGCTATGTAATCAAAAGTTAATTATATTATTATTATAACTTCAAAAGTGCATGGAGAAGGGGAAACGTGTGATTTTGGTGGTACACTTTGTTTCAAGGCCATTGCATTTCAGTTTGTGGGGCTTTAGGGTTGACCCTGATAACGGCTTGAAGCTTGTCTTACAATCAAGTGTTCCTGGAGTGTCTGGAGATTTTTTTTGATTATCCGAAATGTTTAGGACCTCCCTTTATTGCATGGTAGCAGATACATTTTTCTAATGAAACCGTCCCATTGGAAAGCCCTCGCACTATCTCAACGTGACTTCACCTGATTGGCTAATCCGGTGAAGAAGGCCCTGGTGATGTTGAGCAGATTGACGGATCCTTCCACCTTGCAGTAGAGGTCCTTCATTCCGATCAGTTTACAGAGAGTGATGACGGCTCGATGGCAGCGCAGACCGTAACCTGCAGAGAACACACGATAAGACTTTATTTATCCCGAAGGAAATTGTTGTGCCAGAGTTACACACATACAATAAACACAGCAGCATATTAGTAAAACTGTACACTAACAGTGCAGTAAAAAGAGCAATTAAATATCTACAGGAAACGTAGACGGTCACATAATTAATGTAAATATTAACAGTATTTAGCGGTGCAAAAAAACATAGTGGCAGATACACGTTATCATAGCACATTATCAATAATGATATTGCACATATATAGCAGCGAGTGTTTTGTAATGATGGTAATGATATTTATATTGCGCAGACATTATCATCACCATGGGATACAAGGGGGGGACATTTATACGTTTTCTCTCACGGTATATGTCGTCTGATACGAAGTGGGATAAAGTAAATTATATTACATATACAATAAAAACTTTAATATTGTGTTTGTTTTTTTTAACCATAATTTAGGGGATAAAGGAGACAATGTTTAAATTGTCCAAATCCCTCCAATTGTATGACCGTGAGATTTTACTAGTCATTGTTCAGGATGTAAAAAGGTGAAATTTGTCCAAGCATGCAATCAAACAAATAACGATAAAAACTTTGAAATATAACTATCAATTTGTATCAATATTTACATCGGTTAAAAAGTAGCTTTTCTTACTAGAATATTAATATTTTACTGATAAAAGTACGAGTATATTTTTATGCAGAAATGGTTTGGAAAAGTACCTGTAAGGAAAAGGTGTTGCCTACATGTCTTCCCTCGTCACATAAAGTAATCAAAAGTAAGCTACACCTACTAAATACTTAATGAACAGAGACGTACCTTCGTTTTGTTTCTTCATGCAGAGCGTCGTCCTCTTGAACTTAGAGTTAATGTCATGATAAACTGTTGGAGAGAAAAACAACTGAGTTACAGTCTCTGGATTCAGACCTGGAAAGACAGAGAACATATACCTTATAACAAAGCGTCTGATTATGTCATGGTGCCAAGTGAAGGCTCTGGTGTTTTGTTATGCATCTTTCCTCCTGCTCTCCCTCAGGTCCTGTGTTTCTCTACCTGCCCACCAGATGTCCTTCCACATGCAGCAGCTGTGGATCATTATTTATTCAGACTCTAAATCCCTGAGCAGGAGCTGCTGAACCACGTCTGACAAACGGTGAAACTGTACAGGAAACTGCAGCTTGATGTTGCTCTTGTGTCACATCCCTTATAAAACACCACACTCGCTGCTCTCCATTAGCCCTCCGGTTTGAATACATTTGACTGAATGAGTGAGGATTTGCTCTTGGATGCTGCACCATCAGAGGAAGGAGTTAAGTAGAAGGAATTAACTGAGATGATGGATGAGAGAAGTTTGAAACTCAGAGGAAATGTCCTGCTGGGTGAGGAAATCTAAGATGCAATACTAAATGTCACACGCAGAGGAAGATGAACATTTGCAGTCTCTGCGGGAGGTTCAGGTTCATTTGGAAAAAGTGCGTCTTCTGTGTGAGGCATGACTCAGACTGAACAACGACAAAGTGAAAGCAGGTAGAAAAAAAGAAGCAAATTCCTCCTCCAAGAGGTTTTGATTTCTTCCAACAAAAGTTTGAAAAACGCCAAAACAAAGCATCAAACATGCCGCCATATTCAAATGTATTCTAATTTACTCATTCATTCATTTCTACTGAACACTGGAGCTACATGAATATTCATAACCAACCCTGGTCCTGTCCTTGGAGAGAGGGAATATGCTGCCAACATGTACCGGAAGGTCAGTGGAGCGCTTTGTTTTGTTTCTCAAGCAAAAACGACATTTTATGGCCAGGTCCGGAACATCCAGATGTTGGACTTTCTGATAATGCAGCTTAACATAAATGATGAAAAACTGTTAATCACCAGCCCTCACCTGGTGGAAGAAATCCAAGCACTGGACCACCACCAAAAACTAAAGTGGCCTGCATGCAATCTGGCCACTGGAGGTCACACATTTACTTAATTTGTTACAGCTTATCGACTTCCGAATAAACAAAAATCTTTCGGGTAAAAATAAAGGTTGACAGAGGATTCAGTGTTTGAGCACAAAAGGTGACAAAAATGATCGAAAAAAAACCTGATCAATCACATATTTTAATTTGATTGCAAAACTAGCAAGAAAAAAACAAGTTTGTCTTTCTAAAAAAAACTGCGAGAATAGGACGGAAGAAGTAAACAACTAATCACATGACGCTCCAGACAGGGTGCAGATGGTCCAACAGTGAGAGCTGGCATCCATGTGGACTTGCAGAATTTAAATATACCACAGTTTTGAGCTCAAACTGTGAGGAAATACAGACTCCTCTCGTCTGGAACCGTGCCGAAACAGGAAGCCAACGTTCCCCTCCGGTGGGCGCTGGACGATGACTCACACATTCATCTCTCAGCAGCAGCACAAGAAGCCAAATGTCGTTTCACAATAAGGAAGTATAAGTAGTGCACTTTCAGACCTCTCTTCACAAATCCATTTTTTCCATTATGTGGCTTGTGTAGGTGCTAGCAGGTGATTTGAGGGGAAAGTGCAAGGAGTGGGGAGGAGATGAAGGAGAGGAGGAGGAGGAGGAGGAGGAAGAGAGAGAAAAGGAAACTAGAGGACTTTAGGTCATGGAGTTGTGGAGTGGGAGAGGGTATTGTGAGCGCCTCGGTTTCTAGAAGTAAAGCCACATTCATTTTCTCAGAGACAATGCTATGTGACTCACAGCTGGATCAGTACTAATTCATCTGTCAAAGGAAACTGAGCTGCATCCGGAACAATCTTGTTATTAAATGATATGAATATTAAAATGAAAACTTTGACTTCCAGATAGGGCCTGGCAATATCAAACAGATATCATATGGTGATATGAAACAAGAAAAAATAAAGTTAGAATATGAACAACTTGGTAGCCGTAACATGAACAAATGAGTGTTGCATTATAAACGGTAGTGTTTCCATGCTGAGTAACAATGAGGATGTTGTTGAAGACTAAAAGGAAAAAAAAGGGGAAATGCACTTACTGGTCATGTCGTTGTATAGCTCTATGTAATGCAGGTAGTGGATAGCTCGGTTCTTGGCCTGAAGATCACACAAACACATTGTTGTCATTGGTTTGCTAAGTGTTTGTTATCATTATTATTATTAGCATCTAAGTTAGGAAGTTGCTGCAGTCATAGAAACATTTTATTAACGTAATTGTTAAGTTACAAAATCATAAGAAGCAGAACACAAATGATTTTCTCTGTGGGACTGCCCGGTGATAAAGCCTTTTGTAAAGAAAATACTGAGTTACATAATAATTGAGAACAGGCATATATTTATAGAAGTATATTTGATGTGGATCTTGTGGCATATATTTTAAACTGGTTAGACTTTCTTGTATTACAGAATCTGAAGGGAACACACATCTGTTGATAATATACATAGCAGTTTGGATTTGTATGCAAACAATGATAAATGTGGTTTTCCTAATCTGGGTTTGGTGGAAATGAAGGGTCCTGTTATTGACTAAAATCTATAAAAGCACTACTAAATTAGCCTAAATGGAAGTTATTATTCATCAAAGCCCTGACACTCTGGTAAAAACAATGTATTGTAGTATGTCAATTAGTATTTTACTACTGACTTTGACCTAATAACTCAATTATATTCCAATTTAAAATACAAACATCAGGGTTCATACACTTTTTCACCAATGATATTCAATGACTTCTTCATGACCTTTACCTAATTTTCCATGACCCAAAACATTACTCTTTCTCAGCGTACCACTGAAAATGGTTTATTTTAACATGGAACAGGAAAATAAGATCTGAAACATGTTGTGCCTATCTAAAACAAATCCAATAGTAGGCTTACTAGCTTCTACACGCTAAAGCAACTAAGATCTCTCACCAGCAAAATACCTCGTCAGTTAAATGCCATTTCACGTTTCATTACTATACGATACAGTATTTATTATCATTATAGTATTACTATTTCTGCGATTAGATAAAATGTAAATTATATTTGATGCAACTTTAGTTACATTTCCATGACTTTTCCAAAACCTTGGAAAAAATATAGTTTTCCATAACTTTTCCAGGGCCTGGAATTAGCATTTTGAATTTCCATGACTTTTCCAGGTTTTTAATGACCGCAAGAAGAACCCTGAAACATCGGGATATTAACACAAAAGCTGACTCGATTAACTCAGAATGAAATAACTCTGCGGTCTTACCTTCCTCAGAGCTGTGTTTCTGTCTGCTGCTTTACCCACTGCAAATCCTGGAGGAGAGAAGAGAGACGAATGTGGTATTCATTGTTAGCAATACTGCAAATAAACGCATATATCATGAGCTTATATGATCATTGTAACATGTGTATTAAAGCAGCCCTAGCAGCCTCTGTAATGACAGGTTGAAGGCAGGTGGATCTCAGGAGTCTGTGGAAGAGTTTCCTCAGCATTTCTGCACATTTGATTTAGTAGCTCACTTCTGAAAAGCTGTCAAATATATTTCCCCGTATCTACACAGAACACCTTGTTTTCACAATTTGAGAAATTCACTGAAACTGTCAAAAATGTATGTGATTCATGTTCTTTAATTTTTTTTTTTAAAGGACATTCTTCTTCTTCTTCATTTCTTTCAAATGATTCTCAGTGCTGTGACATAAGTTTAATTTGCAGAGTGTCTAACCTGCGGCTCCTTTGCCGTTTCCCACGGCGACGAGACAGCTGATGGACCTCTTCCTGCCCTCCTTAGCTGTCATTTTGAACACAGTCTTCAACTGCAAACAGCAAGAGATGAAACATAAACCACAAACACTAACACAACCTGACTTCTATCACCTTCTGCGTATTTTAGAATAGATTTAATTCATGATCCCAGATCGTGAACTTTTTAACACACTTATTATATAAAAATGTACACCACTGTGTGTGGCTGAAAACACGTAGAAAGACCAACTGCACACACAAACCAACTTAGAGAGTTTCCTTCGTGTGTTTTGAATATAGCTATAACTGTGTTGGACATGTTATTGGTGAAATTGCTCATTGTGTGCCATTGTGTTTGTACCAAGTGTATTTAATCAGAGCAAAAATATCAGCCAATCAGCGTAAGCCATTTGTGATCTGATGTTATTTGTCTTTTTTACCCAAATCTCCCACACGAAGAAAGAGAATCCAAAACAAACAACTTAAAGAAAAGAGGCTTGTTTTCACTCTTATTGTACATGTTATAATAATGATGTAATCTTTTTTGATTTAAATCCAGTCTTTCAAATTGTCCTTGATTCCATAGGTTTTTGAGGTTTCTGCTCCAGGCTAATAAAGGTATTGTTCCAACTAAAAGAAGTGTCTGTGTGTCAGTGTGTGTTTCTGCGTAGGTGAAAGCATTTGCAGTTGTAGCACTACAACAGATTGTTAAGACAGTTTATTGTGTGTGTGTGTGTGTCCGTGTTGTCAATCCAGACCAGAAAACCTGTCCAGATTTGAGTGACTTTTATCGATCTGTTAGTACACCGAGCAAACAGTCATCTGTCACACACACACACACACACACACACACACACACACACACACACACACACACACACACACACACACACACACACACACACACACACACACACACACACACACACACACACACACACACACACACACACACACACACACACACACACACACACACACACACACACACACACACACACACACACACACACACACACACACACGTACACACACACACACAGCAAGCTGTCCTTCCTGATTTACAATCTACAATTTATCACCAGGGGGCAGCATTGAATCACCACCCAGAGAGGAAGGAGTGGCGGAGAGAGGGGAAGTGATTAGGGGAAGGAGGAAAGATGATGCTGGAGTTAACGAGAGGGGGGGAGAGAGAGAGAGAGAGTGGGTAAAGGAGGAAATACAGAGGTCAGAAGAGATGGATGAGAGAGGAGAAGTGGAGGGCTTGAGGGAGGAGAAGAAGAGATTAAAAAGAGATTTTAAGAAAGAAGAAGGGACAATTAAGACATGACATTATTTAGATGACAAAATGAAGAAGAAACAAGGAAAGGAAAGAAAATCAGTAGGAGGGAACGCAGTGAGGAATAAAAGAAAACTAAAAGGAGGAGAGACGAAAAGGGAGAGGAGGCAGGGTGACACAAGTGAGCAGCAGAGAGTGAAAGGTCTCCGTCTGTCCAGAGTCACAAACAATGTGTGTGTTGTATTGTACACGCGGATATGTGTGTGTGTGTGTGTGTGTGTGTATGTGTGTAAGAGAAAGAAAGACTGAGAGTAATTGTCTGATGAAAAGAGTCAGTGTGTGTGGTGTCTTGACAACAGATGAACAAACTGCTGATTCTGCAAAAACCGTAATGAAGAACAGTACAACACACACATGTACACACGTACACGCACACACAAATTTGATACAACAACTAGCCAGTTAAACTTATGAGTTAATTAAACCAAGTTAATTAAGACAATTAGAGCACTGATTAGAAAATCTTTTAACCCTCATGTCTTATGAATACAAACATTAGTTTTAGGCATTTTCATTTTCTAACTACTTAATAATTCTATATTTAAAGCTGCGTTAATCAGCTTTGTTCTGCGAGCCAATTGGAGCCCAGAGAAAGCTTACACTCACTTGATGAATCTTGCATAATGTTTGCCAGTTTAAACATCCAGCGTCCAGATGTGGAGCAAAACTGGCATTAATGGCCGATGTTTGTCGGATATTACTCTCCTTTTAGAAGTGAAATGAATCCACGTCTCCTACAGAAAGTGTCTGTATCTACGGCCTTGTGGTTTTCGAGCCGCCCGTATGGGACCACCAGCAGCCGTTCAAAGATTTTATCTGAGCATTGACACACACTTCATCTCGTACATTTGTATCCCCGGCAGAGAGCAGAAGTGACAGAAATACAGCGCTGAGTTTGAGTTGAGGGAAAACTTCAAAGTCCAGATCTGCTTCCAGCTTCAGGAGTTACGTAACACACATTTCACTGAGGGATTTATAATCTGACTGCAGGGGCTACAGCAGAAGGATTGGGGTCAGGGCAGCAAACACCAACACACAACCCTATAGGCCCCCCACAGACACACACAACCCTATAGGTAGGCACCCCACACAACCCTATAGGCACCACACACAATCAGTGTTGGGTGTAACAGTAATTGAGTTACAGTAATATATTACTTTTTGCTGTAACGAAGTAATGTAACGCATTACTAATGAAATGTGGGTAATGTATTACCCGTTACAATGCTCAGTAACGCAGTTACAACACATTTTAACCCGAAATTAAATGGTGTTTTGTTTTTTAACAATGTACTAACATAGCGAGACATTCCGACACCATACACATTGTGCGGGTAGATTAGTAAACCTGGTGTTTACCCTTGAGGCTTCACGTCGGGATCTTCGGGGCAGTTGAATGTTATGCACCCTCTATTCAAAAAAGAGAACGGAGCGAAAAATACTAACAACAAATTGTGTCGGGTGCGCGTGACCTGCTCCGCTGCGCGTGCATCATTTCCAAAGTGCTTCCATAGCAGTGACGCACATCTGAGGATAATCATTTATACGAAAATGGTTAAAGCAACCATCACTAAACGCCAGCAACACTGCATCGACTGCAGACCGTAGCAACAGGTCAGATGGGGACATCACGTGACCCTCCGTTGTGACACTAGCTTACTCCCGCCTGACTCGCCGCCCTCGCCCCCGGAGCAGCAGTCTTCGTCGCACCAAACTACGCCGCCCCTATGCGGCCCGCAGGTGCCAGGAGACCTCGGCAAAACAGAGCCTGCCCAGGTATATCTAAACAAGTACCCGCCTGTACAGTGGGGTAAGGCGGTCATTTTGCAGCTCGTGGTATACAAATAGACAATGGCTAGAATATTCATGTGAAAATAGTGCCATAGTCTGCCATGCCTGTAGAAATGTTGGGTCAAAAATAATGCATACAATAGCACAGATGCCTTCACCACGAATGGCTACAGAAAGATCTCATATCCAAAGCTTCTCAACGAGCTGATGTTGCAGCTGAAATGATCTCCAGGTCACAAAGTCAACCTCACATGATGATGTGATTCCAGTTTTCAAGCACAGTAAATATTCTCTTCCCAGAGTATATGATGGGACCAAAGTGATGATTTAGTACATGGTTTTAATAATACTTTTGCATTTCAATGTTTGTCATTTCAAACCATGAGCTGGTTCAAATAATATGTGCCTTGATTTACAATATGTTCTCATTTTTTTTATCAGTACAGCTTTGAAGCTTCTGTGCTTTTCGTTGCCACAGTCCACTTTGGACTGTATGAAATATTTCAGGATTGCACTTTAACTCACTTGAAATGTTCTCACTTGCTTGGTTTCAAAACATAACAAATGCCATAATCTGTTCATTGGGACCATCAATGCTATTTCTCATTGCTGTTGCCGGCCACTATTGCTCATGTAAACCTACTACTGCTGCGCCCCTTGTAATCTCAGAGGCACCCTGAGTCATTTTGTTCTGGTCCAGCGCTCCGTCTTTTAACCTCTTTTCCTTTCTCTTTCTTTCCTTAGCAACCTTCATTATAGTCCTTGACACTGGTCTGTACTAATGTATTAACAACGTGTCACATGTTAAGAATTTACAATCAGAATCGAGTATTCAACTAAGCCGTGTAATACAAGTTGTTAGTCGCCTTAATGGCCTACATAGTTGTTATGCTATACCACATCGCCCTTCACTGGATGTATAATGAGCTGCACTAAACTACATTTCAGCATTTAAAATACCTAGCCATTCTTTTGCGGTTATTTTGGTTACACACACACACACACACACACACACACACACACACACACACACACACACACACACACACACACACACACACACACACACACACACACACACACACACACACACACACACACACACACACACACACACACACACACACACACACACACACACACACACACACACACACACACACACACACACACACAGCTTGTATTGAGGTATCTACACCAATTACACGTTTTTTTTCATAGCTAATAAAAGAAAAAAACAACCAATAAGTTATTAATTGTCATGTTTCAACAGGACTTGAATATACTCATAGCAGTGTTTTGTCAGAAGGGTCTGTAAGTCTCCAGTGATCTGGAGCTTTTGGCTATACATGTGATTGTTTTTGTATTATTTGACTTTAACTATATATTTATTTGTTGTTCTTTTCTTTTCACCATATCTGTAAAGCATCTTTGTGCACCTGCAAAAGCGCTAACAAAATAAATCTATTATTATTATTATTAGGGCTGTCAAGTTAACGCGTTAATAACGCGTTAACGCAAAAAAAAAATTAACGCCACTAATTATTTTAACGCGATTAACGCATGTGTATTTTTTTTCCTCGGCCGCCCCGTAGTTTCAGAGCGCATCGAGTTTAAAATACCATCTACAAGCTGATGCTGACAGCCCCGCTCCTGCCGCCCGCTTGCAGCAGACCACACTTCCACGCTCACCGGCAGGCACCGACTGGCCATCGGGAGGACCGGGAGGGTGTGTGTTTGTGTGGCCCGAGCGAGCGAGAGAGAGACCTTACGTGCATTACCGTACCGCAGTGTGAACGCGGCTATTGTTGTTGTTAGCATCTGGTGCTAGCTAGCTGCGCTAACGGATATAAGGAGCTGTTTTAATGAAAACAGAGGAGCGCCCTATCCACACAACTGCGCCGAGCACTTGACTTGATGCAGGAAGCAGACAGCGGGACATTGTACGAGAAGTCAGCACACTCATGATTGCAGCAACATGATTGCAGCGTCCAGGCAGCTCCCGTTCGAGCATATGCCTTGAGTTGCACATAGCTCCAACGATCACGATCACGATCGAACACACACACACACACACACACACACACACACACACACACACACACACACACACACACACACACACACACACACACACACACACACACACACACACACACACACACACACACACACACACACACACACACACACACACACACACACACACACACACACACACACACACACACACACACACACACACACACACACACACACACACACACACACACACACACACACACACAGTATTGTATGAGAGAGGTTCCAGGTTGAATTGAGGCGAATATTTGTAATGTTCAGAGGTTGTTGTGTTTAATATTCATGAGAATATTTGTCATTGTTCAAATGATAATAAACATTAGCATAAAGCATATTTGTCCACTCATATGTTGATAAGAGTATTAAAAACTTGAAAAATATTCCTCTAAGGTACATTTAGAACAGATAAAAAATGTGCGATTAATCGCGATTAACTATGGACAATCATGCGATTAATCGCGGTTAAATATTTTAATCGACTGACAGCCCTAATTATTATACATTGGTCATTTTAGGCGACATCCACCCATTGCTGCCAATAAAGTATATACTGAAATAATTCTGTGGTTCTGTAAAAAGGAGGGCAACAACATATTCCTTTAGAAACTCTAACTGTGCAGAGATCCTCTCCAGATGGCAACACTGTTTTCTGTGAATTAAAATCCAACACAAGTTGTTATTTCTCATGTTTCAATGTGACTTTTATCTACCGTAGTTGTCAGAAATGTGTTTGTAGCTTTACATTTGTCATTTTAGCTGAGATTCACACAACGCTCTCAATTAAGTATACACAGTAATAATAGTGTGAGTCTTTTGGCTGCAGGCCCGTAAAAGGAGGGTAACAACATATATTTCTTGCTATCTAAGAGTCTCTCCAGGTGAGATCTTAAACACTGTCTTTGTAAATTACAAACAAGTTCTTATTTCTTATGTTTTAATGGGACTTTTATCTAGTTTTCGTCTGGTGTGAGCACCAGGTGATGTTGCGCTTGACATTGGTCATTTTAGGTGACATACACACAATGCTGTTAATAAAGTATATATACAGTAATAATAGGTTTTTTTCCCCCTCAAATGCAAATTACACACATTCAATATTCTGTGTGCAGTGGCTGCAGGCCTGTAAATAGGAGGGCAACAACATCTCTCTCAAAGTAGACTCTCCACTTCTGCAGAGATCCTCTCCATACATACGGAAACACTGTTTTTGTAAATTAAATCCCAACAAGTTCTCATGTTTCAATGCGTCTTCTTTTTGTCAGAAGTGTGTGTAAATGTTCCCAGTGATGTTGAGCTTCGCATTGGTTATTTTAGGACATGCACACAATGCTGTTAATAAAGTATATGCCGTATTAATAGGGTTTTTTCTCCACCTCTGCAGAGATCCTCTCCAGAAACACTGTTTTTGTAAATTAAATCCCAACAAGTTCTCATGTTTCAATTAGACTTATTTTTGTCATAAGTGTGTGTAAATGCCTGCAGCGATGTTGAGCTTTTGGCTTTGTGTTTGTCAGTTTGGGCGTACAGGTAGTTGCAGCAGTTTGGGAGTGTTAGCGTTAGAGCAGATGGACGAGAGACAGCCTGGCGGTGGGAGGAAGCTTCAACTCGCTCTCACCGTTTCATCTCTTCTTTTCTCAATCTGTTGCTGCGTGTCTCCCTCTCTATCTCTCCATATCTCTCTGAGCAGGGGAGGAGTTTTCTCCACAGGGAGGCAGAAGGCGCTGCAGCACAACCCTCCGCCAACGCTAAACACTTCGCCGACTAGCTGTGGCACAACCACACCTCGATTCTTTTTCTAGGACTTTAAGTTGATATCTTGACTCTGAATAGTGAATAGAGAGTCTGTTGAATCCCACAGAAAGAACATATTGTGTTCATATGGTGATCTATCGGATACATTCTTGTTGGAGAGTTACGCATTTCTACTTTGTTTAATAGATTACATTTAGGTCAATATTGTTATGACTGACCAAACAGCATCAATTAATTTGTTGGTCATGTGATCACATTGTGTGTATGGCACTTGTTTTGTCATGTTTCTATACCTCAAAGAAAGGTAGGTAAAAAACGCTTTAATTTTTTTTAAATATGTTGGAACAGTAAACCTTAAGGATGTGGATGTGAAATACATCTCGTACTATAAAGTCTCTTGCAGGAAAAAAAAAATATAACTTCTTGAAATCTGAGGGTCAGTGAGATTTGAGCGTCTACAAACATATTTAGATCCAGATTAAAGTCTCCGTGTTAAGTTCAAAGCTAAGGCAAAAAATGATAATCATCAAACGTCTGAAATCTTAAACAGCAATCACTGTCCAAATAAAACTCTCTTCTGAAGTTTTTGAGATATCCCGCCCGCTGACAGATCCTGAAATTATGTTTGTATTTATTAAAACGATCTATATCTTGCACTGCTGCTTCAAATGTGTGGTCAGACTCATACGGATACTTTTAAAATAATCATGTTGGCTGGAAAAGCGTGTCATTCAAGGAAATTAGGGTAAAATAAATGCAGGTGATTTGTTATACTTTTCCATATACTGTATTAAACTCTGTGGGAAACTTTACAAGTGTAAAAGATTATTTTACAACAACAGATTATATTCTCACATTTAATTGATATTGTTGTACTTGTTGGCAATTTAGAGTAAATGTAAGTAAATATACAGCTTTGTGATACAAGAGCTCTGTTAATCATCAACAACTCAACACTGTTTCATTTAAAGCATCTTCTCTGTAGTAGTATCACAGTAAATAAAGCTACATCTAAAACCACCGCTATATTGTTACTGTAGATCATTTCAAGAGGTAGTTCAAATCAACCTACATTTTGTTTCTTATTTACATTTTAGAAAGAGTTGTATAGTCTTGTATCTATATTGATATAAGTGCAGATATATTCACTTCAAGCAGGTCATGCCAGCAATTACTATGGTATGACTTGCTTGGAGTGAATATATCTGCACTCTCCTTGTTTGGAGTTTGAATCTCGATGGTTTTTGCCTTTATTGTAAGTCCCTTTGGATAAAAGCTTAAGCTAAATTCAATGCAATAATGATATTATACCAACCATTCTGCTACCCCTCTTAAAATCACTGTGATCAAAGGCATGGTTGAATGGAGATATATGATTTGATATTATTGTAAGTACAATCGAGAAAGTGGCAATCTTCTCTGTTGTGGAGAGACCATAATATCAGACATAGTTGGAGAAGCACCATTAATTAAAAAAATTACCAAATGGGATTTTAATTGTCTTCAATTACAGAAAAAGTCTTTATGATTTGCCGCTGGATATCTTAAAATTACATTTACAGAGGAACGAGGTAGTAACACTTTAACAGCCTTTATCACAAATACAGGTAATGCTTTTAACAAATTAAAAGTCTCTGTATTAACGCCCCCTCACTTTAGATATTACGTTTTTGTCGGAGCGTCCTCTCAAAACTTTTAATCCAATTGAAAAGTTTTTGCAAAGTTTCTTTTTAGCATCCAGCCAGCTATTATCTGTTTACTTTCAGGAAAACCTTCAAGGTTATTGTCCTCAGAGAGAGAGAGAGAGGGAGTAAAAAGAGGATGAGAAACCGTGTTGTGACACTGACGACGCTCCATCTCTGTTAATGAAATCGCTCAGTCCTGTCCAAGAGGCTGGAGGGAGGCCATGAGCATCACTTTCCCTCTAAATATCACTCTTTCTTCACCGATACCTCGGGCATCTCTCATCCCTCGCTTTCCTTTTCATCTCAGGTCCAATCTGGTGTTATTTTACTGAGACTGTGCCGGAGACGAAACCTGACAGACATTTTTGAAGGCTGCAGTTCGAAATGTTAATGTAACATACAACATGGTGCCTATTTTTACATTTCCCCTTGCTTTTCCCCCCCGCATTCTACTTTTGTATGTCCCTACATATTTCTTAATAAAGTTAACATGTTTTGTACAAATACAAAAATTATGAATGTATAGTTGTAGATGCCAGGTCAGTCACCATTTTAACTTTGCATTCTTTAAATCATTAACGTATATACAATTGTTGAGCATTGGTAAACAAGATGAGTAGTGGTTGTACATTCTCTCCACAATTACCACAATGACAGACAAACAATAAATATTTTGGCTGCCTCAATTGTTAGATCTAAAGTCCTCAAACTACCCTTCTTGTTTTATTTGTGAATTGTTAACCTTTAGTGATTATTAAGAAGAACGTCAAACATTAGTCAAACATGTATACAGCATATTACAGTATATTACAGCATATTACAGTAAATACACATTCATCATCATTATTTTTGGAGTAAACCCTGAACAATATACGGGACTCCATGTGTTCATTTCATTTCAAACCTTTATTTAACCAGATTGGTCCCATTGAGATCATAGATCTCTTTTTCAAGGGAGACCTGCAGCATATAGGTTCCACATGAAACATAAAACAATAAAGGACATTATACATTATATTTACAGGATACATAGTTATAGACATTTACAAGTGCCCATTGTATCAGCATGCATTTCATTTAGCCTAGCTTTAAAAACATGCAGAGGAATGAGATTGCTCAGTTTCAATTCTTGCTGAAGATTGTTCCAAGCAAGTGGAGCTGCGCACATAAAAGCTGTCTTACCGAAGACAGTCCTTGCTCTTGGCACATCTAACAAGACTACATCATGTGACCTCAGACAATAGCTGCTTGCAACTCTCTGTGTTATCAGAGAGCAGATATAATACGGGAATTTACCCAACAAAGCTTTATAGATAAACGTGTACCAATGACTGAGCCTCCGTACAGAGAGTGATGGTAAACCTGCCTTGGTATACAGTGTACAGTGATGTGTAAGCGCTTTACAATTTGTGACAAATCTCAGAGCACTGTGATACGCAGCATCCAATTTGCTCAGGTAATTGGCAGGTGCATTCATATACAACAAATCACCATAGTCCAGCACAGGTAAAAAGGTCACAGTGACTAGCCTTTTCCTGGCCTCAAGCGAGAAACAGGACTTGTTCCTGTAGAAGAAACCTAGCCTAACCCTCAGCTTTTTAAGCAGGTTATTGACATGAAGTTTAAAAGAGAGACAATCATCAAGCCAGATACCAAGGTATTTGTAACAGGCAACAACTTCAAGTTTTGTTCCTTGCGTATCTAAAACAGGCTCTGGTGTCTTTTTAGCTTTTGAAAAGAGCATTACCTTGGTTTTATCCACATTTAAAAGAAGCTTTAATTCAGAGAGCTGAGTCTGAATAATGTTAAAAACAGCCTGTAATTTAACACCAGCCTATTTAATGGAGGGACCTGCACAATACATCACAGTATCATCCGCATAAAAATGTAAAGTAGCTTCATCCACATTTTCACCTACGCTGTTAATATATATGGAGAATAAAAGTGGTCCTAAAACAGAACCTTGTGGTACACCATTAGAAATGTTTAACCATTCAGAAGACAGTCCATCAAAATGAACACATTGGGACCTTTCAGAGAGGTAGTTCACAAACCACCCCACTGCAAGGCTGGATATGCCAATACTGAGTAGCCTCTGCTTTAAAAGGCTATAGTGTTGAATGTATATTGAGATGATCAGATTGATATTTTAGCGTAGGTGTAAAGACTTATTGTTAATGACACCTTGGTCCTTTCCTCTCTCTCACCTCCTGACTTCCTAAACTCACTCTCACAACTTTTCTTACTCCCGTCACCTCGCCCCTCCTCTTCCTCCCCTCCTCCTGTTGGATGTGTTCACTAATGGCATGCGGGCGACATCGTCCTTGGGAGACAAGCCTTTTATTCCAGTAAGCCCTTTTCATTTCATTAGGCCTGCATTTATGGTGGCACGCGCACGCATACACACACTCTCTTATAGAGGGAGATAGCACCAAAAACGCTTCAGTCAGTTTCAAGGGGGAAGCCTCATGTCTGTGACACCGCCTTTATTTATGCTGACAGGGAGGCTGGGGAAGACTATCAATGTCACACACACACACACACACACACACACACACACACACACACACACACACACACACACACACACACACACACACACACACACACACACACACACACACACACACACACACACACACACACACACACACACACACACACACACACAAGCTTCAGTCAGTTTCAAGGGGAAGCCTAATGTCTGTGACACCGCCTTTATTTATGCTGACAGGGAGGCTGGGGAAGACTATCAATGTGACACACACGTATATACACACACACACACACACACACACACACACACACACACACACACACACACACACACACACACACACACACACACACACACACACCACACACACACACACACACACACACACACACACACACACACACACACACACACACACACACACACAATACTTTTTTTGTGTGTGTGTGGGGGACCTTGTGGCATTACCCCCATTAGTTTAGTGCGGACAGTCCATTAGTGTTAATTGAATGAAGGTAAAAGACAGCACCACACTGAGAGAATCTAAATGAACTGGGTCTGTTACTTACAGCAGATCTTATCTCACACACACACAACACAATATGTTTTTCTTAAAATAAAGCATCGAAGTGTAAAACAAATTATGGTGATTTCTCTTCCGGTATAACAAGGGTTAGATGTGCTGCTTATTCTTTTAATTGTAGGGCTTATTTTGCCTACTTCTTGAGAGAAATTCCTCTTTTGTATTAGCCTTTTGTTCAGCATGGATGCAAATGTGACATTTTAGAAATATCACTTGTTGGCCTCAGGAAGGACTTCAAATGCAGGTCAGAACCCAACTCTTTAACATCTCCCCTCACTGCAAAATGAGTAGACATTTAGTGTTCAGCTGCATTTATCCTTGCACAGCAGATGTGCCTCCAACACCAGCAATGTGTTCACGCCACACTGGATCTCCCACCACTTTACATTTCCTGAAAACAGTTTCCCCCACTGAGGCTTTCTGCTTCGTTGTTCTGTACAGTCTCATTCATTCACTCCCACGGGTTTAACTCATTGTTCAGCTGTTGGTGATATGTCAATGCTGTTTTCTTATTTCCGTCACTCCAAAGCTCAGAGCACGTTGAAAAGGTAATAGTTTGATATATTTAAAGGAGCCCTATGATGCACATTTTCAGGTTCATATTTGTATATTTTGTCCCTCTACTGTGACATGTTTACATGTTATAATGTTCAAAATGCTCTGATTGGTTAGCTGGCCGGCCCTGTTGTGATTGGTCAACCGCTTAGAGATGTCTCGACCCTTAGCCAATCATGTACAATGTATTGGAGCGCTAGCCAATAGAAGCCTGAGTGTTACATAGTGATGCCACTTTGTTACTTAAGTTAACAAAGAAGTCCAATGGAGGGAACTTAAGGGATTTTAGCCTTTGCAAACCATTTACATGCAACAACAAAAAATAACACATTGAGAAATATTAATATCAACATTCACTCACCTCGATGACGCGTGAATCGAAGTCCTCATAGGTTTCTGTGAAGAGTGGGGGAGAGAAATACGTTTAAATGAATAGGCTTGTACACTTAACACATTTGGCACAAGCACACACACTGTAAACAGATTAAACCTGGCTCCCGTGAGTGTTGCAAATACCCAGAAGCCCTTGCAGCAAGCGCAACGAGTTGACACTTTACATTGTCAGTGACCTCTGAAGGATGCTACTCTCCCAACAGCAGCCTGAGCAATTAACAACAAACAAAGGGGCCCAAAGGAACACACACACACACACACACACACACACACACACACACACACACACACACACACACACACACACACACACACACACACACACACACACACACACACACACACACACACACACACACACACACACACACACACACACACACACACACACACACACACACACACACACACACACACACACACACACACACACACACACACACACACACACACACACACACACACACACACACACACACACAATTAGGTACAGCTCTCTGCACATCACACTCATCGAGCCCTCTGAGTGTGTGTGTGTGAAAGTGTCTGTTCATATAGGAGAGGTGTGTTTGATGGTGAGACAGCTAACAGCATGGTGACAAAAGAGAAGCAATATCAAGAGGAAAGGAGAGAAGCAGGCTGAGGAGGATGTGAAATAAACAACAAGCAAATAAGAGACTCGATTGAAGAAGAAGGAGATGAAAAATGTGTTTTGCGACTACAGACGCTCGTCCCTCGACTGTCAGCAGTTTGAGGTAAATAGTCTAAACTCAATTCCAACAGCAATGACCGAGATGTAAACAAATAACCAGGCTGGGAACAGGAGGAAACATCCAGGTGTTCCTCAGGGTTGATTAAGTAGGAGATTAAACTGTATGGACTTCAGAGACTTTACAATGCCTTACATTTGTACCCTTAACCCAAAGTCCTGATATAAACCCTCCCTCACGGAAAGGGAGGAAAAACTAATAATGTTGGGTCTAGACCTATTTTCCTTACACGATTTGTTCAATCAAGAGACGCCAGGGGGCTATATAGACTTTCTTGCCATGAGTCATAAAAGTCTACAGCAGGAAACTACCTTTCTTACTGAATCACAGTTTGGCAAACTAACACGTGCTTTTAAGTCTCTTCCAAAAGTTTGAAGTGAATCTGGATAAGCCTAGTTTAAGTCAATTATACTAGCAGATAAATACAGTATCTTAAAAGACTGTAGTGATGTGTTTTTTTAAACTCACTCGACTCTTTTCTGAAGTAGTCTTAGCTACGGCCATGCTAGCAGCTCTGTGATGCTGCATTTGAGCTAAAAACATGCTAACAATGACAATGCTAGAATGTTGTTGTTTAGCAGGAATCATGTACTTCATCTTCGTTTAGCGTTCTTGCAAGCTCACATTCGCTAATTACGATAAACTTAAAAGCAGACTGATGGACGGACAAACATCGCCATGGATAAAATATGTCAGGTAAACATTAGTCTCTTGTCCAAGAACTGAGACCAAATTAAGACTAAAGTGTGTGGGAGGAAAGAGATAAATAGAGAAGGAGATGGACGAGAGAAAAATGACGAGAAAGACTGAGTGTAAAACTGAAAGGAAATGGAGATAATGACAAAAGAGATAAAAAGGAGGGACGAGGAGGAGTGCAGAGTCAGGGGAAATGAAAGAAAGAAGTCTAGATATTAGAAAGAGAGAAAGAGATAATGAAAACTGTGTGATAGAGAGACAGAGTTCTGTTTGAGGAATACAGAAAGTGTCGCAGAGAAAAGAAGAAGCCAGACATACAGACAGACGGAGAGATTCGTTTCTAAATGAAGAAATTCTCCCACTTGAAGCTTTGGTCACATTCTCATCTTCATCAGTGATAATGGGCCACCATACTGGCCTGTCACTCTCTCATTATCCATCTATCGCTTCATCCATCTCTTATTTCTAAGTCATCTACTGTTTGGCAAAGAGGAATACGTGTGTCCACCACACACAACAAGTCTTCATGTTTCTATAGTTAAGACCAGAGGTGGAAGTAGTGGAGTACAAATACTTCGTTACTGTACTTCAGTACATCTTTCTGGTATCAGTACTTTACTCCACTACTTAATTTTCTGACGACTTTTTACTTTTACTTCTTACATGTTGAACACAAATACCTGTAGGCTACTTTCTACTTCTTACATGTTGAACCCAAATACCTGTACTTTCTACTTCATACATTTTGAACACAAATACCTGTAGGCTACTTTCTACTTCTTACATTTTCCAAACAGCTGGTTACTTTAGTTTGAATGTGTGTTTGGTGGCATGATCATTATTCTTTAGAGTCATTGCGTGCCTATTGATTTGAACACGATCCGTGTATCCATCATTTCCTGGTCTTCTCTAAAGGCCCTGTCACACTGTCCCGAAATTGACACCCGATGGACACACGAATATGGAATTGTGAATTTCGCACGAAGATGGCCCCGAACCACACACGAAGGCAACATTTACATTACATTTAAGACATACAACTGCAATGAAAGTACCAAAAACAATTATGTTACAGTACTATGATACTGTACTGATATCTTCAGACTTTGTTCTTTACTTTATCCGTCTTTATATGTAGAAAATATTACGTTTTCTCCGTAATGTTGTTTCCATAACAACAACAATTTCCTGTCAACTGTCCTTCAAAATAATATATTATATCCTTTTTAGTTTCACAGAACACAAATTGGGTTATTTACATAATATATTTACATGATTTTGTTGTGCAATAAAACAACCCGATGGACACACGATAAAGGAAATGTTCAAATTCGGCTGTGATCGTAGCAACATCGGGCCATTCGTGAGGGCATCTTAAGCCATCGTATTTCCGCTGGTGGAGTTTCTCAGGCTCCGGCAGCAACTTCGTGAGCGGAGGCAAAATCTTTGGCATGCCAAAAAATTGCCGAAGGACCTTGCGAAGATTCATTTTCGTGTTGAATTCGTGTGTCAATTTTGCCCTTCGTAAGGCCATCGTGAGGGCATCTTGTTATCCTCGGTGCCATCGGGCATTCGCCCCGATCAGAGTGAATGTGAATGCACCGATGATAACACGAAGATGACACGATTTGACAAGATGCCCTCACGAGTGCCTTACGAAGTTGCCGCTCACGAAGTTGCTGCCGGAGCCTGAGAAACTCCACCGGCGGTCATACGATGGCTTAGATGCCCTCACGAATGGCCCGATGTTGCTACGATCACAGCCGAATTTGAACATTTCCTTTATCGTGTGTCCATCGGGTGTCAATTTCGGGACAGTGTGACAGGGCCTTAAAGAAGAGGGACCAATGGAAACGTTGTCATGTTGCCGTTGTTCAGCATGGAAACATTCATTAGCTAACAATGACATTATTGTTCTATTAATATAAAGGGAGGTCAGGTACTCTTTAAAAATGCTGCTAGTTATGGGTACTTTTTACTGAAGTACATTTCAAAGCCCATACTTCTTTACTTTGACTTGAGTAAAGAAGTTTAGTCAGTACTTCTACCAGAGTATTTTTAAACACGAGTATCTGTACTTCTACTTGAGTAAAGGATGCGAGTACTTTTGCCATCTCTGGTTAAGACTGTTTGGATGTTAGTTTACCTTTGTTGGGTCCAGGGTCCGGGGATCCGATGCTGATGCCCCCCCAGGAGTGTCCGGTCCATCCTCTCTCCCTCTTTACCTTCGTCTTCCACTTTTTCTCCCACTCATCCCTCTGACGAACTGCACAAATACACAAACAACAGATTGAGATCATAGCCCTGAGAGCACACTGTGGCCGCATCGAAAACATAAAAAGTCGCTATTTTTCATTGTCAAAAAAAACTTGGTAATTACTTTTAACAAATGAGATCACAGAGGAGACACATTGGCAGCTTCTATCTCACACCGTGGAGCTGTTAGTGCTTCTGTTTCGCAAAAATATGTTTCGATGGAATGGTTCCCAATTTTGTTTATCTCATGCATGCAAGATGCATACACACAAGAATAAGGCAGTTCACATCCCTGTCAAAGGTTTCCCGCTGTTTCACTGATCGACAGGAGGCAAAGGCAGGGGAGGAAACGTTTTCTAGTAAGTACAAATACAAAAGCTCAACTCTAAATACTTTTTGAAGGAACAGCTCTGAAAATGTTGTATGGAGAAGAAGAAGATGCATATTGATTTGGGATTAGCATCACTTTAAAGTTCTATCTCTTGAAAGATCATTTCCAATAAGATAATTGCTTTTTTGCTTACAACAAAAATGTTAAAGACTTATTCTTGCTATGGAAAAAAACAGCAGCCGGTTATATATCAGATATAGAGTGATATATTTGCGCACAGTTTTTTTGTTAAAGTCGTTCCTTCAGGTTTGTATTGTTATGGGAGCAGTAAGTGCATTGGTACACAATTTATAATTTCATTTTCTATGCCTTAATGTCCAGAAACTAAAGAGTGTGTTCAGTGCTTTCTGTCTCTGTACCTATATCAGCTTGCATCTCCTGCTGCTCACTCTCTCCTCTTCGACTCATGCTCAGCTGATTCCCGTCCTTCATCACCGGAGAGTTCAGACCGGGCCACAGAAAACCACCACGACCTGTAGGGGAAACACAAAGAGAGAGGAGAAGAGACATCAGGGAAATGGACGACAAAATATATTATACTTAGTTTAGTATTTCTTGTTATTTTCTCACCTTCTCCGACGGTCTGTCCTCGGTTCAGGTCTCTCCTCAGTTTACGTTTGGTCCTTTTCCCTCGACCCTTCCTGGCTCCTGAACCTGTTTCTGCCAACACACCTTTCCACAACTCCTCTGCTGTCACTGAAAAAACACATACCAACAAAGAGATTAAACTTAAAGGTCTCCTATTATGCTATTTCTAGGCATACATTATGGGTCTCAGATATATACAAATAAAAACATGTCTATGATGTGTTTTGCTCAAAATACCAAACAGATCATGCATTCTAGACATCCCTCATATCCATCTGTTTAAGCCCTGTTTGAGAACAAGTGCATTTTGCATGATAGGTCCCCTTTAACAGCTTTTAAGTTATTTCACATCTTCTACATTTTGTCTGTATAAGAAAAGAAAACAAGGAGGAAGGGGTGTGATTGTGAGACATCTGGTCACAACTCTTATAACATAACAAATATATAGCATAACTAAATGCTACACCTTTACAGCAGTGAGTGTAGCTACAGCACTAAGCCATTATAGTTTACAATTGAACACGCCTATGAGGGTAATTTTGTGCAGCAGAACTGAATTAGGCTTCCCAGTAAACTCAGCTGTTCTGAGGATATATGGCTTCTGGGGGAATGTAAGGGGCTGGAAACTAAGACGTCTAACAGGTGACTTATAGCCAAGGGATTGTAATTCAAATACAATAAAGATGTAGTGTTTGCAATGACCTGGTACCTAAAGTGGGTATAGCGTATTGCATGTAAGAAGTATAATCAACAGACTAAGACCAGGGTTCTTACACCTTTTCCAAAGTCAAATTCAAGCACCTTTCAAGGTGCATTTTCAAGGTGCATTTTCAAGCTTTTCAAGCATCTTACAGCTGTTGTAAATTGCATATTTATATACACATACTTAAACTCAAATGATTGTTTTCCTACCTCACATTAAATCAGATGTTCTTTATGCTATAAACAACCAAATGTGTGTTTCGTGATAGCCTTCTACATGAGGATGACAAATTAAAGAAAAGAAAACTAAGTTTAATATTTCAAAATGAGTGATCTGTACGTACTGTAAACTGGGCCTCCCATATAACCTGGCTGAGCCAATATAAAACAATCAGCCAAATAACTTTTCCATACATTATTGATTACTATTTTTTAGGTATTTTTAGGTTGGCAGTGAACATAAGTCAGAGGTAAATGGTGTACTTTGACTCCACTACATGTATTTAATACCTGTAGTTACTTCACAGATCTGGATGAATGATGTGAAATATAATCAAGTGTTGAATCAGACTTTAGTTCCACCTGGAGTAAATCCACAAGCGACCCTGCAGTACACAAAGTCCTTCAAACTAGCTGCACCTTCACCAGCTTTGAGAACACTTTCATGACCAATCATTATAAAACATATCATATATATTTTTCTGAAATGGACCAATCTGCACAACGACTACTTTTACTGTCGCTACTTTCACTATATTTTGATGCCAATACTTTTCTACTTTTACTTGAGGAACATTGTGAATTCAGGACTTTTACTGTAACAGAGTATTCCTACACTCTGGTACTTCTACTATTACTCAAGTACAAGATCTGAGTACTTATACTTTTACTCAAGTACAAGATCTGAGTAGTTGTACTTTTACTCAAGTACAATATCTGAGTACTTAGTCCACCTCTGGTAGCGTATTAGCCTGAATTGTAGCCACGAAATCACGCAGACCTGCATAAAAATAGACTCACAATGGTAAAAAGTGGAAAATAATATTTACAAATGTGTAGAACAATGATTTGTAGGTAATTTTGACTACTCAAGACTCCTGACTTATACATCTTCAAAGGAAGACTGTGTTCATTCTACAATTACATGGGATTAAAGAAAAATGTAGTTTTACTAGTAAAATACTTCAATTTTATATAAAAGACAGTTTGTTTTCATCCGTTTTCAAATAAACAAATATTGGCTTTCAGAATATTAAACTTGTTTCGGCAAATTCAGATGATAAATACAACTTTGAAGCTTGTAACGGCATAATTACAAGCAGAGAACGGACTAATGTAACATCACAGCAGGCATAGCAACAGCCGGTGTTTCTTGTGAGTGTTTCCCCGGTACACAAACGCAAAAATACACAAACACACTCGCGAGCTTCCCCCAGACCAGTAATACAAACGAAAATGTGTCTTCGGGTCAATGTGACTGATTTCGATAGAGCAAGGCACATTTGGTTTAGGCACGAAACATACTACCAGTAGAAATACATTGCTTTCAAAATCGCTCTGTGTCGAATCAATAGATTATATTTTGTGACTATAACACGAAATGCCGTGAGTGCTTCATCCTCTGAACACCACAGCGACTGTAACGCACATAACATAGGTACGCTCCTCTGAAATGATTGTCCCCTGCAAAATTATTAATATCCCTCAATCGAGTTCGCTATTCAGCTAGCTAACGTTAGCTTGAACAAACGTAACATGCAACGTTAGCCTAATCTAAAATGCTCTACTGCGGCGTACCTTTCATGTGGCTCGTCAGCGCAGACTCTCGCATCGTTATTTTTTGCAAACTTTGCAGGAGGCTACTCGTGCCCAGAATGCCCAGGTCACACGTAAGAAAAACGCTTGCAGGTCACGCGCATAGCGCGGGAAGGCCGCAGCGGAGCTGTTTTATGTAGAAGCGAAGCAATTAAGTGCGCTCCGACTTCTTTATTTTTCTTTTAATCTAAAAAGCGAAGTAAAGCATTTACAATTTCAAGCACCACTCCCAAAATTCAAGCACTTTTCAATCCTTGAAAACACCTCGTACAATTTCAAGCATTTTCAAGGATTTCCAGCACCCGTACGAACCCTGTAAGACCCAAAGCTGCACCATACAGGTAAATGAGGCTCAATCAAGGTATGTTAATGCGACCAGAAGTCTGCCAATAGTACATTTTGTAGAAATTCTGAAGATTAGGCCAGATACAGAGCCAATGGAAAGTAAAAAGCTGTTGGTGAAAGAGCAAAATCCATGTAGCAACACTTACAGGCACTAATGGAAACCAAGTTATTTTGATAAAGAAAGGTTTAAGCATAGTTTGCTTTAACTGACAAATTATGATTGTATTTCTCCAATAAGGCAACACAAGATTTTGGAAATAATCTTTTTAATAACTCACACTTGTTGAAGAAGCTGCCATGTCGGGTTTGCTGCCACGCTGTTGCAGGGAGCAGAGGGACAGCAGGGTTTCTTTGGAGAGACACAACCGAGGCTCGACTCGCCAACTGGGAAACATGAACTGCTCCTAAAGAGCGGAGCGACGCTGCACCTGGAGGACAGAAAGCTCCATTAAGTAAGAAGATTATGTAACAAAACTGCATTATGTGCATAAACATAGCAGGTTCGATATACAAAGATACAACTGTGGATTATATCATAGCTGCAAACATCAGGCTTTGCCAATACTTTAACTTGAGAAATAACAAATGAGAGGATTAGACTGGTAAATTACACGCATGCTTATAGTGACTTTCTACAAAAACAACACAATTATAAATGTATATTATGCTAGCAGCATCAGCCACCTTCCAAGTTTCTCGCTTAATTGGCAAGAATTGTCAATCCATTACACACCGTAGGAAATGGAGACTGAGTAAAGGCAAAGCTTGATAATTTAAATAAAGTGCTGTTCTGGTATGTTGTAAGTATGCCGAATTAAAGCATAGACTCACCCATTGCATCACTATATATTCTTATTTTATCAGAGGCATCTAAATGCATTTTTAAGCAGGGCGATATTAAATTGAACCAATATTGAATGAAGTTAGGTGGGGGTAATATCATACATAATTTCAAGGCCAGGGTGTATGGGAATCATTTATATTTCCCATATAACCGTTTGCAGTGTTAATCACCAGCTCTAACAAATCCATGCTTTAGTTTTAGACTATTATGACAAGGATAGTAAAACTACTTTAACAAATGGATTAGATAGCATTACAGTTGCTGGCAACACTCAACCTGACGTAAAATAGTAACAGTGACGGGGAGTTTAATATTTTTTTGACGCAAAAGTCTAACATGTAAAGAACTTGATGTTATTATTAATTCTATGCAATGTTTGTGGATGTTTTTTTTATCAAATTAAAGTCATTTTCTGGACAGCTGATGACAGCTCTGCAGCATCGCTAGGCTTGTCCCGGTTCATAAAATACAACCACATATAAACAACTAGTCGTACTTTTAAACGTAAATACAGTTAGCATACTTTAATATATACACGTATGTGTTTAAACGAAGCTGTAGAGGATAAGAAAGATAAGTTATTCACCTCCCAGTGAGATACGGAGGGCACAGCACACCCGTATGGACGCCGCCATGTTGGAATTGTGAGGGGTCCTTCAGAGGACAACAATGCGTCTGAATGATGCCTGTTGAAAAATAGGTTTTGTAAGTTATTTTTCGCTCCTTTCATTTTGTATAATATGTGTAGGCCTAAGTAGCACATTTCACTGATTATTATACTTGTCATATATTTGTTTTACTTTAGGTGAATGCTACTGTGTGAGTTTGAAACTATTCCTAATGTTCAACTCTAGTCCATAGGCCTTTACAAACGTATTGTAATAAAAGGTATAGAACTTTCTGTCTCTCAACATTACAATACGAATCAACCTGTGATCTTTTGAATGTGAAAGAAGATAGAACAGAGACGGTAACTCTTCCTCTTCTCATTTAGTCATCCCACTCCATCTTCATTAATTTTCATCCCACTCATTTCCATTTCCTGTTCAATTACTCAATTACACAGAACAGCACCTCCTGTTCCTCTTTAAAAACTCTGCCGCCATTATTGTAGGGATAAGGATCGGTGACCATGGATGTATAATAAGAACCGTGCGTGTGTCGGTGGCACACACACACACACACACACACACACACACACACACACACACACACACACACACACACACACACACACACACACACACACACACACACACACACGACTATTTGTGTTCCTTAATTTTATATTGATTTAATTGAGTCGTCTTTGCTGTTTTAAAAAACGGTGTTTTTAAGCATGATGAAATCCATAATTTCATAAAACACAGTCTGTGAATCATATTGACTTGAATATTATGTTTGAATCTAATGAGCTCTCAGTCCTGGGTGGAAAAGATACTGAGGAAAAATAAATGAGGATTTTTGAAAGAGGCAGTCTGTTGATTGGCAGCAAATATAAAAAACCCACAGATCCTTGGTTTCCCCATATTTCTGCAGAAATGATTTATCGCATCAAGAGCAGTCAAACAAAGATAATTATAATGCAAAGAAGCTACAGGAGAAGATGCATGCAGGAGAAAAGGTGAAGTAGATAATGGAAGATAGAGGGTGGGGAATTTAAATCTTGTAAACAATCCTCCTAAACCACAGAGTGTGCCAATCCAGAACAGATACGCTCCGCTGACACAGAACCGGAGATCTCTTTCTGATGACCTGGATAACCTGTCCTCTTCACACAGCAGGGTAAGGACCAATAGCTACTCCAAAAGTAAAAGGCTAGAGGGAAAGCTAACGACTGGGCCTGAAACTCTGATTGTGGGTGACTCTGCTGTAGAGATGTAAAAGGTCTGTGTAGTAAGAACAACACCAAAGTACTCTATTTTCCCAAGGATGTGGTCTCTGACTTGGCTCAGAAGATCCTGCATATTGGGGCTGAACATCCGACTGTGAAGAATGTGGTACTGCACATTGGAACAAATTATGTTGTGAAACAACAGTCAGAAGTGCTGAAAAAAGACTTTAAATGTCTGTTGGAAACTGTCAGCTCTCTAAATGCAGAGGTGTTCATCAGTGGCCCTCTACCGCCAGTCAGAAGAGGAGTGGAGAGATTCAGCAGATTGTTTGAACTGAATACCTGGCTTTCAACTGTCTGTACTGACCATTCTGTCAATTATATTGACAACTTTAACTTTTTCTGATACCGCAGACATCTTTTTAAGGAAAATGGAGTTTGTCTGAACAAGTCAGGAGTGAAATTGTTTATCTCTAACGTATTCAACTGCCTACGTCATCAATCTGTTCCCTCTGCCAAGGACAAGCAACAAGAGGAATCAAAACAAGAGAAAGACACAACACATCGCTCAGAAAACCTTGAAAATCTATCACTGCACCCACCTGAGGAATGTCTTGATTATGGGAGACAAATGGAGGAGTCTCCACCGCCCTTCACCCCCCCTATCACCTCTGAGGATACTCTTCCTTCACCCCACAGCTCTCTCTACTCTCCGTTCACCCTTTCACCCTCGCCCACCCTCCTGGAGATCGCTGAACACACGAAGGAGATACAGAGGGTTGGCACCGATTCCTTCCTGGAGTTCAAAGACCAAACTAAGGCGATACGCAGGGTTGGCAGCATGTCCTTTACCCCCGCTCCTCAACGACGCCCACCAAAATCACCGCAGAGACGCGCACCATCTCCCCCATCTTCATCACCGTGCCTACGTCAACCACCTCCCCCCCTGGCAGCATGTCCTTTACCCCCACACCATCTCCCCCGTCTCCATCACCGTGCCCTACGTCAACCACCTCCCCTCCCTTCAAGAAAGCATCTGCAGTCTCCGAAGCCTGATAAGGATGTGTGTGTACAAAACGCAACAAACTCTTACTGATATGTGCTGGGTCCAGGCTCAAGGGCGTATGGCACTCTCAATTCTTTCCAGGACATGCCGGGGCCCTGCCTGCCAGTAGCATTGCCGATATCTGTGTTGTTGATAGGTAATAGATTAAGAGCGGTGAATCAGCTTAGAAACAGGAAGTGCTCAAACGTTTGTGTGAGTTTATCAAATTTAGCAGTGATTCCATGTCAGCCACAGCTTGTCACAAAAAATCTTACTGATAGTGTATCTAACAAACTTAAACTAGCTTTATTAAATGTCAGATCTCTGGCAGGAAAAACAATTGTAATCAATGATTTTATCACTGAGCACAATCTTGATTTTATGTTTTTAACGGAAACCTGGATTGAACAAAATAACAGTGCAGCTGTTCTTATCGAATCAACACCTCCTAACTTTAGTTTTATGAGTCAGGAAAGAATGCATAAGAAAGGGGGTGGAGTTGCTATTCTGTTCAATGTTTCCCTTCAATGCAGGAAGACATCGTATGGGAACTTTGCTTCTTTTGAATATGTGGCCCTTCAGCTGAAATGCTCCTCTCGAGCTCTGTTCCTAAATATCTATAGACCACCCAAATACTGTGCAAGCTTTTTTGATGACTTTCCTGAACTGCTGTCGATAGTGTGTATTGACTTTGACCGTCTAGTCATTGTTGGTGATGTTAACATCCATGTTGACAACCCCCAGGACAGAGGGGCTAAAGAACTGTTTTGTGTTCTTGATAGCTATGGACTGACTCAGCATGTGACGGAGCCCACGCACAATAAGGGGCACACTTAATTATCTCAAAGGGTCTGAATATCTCTAAGGTTGTGGTGACTGATGTTGCACTCTCTGACCATTCCTGTGTTTTCTTTGAGAGCTCTATTTCTGTTCACAAAAATGTTCAAAAAGAGGTAACCACAAAGCGATATTTAACTGAAAATACTAGGGAAATGTTTATTCAGAATTTTTCTTCCACACTTGCCCCTGCTAACATCTCAGTAAATGAGCTAGTAGATCATTTTAATTCAAAAATGTAAAATGTTATAGATGCCATTGCTCCAACTAAGGTAAAGGAAGTGACTGGGAAGAAAATATCTCCATGGAGAAAGGCCATGACCGTGAGAGCAGAAAAAAGAGAATGTCGAAAAGCTGAACGCAGGTGGCGAAAAACAAATCTCCAGGTTCACTTTGAAATCTATAAAGAGAGACTTGGCCTTTATAATTTGGAATTGAAAAATGCACAACAGTCTTTCTTCTCTGACATCATTACCAAAAACAAAAACAACTAACCCCCCAGTGTCAGTAGCCTCTGGATTTCTATCCACCAGGGCGTGCAATGATTTTGCCTCCTTTTTCACTGACAAAATTCAGAAAATCAGACAAGCAGTCAGTGCCTCTGCATCAGGTACAGCAAATGTGTTGTCCCTATGTCCACCTAATATCAATTCAAACACCATGACACAATTCCATCAGATTAATGATAAAAACCTAGAGGACATTATTCAACTTCTGAAATCCTCCTCCTGCTGCCTTGATATTATTCCAACAGGATTTTTCAAAGATGTTTTTCGTTGCACGGCCTCAGATCTACTTCATATAGTAAACAAGTCTTTTCACTCAGGTGTTTTTCCACAGGCCCTGAAAACTGCAGTCATTAAACCGCTCTTAAAAAATAATAATCTAGATGCTTCAGTAATGAACAATTACAGGCCCATATCAAACCTGCCATTTCTAGGTAAAATCATTGAAAAAGTTGTTTTTCAACAGTTGAATGACTTCTGGCATTTAAATAACTGTTTCGATGTGTTCCAGTCAGGCTTTCGTCCAAACCACAGCACTGAGACTGCTCTTGTAACGGTCTTCAATGACATCCACTTAAACACAGACAGTGGCAGAACTTCCGTGTTAGTATTATTAGATCTCAGTGCTGCGTTTGACACTGTTGACCACAACATATTACTCGACCGACTAGAAAACTGGGTGGGACTTTCGGAAACAGTTCTAAATTGGTTTGAATCCTACTTAAAGGACAGAAAAAACTTTGTTTCTATAGGTAAATACACATCTGAGTTGACAAATATGACATGTGGGGTACCTCAAGGCTCCATCTTGGGGCCTCTTCTCTTTAACATCTACATGCTACCACTGGCTCAGATAATGAAAAACAACAAAATAAGTTACCATAGCTATGCAGATGACACACACATTTACATAACAATTTCACCAGGAGACTATGCTCCAATTCAAACACTGAGTAAGTGCATTGAACAAATCAATGACTGGATGTGTCAGAACTTTCTCCAATTAAACAAAGATAAAACTGAGGTAATGGTTTTTGGAGCCAAGGCAGAACGTATAAAAGTTAGCGCTGAGCTTCAGTCTGCAATGTTCAAAACAACAGATAAAGCCAGAAATCTAGGTGTAGTCATGGACTCTGACCTGAGTTTCAACAGTCACATTAAAACAGTTACTAAATCAGCCTACTATCACCTAAATAATATAACTAGGATTAAAAGACTAATGTCACAGCAGGATTTGGAAAAACGTGTCCATGCTTTTATCTTCAGTAGACTTGACTACTGCAATGGTGTCTTCACAGGTCTCACTAAAAAATATATTAGAAAGCTGCAGCTAATTCAGAACGCTGCTGCTCGAGTCCTCACTAACACTAAGAAAGTGGATCACATCACTCCTGTTCTGAAGTCTTTACACTGGCTTCCTGTGTGTCAAAGAATATATTTCAAAATACTGCTGCTGCTTTATAAAGCTTTGAATGGTTTAGGCCCAAAATACATTTCTGATCTTCTGCTAAATTATGAACCATCCAGATCTCTCAGGTCTTCAGGGACTGGTCAGCTTTCTGTCCCCAGAGTCAGAACTAAACATGGAAAAGCAGCGTTCAGTTATTATGCTCCAAATATCTGGAACAAACTCCCAGAAACCTGCAGGTTTCTGGGATTTTAAATCCAGACTAACGACTTTTCTTTTTGTCGCTGCTTTTAATTGAACTATTTACATCTTAAACTGCACTGTAACTTTTATTCATGTATTTTTTTTTTTAATGTTTATTTTATTATCTTTTCTTTTTAATGACTGATTTTAAATGCCATTTTCTTAATGCCTTTCATTTTTTGTAAAGCACTTTGAATTACCTTGAGTTGAAAGGTGCTATATAAATAAATTTGCCTTGCCTTGCCTTGCCTTAACAGATGAATATAAAATAAAACAAGAAGCGCATGTCAATTATTCACATTGCATTAAGCTTCTTCACTATTTTTCCTAGTCTTCTAGTTTAACATTTCACCCTCAAGTTTTCAACAAAGTCATTGCAATGCATTTGAGCTGTAACAATTTTGATTCAAATCATTTCACTTTTCTGCATTTCTCCGCTAGTTCAGCAACACACTTACAGAGACCATTCAACTAATAAAATATTCAGCTTTTTCAGCTAAATTCAGCAACAAATGTACACAGATTACACTTTACAGTATCCACACACATTTTCAGCAGGAAATGCATTTTCTAGTTTAATATGTACTTATATAATTCATTGCTTGAATATGTCACAATCTTAAGGAGAACCCAAATGCAGCACTCGAGAAACCAAGGAGAATTGGTAATATACTTTATTGGAGATTCCACTGGATCGGAGGAATACCAACCGGGCAGTATAACGCACCGGAGGACAGCGGGCAGAAGGTGAGTCAGGGACAGGCAGAGGGTCAGGGAGTAAGCGAGGCGGTCAGCGTGGATACAGGCAGGGTCGGATAACAGGCCAGGCAGGATAGTCGAGGGACAGGCAGGATCAGGAAACAGGCAGAGCAGGCAGGTCGGGGACAGGCAGGGTCGGAACCGGGTAGGCAATCTAGTTTTGAACGCGGGAGAGACAAGCATGAGGCAAAGTACAATCTGGCAAAGAGTGTGTGTAAGGTGCGGGTTTAAATACTGACAGAAGCTAATGGGTGCAGAAGAGAAAGAGAGTGAGTTAACGAGTGGGTGTGGAAAACAGGTGAGACAGGTGAATGGAAAACTACTGGTGAATGATGGAGCAGACTATGACAGAACCCCCCCCTTAATGGACGGCTCCTGACGTCCCTAAATGCTAATCTACAGATGAGGGTGGGAGATGGGATTAATACTCATCTGAAAAAGTTCTTTCCGCCTCCCTCTCCTGCCCCCTGTGGGAATCTGCATCCTCATCAGAAGCCTGCCCCTCGCTGTCCTCCTCTGAAGAGCTGACGGTAAGAGGAGAGACTCTCCCTGTGTCTCTGCCCATCGACGTGACGGTTTTAGATGGTTGCTCGGGATTACGCCGATGGAACTCCCTGATGAGCCGGGGGTCCAACACATGACGAGCTAGAACCCAAGACCTCTCCTCAGCGCCGTAACCCTTCCAGTCCACCAGGTACTGGACTCCTCTTCCTCTGCGACGGGAACGAAGAAGTCGTCGGAGAGTGTACGTAGGCCCGCCGTCAATCATCCGGGGGGGTGGTGGGGGAGGCATCGCAGGAACCAAGGCACTCTCTCGGACAGGTTTGATCCTGGAAACGTGGAAGGTGGGATGAATCCGCAGAGTCCGAGGCAGTCTTAGCCTTACTGCTGCAGGATTGATTATCCTGACAATCTCAAACGGTCCAATGAATTTAGGTGCAAGTTTCTTCGAATCCACCCGTAAAGGAATATCCCGGGAGGAAAGCCATACCTTTTGGCCCACCTGGTAGACAGGTGCTTCGGAATGTCGGCGGTTGGCAGAGGAGGCGTACCGGTTGGCCGAACAGACGAGAGTTCTCCGGGCTTGATTCCAGTTCCGTCGACAACGACGGATGAAAGCCTGGACGGACGGACAGGTAACCTCCCTCTCCAGGGCCGGAAACAGAGGGTTGAAGCCCGTAAGCACACTGAAATGGGGACAGCTTGGTGGCCGAACTGACCAGAGTGTTGTGGGCGTACTCGACCCAGAGCAGCTGTTTAGCCCAGGCCGCTGGGTTCTTGGAGACTATACAGCGTAAGGTCGTCTCCATCTCCTGGTTCTTTCTTTCTGTCTGACCGTTGGATTGCGGATGGAAACCGGATGACAGACTGACCGTGGCCCCAAGGAGCGTGCAGAATTCCCTCCAGAACACCGAGGTAAATTGAGGACAACGATCGGAAACCACATCAGTAGGCAGCCCATGGAGCCGGAACACATGGAGCAGGACCAGCTCCGCCGTCTCTTTAGCTGAGGGGAGCTTGGGTATCGGCACAAAATGAGCCATCTTACTGAATCGGTCTACCACCGTCAAGATGGCAGTGTGTCCGTTGGACGGTGGCAGACCAGTAACAAAGTCCAACGAAATGTGAGACCAGGGGCGATGAGGGATAGGCAGAGGTCGTAGGAGACCAGCAGGAGCTTGGTGAGAAGACTTGTTCTGATTGCAAACGGGGCAGGCATTAACAAATTCCCTGGTGTCCTCCTTAAGTGTTGCCCACCCGAGGCTCCGGGGTAAATCCCATCAGAGGTGATGCAGAAGCGGGTGTTGACGGCATAGGAAGAGGCGCTGGAGTGGCCACTCCTGCCACTAGCTGCTGCACCGTAGCCGTTAGCTGCTGTAGCTGCGCAGCTAAATAGGTTAGCGTCTGGTCCTGTGAATATGTAGCATGATGAGCCTCGGTGGCCAGGATGGCTATCGAGGCTTCCTGCCTCTGGAGAGCGTCCTCAACTCTCTCGAAACGGTCTCTTGGTGAAGAGGAGTGCGCTGGGTCCATGTTCTGGCCAGATTGTTCTGTCACAATCTTAAGGAGAACCCAAATGCAGCACTCGAGAAACCAAGGAGAATTGGTAATATACTTTATTGGAGATTCCACTGGATCGGAGGAATACCAACCGGGCAGTATAACGCACCGGAGGACAGCGGGCAGAAGGTGAGTCAGGGACAGGCAGAGGGTCAGGGAGTAAGCGAGGCGGTCAGCGTGGATACAGGCAGGGTCGGATAACAGGCCAGGCAGGATAGTCGAGGGACAGGCAGGATCAGGAAACAGGCAGAGCAGGCAGGTCGGGGACAGGCAGGGTCGGAACCGGGTAGGCAATCTAGTTTTGAACGCGGGAGAGACAAGCATGAGGCAAAGTACAATCTGGCAAAGAATGTGTGTCAGGTGCGGGTTTAAATACTGGCAGAAGCTAATGGGTGCAGAAGAGAAAGAGAGTGAGTTAACGAGTGGGTGTGGAAAACAGGTGAGACAGGTGAATGGAAAACTACTGGTGAATGATGGAGCAGACTATGACAGAATAAATGAGTACAACAATGATGTTGTATTTTAAGTAAGGATAAATATATACGAATACAAATAGTTAAATGAATATGGGAATAATTTAATCCGTGGAATTGTGATTTATCATAAATGTATACAAATGTGTGTATGTTTAATTTCTCTTTTTATTTTACTGAAGCACTTAATTATGTAATTAGACCATTTACTTTTGGATGCTAAACTGCTCCATGGTAAAAGTAATCAAACTTTGTAAAGATGATCAGTATCATCGTGTCACGATGAACAATTACATTTTAAAAATCAAAGAACTTTATAAAACATATGTATTAATTAAAATGTAAGTTTTTTGTTCCACAATTTTTTCATCAGACTGTAAAATGTGGCTTAAAATCATTCTATGATGATATAGTGTAAACTAAAAGATGGTCAGGGGTCAGTTATATATCTCAATCAATCTCAATCTTTATTTATTTATTTATATAGCACATTTAAAACAACCTTCAGTTGATCAAAGTGCTGTACAGGCAATAACTACAATATGAAATAACACAATGGGAGTACAATAATAAAACAATAATTAAAAACATGATAAAAAGCACAACAACTAGAAACATATAAAAAATAAAATAAAAACACATAGGCCTACAAATATAAAAATGTAATGTTCAACTAGTATTAAAAGCCAGTGCAAAGAGGTGAGTTTTTACCTGAGATTTAAAAAGTTCAATAGACTCAGCAGTCCGGATATGTGCTGGGAGGCTGTTCCACAGTCAGGGAGCTGCAACACTGAAAGCCCTGTCTGGTTTTTTTCCTGCACCTAGGAACCACCAACATATTTTGCTGAGCTGAGCGCAATGCTCTAGCTCAGGGGTCTCCAACACCTCGATTGCGAGCTACCGGTAGCTCGCGGGCAGCTTTTCAGTAGCTCGCCGCTCGATTATCGATTATAGCGTAGTAACGTTATAAAGTAATAAAGTGTTTTTATTTTAGAATTGTTTCTGTCACACAAATATAAAATTGGTCCGTGACGCAGAGATCAAGGAGCAGATGTGACAGCGCGACACCACACATGGAGCAGTCTGCTTTCTCCAGCAGGACCAACGGCAGAATGACCCGCTCTGAATCAGTCCGCGTCGCTGCGGCTCAGACACACAGGGAGGGATTTGTGTTTTTGAAAAACACTCATTATCGTAATGTCAGGTTTTTGGTGGATTCAATCAAGTCTTGGATTGCAGAGTATGAATGTCCTCTTGCTATTTTCAGTTGATAAATACGCGTGTAAAGTTTGTGAAGGCAGGAGGAAAGCTTCCTCAATCACCGTCTCCTCTCCGTTCCTCCAAACCCCGCCCCCTCCTGAAAAATAACTACTAATAAGAGTGACAGGCTGATAGAAACTTTATTATTCACTTAATCACTGATTGAGATAATGAAGCTAACTTAATCTCATACATTCATGGGATTCATGTAACAGTAAGACAGAGAATGTAAGTGTGCATCCACATGCACTATTTTTGTTTTTATAATGCTGTTGTAAATACTCCTGTTGTCTGCTGTGTTCAGACTTAAGTCATGTGTGTGATGCCTCATTCAAGACATTCAGTGTCCTTTTTTTAACAGAAGACCGTTGCTTGAAGCTGCAGCTAGACTGCAGAAGTATTAGTTTTTTGTTTTTGAGGATGGAAAAATGTCACACACAGATATAGGGAGGCTAGACCTATACAATTGATTAATTATGGTTTATAATTTCATGTCAACACGAAGAAGAAGAAAAGATGGCTGCACTGTTCAGTGTCAATCCTGTGGAGATGGAGATGGAGGTTATAAATCTCCAAAATCATGTTCAGTTTAAGTCTCAGCAAAACTCACAACATTTCTGGAGCCTTGTAGACCCAGAAAACTATAAGAACATTCACCAAGCAGCACTAAACATGTCTGCTTTATTTGGTTCTGTATACATCCCTTTGTGAAGCAGCTTTTTCTGGCATGAATGAAATCTAAATACAGAACAAGACCGACTGATGAACATGAATGACTCTATTAGAGTGAACCTAAGTGGGTCCAGCATACACCTGTATGGTAGACTCCATGCAGCGCCAGTCATCTCACTAACTGTAAAAAAGAGTGAATGCACTTATTTTACACGTGCCATAAGATGCTTGCAAGGTGGTGATTAAGGCGATGTATTTACTATGTGGGCCATAATAAGAAGTGAAAACATTGTAATTTGCTCTTGGACATTTATGTGAATCTTCAGTGATGTATTTACTATGTTGTCCATATTAATATGTGAGAAATTGTCGTTTTCTTGGACCTTGATGTGAAGTTAAGATTTTAGATAAGCTTTAGGTATTGCAATTTCACACAAAAGTAGCTTAATTCAACTGATGAGTGCTATGTGAATAAATGTAAGCAATGCGATGCAAGTAGCTCTTGGCCACTTTCATTTTTTCAAAGTAGCTCTCAGGTGGAGAAAGGTTGGAGACCCCTGCTCTAGCTGGAGCATGGCGGTGCAACAACTCAGGCAGGTAATGTGGTGCCAGTCCATGCAATGATTTAAAAACAACAAGTACGTACTTTAACTGGATCCTGTAACTGACAGGAAGCCAATGAAGGTCTGCCAAAACAGGTGTGATGTGGTCATAACGTCTCTTCCCAGTAAGAAGGCATGCAGCCGCATTTTGGACCAGCTGCAGGAGACGGATCAAACACTTATCAACACCAATATACAGGGAGTTACAATAGTCTAAACGAGACGTTAGAAATAAGTGGATTAGCTGTTCAAATTCCTTACTAGGAAGATAGATATATGTTTTGATATATGTTTTGTATGTAAAATATATAAATAGGTTTTTCTAAATTACAAGTTATTAGTTAATATGATTTTCAAGAAAAATAGGTTTCAAAAACAGAATGAAAGAACATGTTAGAAGGAGACTTACGGCGACTGAATTATGAGCCCCCCCAGATCCAATACAACATGTGCTGGCAACACCTGTTGTCCACACCGTATTTGGCAAAGGCCCAGATTTAACCTTGCTGTGTAAGCAATCCAGATCGTATATGAGGGAGCCCAACAGGACAGAGTGGTGTGGTGTGGTGGAAGACCTTTGGAGACTTCAGCTTGTGGTAGGCTTATCTTCTGCTGTAAAGCATTTCAATGCATTCTGTATTTGCTCAATTTGTTAAAATATAGATTCATTGTAAAAAATATCATGAACAATTTTGTTGATTTAAGACCAATATGATATCTTCTCAACAGGATTGTGGAGTATTTCTGACTTTTCAATAAGAGTGGAACAGGTATGAACATATTTCCACTACATTACATTTGTAAATATATTTTATTCCGTCAATCTAAGTTAGAAAAACGTTTTAATGAGCTAATTACTTTTAACTCCATACTGGAATGTGTTCTGGTGCACAGGAAAATAATTGAAGTGTGGACAGTTACCAATCCACATTTCAGTTTACTTCCTACCTCTGAGAGCAAAGCAGCTGACCCCCACACTGCTTCCTGGGCCCTGTATAGTATCTGCCCACTGCTTCTAATACTAGGATGGGTTAAATTCAAAGACTACATTTCACTTAGTAGTGCTGTGCACATTTGTCTGACGATTTAACGAGAATTTGATTTGAATCCTTCCGTTTCAATTTCAAGGAGAATTCTATTTAATGGGGATATGTTTATTTTTATTTGATGACAGACATTCTGGGCTGTTGAATCAAATTGATTGAAAACATTAAAATAAGTAAGATTAATACAATTTATCTTACTTGTGTGTACTTCACAGAAATAAACTGCCACCATGAGTACCGACGCGGAGATGGCCTTGTATGGCAAGGCTGCCATTTACCTTCGTAAGCCAGAAAGGGAAAGAATTGAGGCTCAAAATGCACCATTTGATGCCAAGAGTGCTTGCTTTGTGTCTGATGTCAAGGAGCTGTACGTGAAGGCAACAATCCTCACGAAAGATGGTGCCAAAGTCACTGTCAAAATACTGGGAACTGAGGAGGTTCGTATCATTAAATCCGTGTGTACAAGGAATTAAATTTGATCATTTCTCATTGTAACACATTTCCTGTTCTAGGAGAGGGTAGTGAAAGAAGAGGAGGTCTTCCCATTGAACCCTCCCAAGTATGACAAGATTGAGGACATGGCCATGATGACCCATCTCAATGAAGCCTCTGTGCTGTATAACCTCAAAGAGCGTTATGCAGCATGGATGATCTACGTAAGACTAATTGCCTAATGAGACTGAAAAATGTTTGCTGGAAACATGAAGTTACATTTAAATTCTCTGTGATATATTTTAGACCTACTCTGGGTTGTTCTGTGCCACTGTGAACCCCTACAAGTGGCTCCCAGTATACGATTCTGAATGTGTAAGTGCCTACAGAGGCAAGAAGCGTATGGAGGCTCCACCCCACATCTTCTCTGTCTCTGACAACGCTTATCAGTTCATGGCTACTGGTAAGTCATTACCACTCATTTAAAACGCATCAGTATAGGGTTTCAGTTTTAAACATGTACTTGATTGGTTTATGTTTGTTTTACTTCTACAGATAGGGAAAACCAGTCTGTCTTGATCACGTAAGTTTTTAACATTTACAATTGTGCCCATTTAGTTTTAATTAAGATTAATCAAAGATATTGGTTAATTTCTTAATAATCTCTGTCTCTACCTAGTGGAGAATCTGGTGCTGGAAAGACTGTGAACACCAAGCGTGTCATCCAGTACTTTGCAACAATCTCAGTTTCTGGACCCAAGAGAGACGAATCAAAGGTATGTTACTCTATGATGATGACGATTCAGGATTCTTTATCTTTAGATGTTTTTTCAGGGATGAACAAATGAAGTTGTTTCCTGACAGCTATTCTTAACCTGGATTTTAGGGGTCACTTGAGGATCAGATTATTGCAGCCAATCCATTGCTTGAGTCTTATGGTAACGCCAAAACTGTGAGGAATGACAACTCTTCTCGTTTTGTAAGTATGGAACAGTTTCTACAAACGAGAGAAGCATTGTTACATTGCACATGTGGAGGGACATTAATGATTATGTTATTTCAAACAGGGTAAATTCATCAGAATCCATTTCAACACAGCTGGCAAACTGGCTAGTGCTGATATTGAGACTTGTAAGTAACAATCCTTATAGTGTATACAAACTACTGTAAGTAAGATTTAGCCTGGCACTGACATGTTCAAAACTTGTAGATCTGCTGGAGAAGTCTAGAGTGACATTCCAGCTTGAGGAAGAGAGAGGCTACCATATCTTCTACCAGATGATGACCGGCCACATACCAGAGCTCCTTGGTAAGGAGAATTAGATATTGCAATTGTTTCAACCTTATTAGAGTTTTACATTTATAAAAAATATCTACTGACATGTTTATTTTTTTTGGATTCTAGAACTGGCACTCCTCACAACCAACCCCTACGACTTCCCCATGTGCAGCATGGGTAAGATCGTTGTGGCCAGCATTGATGACAAAGTGGAGCTGGAAGCCACGGATGTGAGTAATTTTGAATTCAACATATTTAAATAGACTTTGTGAAACAAATGCAACATCATTACAGCTCTTTTAAGAACTTTTGCTTGAACAATTGTGTTTTTTGTGTCTTTTCACATCAGAATGCTATTGATATCCTGGGCTTCACTCATGAAGAGAAGATGAGCATTTACAAGATGACCGGTGCTGTGCTTCACCATGGTAACATGAAGTTCAGGCAAAAGCAGCGTGAGGAGCAGGCTGAGCCTGATGGCACAGACGGTGAGTATTTACTCTTAGCTCAAAGCTTAGAGCTTGGCAACAACATTGATACATTTCTTGAAAACATTGTGTTCTTCACAAATTATGATGGACATTTCTGAATTATTTTCAGATGCTGACAAGGTTGCTTATTTGCTGGGTCTGAACTCCGCTGACATGCTGAAGGGTCTGTGCTATCCTAGAGTGAAGGTCGGAAATGAGTATGTCACCAAGGGACAGACTGTACCTCAGGTAAACACTGATGGTCAATATCGAACATTCTACTGTTTATAAACAAAAAAAGTAGTACAGATTTCATTAGGAAAAAGATATGCAATGTCTGTTGGCATTTTCTGTACTTCTGTCAATGAGTTCTAATTGAATTCTAAATTCAAGGGCGATCTTTGATTACATTTTAGTTTAGGAATTTTAGTGGCATGTATCTTGAAAATAATATAATATACTTTTTTCTTTAAGGTCAACAACTCAGTGCCTGCCCTGGCCAAGTCTATCTATGAGAGGATGTTCTTGTGGATGGTCATCCGTATCAACAATATGTTGGACACCAAACAACCTAGACAGTTCTACATTGGTGTGCTGGATATTGCTGGCTTTGAAATCTTTGATGTAAGCCAGAGTTTGAACAATTTAGCAGTTGATACTTTTCAATAAATAATAGTTCTTATTGCCTTGTAAGAGATTATGAAGATGATATGTCCTTTTGCAGTTCAATACATTGGAGCAGCTGTGCATCAACTTCACAAATGAGAAACTGCAACAGTTCTTCAACCACACCATGTTCGTCCTGGAGCAAGAGGAGTACAAGAAGGAGGGTATTATCTGGGAGTTCATTGACTTTGGTATGGACTTGGCTGCCTGCATTGAGCTGATTGAAAGGGTAACCACTTCATTTATTATATCATACATCATATGTAACAGTTTTTTTATTTGTTATAATGTATCACTAAATGAAATACCTCTTTCAACCTTTTCAAGCCCATGGGCATCTTCTCCATCCTTGAAGAGGAGTGCATGTTCCCCAAGGCCTCAGACACATCCTTCAAGAACAAGCTGTATGACCAGCATCTTGGCAAAAACAAAGCATTTGAGAAGCCAAAGCCCGCAAAGGGCAAGGCTGAGGCCCACTTCTCCCTGGTGCACTATGCTGGTACCGTGGACTACAACATCTCTGGCTGGCTGGACAAGAACAAGGATCCCCTGAATGACTCTGTCATTCAGCTGTACATGAAATCTTCAGTGAAACTGCTGGTTTCACTGTATCCTCCAGTAGTTGAGGGTAAGATAGTAACTACAGTAAAGACATTTAAAACCAGAGATAATATATACTTTTTACTAATCAAATGTATATTTGTAATATTATTTTAACTCATCAACTATTACTTGTTTATGCTAATTTTGTGACATTCTAACAAAACATCAACAGATACTACTAAGAAGGGAGGCAAGAAGAAGGGTGGTTCTATGCAGACTGTGTCCTCACAGTTCAGGGTAAGCTTTCTCAAAGCAAACATATCTAATAGATCTCTGTTTAAACCAAAACTCCCAATTGTGGCATTTCATGACATGAGACACCATTATGGATTACAGGAGAACTTGGGCAAGCTGATGACTAACTTGAGGGCCACCCATCCTCACTTTGTGCGCTGCCTGATTCCCAATGAGATAAAGACTCCAGGTACATATACAACAGTATTGATGACTGGTTTGGTTTTTAATTCTGTGCTGCATCAACTAAAATACCTACTATTTATTCAAATAATTAAATATATAATATTTTTTTGTACAGGTCTTATGGAGAACCACCTGGTTATCCACCAGCTCAGGTGTAATGGTGTCCTGGAGGGTATTAGAATCTGCAGAAAAGGTTTCCCCAGCAGGATCCTCTATGCTGACTTCAAGCAGAGGTATAATGTTTTTATACATAGAAATTTAACCTCTCATTATTACAATGTAATGCTCCTCCTGACAATAAACTATTTCATATAGATACAAGGTGCTGAATGCCGGTGTCATCCCTGACGGTCAGTTCATGGACAACAAGAAGGCTTCAGAGAAGCTGCTTGGGTCAATTGATGTTCCTCATGATGAATATAAATTTGGACACACCAAGGTAAGTACTTTACATTTACTTCATTACTGAGCTAATGAATATTTACCAAATACGCTCAGACCCGGCGGCAGACATACGTCTCTGGGCGGGCATTTGATGTACCAGGGCGGGCCCACCCCGAAACTTACATTTCCCGGGAAAACTGAATTGTGAAAGAGCTGACATGCTGAAAACCCAACGCCTGCAGGGGGGTCTGGGGAGATTCTCCCCCAGGAGATTTTTTGAAATACTAACATAAAATACACATTCTGGTCCTCTCTTGAGAAGAAAAATAAATAAATCTATTACTACACAACATATTTTAAAAAAAAATGAATGCCATTTCAGTTTTTTGTTACTTTGTTCTGAAAGCTGAACCTGCTGCTCCTCACAGAGAGAAGAGGGAAGAGGCTGTGAATTACTTTACATTGTGGATAAGGGTTGATAGCCCCCATTGTTCCGTGTGTCAAAATGAAAGACAGCCCACACATCAATCATCAAACCGTGGGGTCTTATTTAATTACGTGTTGATTTCTATCAACACGTAACTACAGCAAAAATATTCTCCGTCGGGACTTCCTGCAACAACACCACGTCGTTATCTTGATTCTGATTGGCCAGAAGACATTATCAAAGATGTTCTATTGAGAAGATGATCACTACGTGACAAAAGTTTTCAAACCGTTTCTAGTCTTCGGTATTTCCAGACAAGTGACTGCTGAAAACAATCTTACTAACTGCTGTCTGTGCAATTTACTCCGCGCGAGTTGGCGGACTTTATTTAGCTTACTTTAAAATTATTTTTCATGGTGGGGCTAAGCCATTTATTGGTATGGCTGTAGCCTACCCAAGTATACCCTGGCGCCGCCACTGAACATAATAATAAAACAATTAAAATGTTGTATTCAGCCCTGATTAAAACAGCGGGCCCAAATCCTGGATGGCCGGGCCCAAATCCTGGATGGGCGGGCCCGGCCCCATGGGGCCCGCCCATGACGCCGGGTCTGAATACCTGTACAGTGTATTTGTTGGATGTTACTGTGACTACGGTAGTATGTATTATACATGTAATTAATGAAACTACCTCAGGAGGTCAACTCTGGTAGCCTTTCTTTTTCCATCCCGGCAAATAATAAAAGATAAAAAACAATACTTCCTTGATTATGATGAAACAAGTGATTAAGACTTGGCCTTAAAACCATTCCATCCGACCAAAAACCATCATGTAAATAGGAGTCACATATTGCATTTTGTTTGTTTGCTTGCTTGTTATACAGTGTTTGAAGTGTTCATTACTTGAATTCATCATTTATTTGCTGACAGACATTTATATTTCCCCTCCTCGAAAAAAGGTATTCTGATTCTGAAATAATTTTTTGTTTCTGTTTGTTCAGGTGTTCTTCAAGGCTGGCCTGCTGGGTACCCTTGAGGAGATGAGAGACGAAAAACTGGCATCTCTGGTCAGAATTACTCAGGCTTTGTGTCGTGGTTATCTCATGCGAACAGAGTTTGTCAAGATGACAGCAAGGAGGCACGTTGAAAACTGCTAATTCTGATCAATGGTGTAAAAACATAAATACAGTATAAAGTCTAAAACCAATTTTTTTCTGTGCAGGGAAGCCGTATACACCATCCAATACAACGTGCGCTCCTTCATGAATGTCAAACACTGGCCATGGATGAAGGTCTACTACAAGATTAAGCCTCTGCTGCAGACTGCTGAAACTGAGAAGGAGCTGGCAAATATGAAGGAGAACTATGAAAAAATGACAACTGACCTGGCTACTGCCCTGGCCAAGAAGAAGGAACTGGAGGAGAAGATGGTTTCCCTTCTGCGGGAGAAGACTGATCTGGCTCTGCAAGTAGCATCTGTAAGTAAACGTCAACAGTAGGGGTGCAACAACTAATCGACTTAATCGATTAAAATCGATTACCAAATTAGTTGCCAACTAATTCAGTCGTCGATTCGTTGGCAACGTCATCACATGTGTTTTACGCGCCGTTAAGCTCCAACGTTATTGGTCTTTTTATCGGTACTGGAGACATTTAAAAAATATATGTCATGTATTATTGCTACAAAAACATTATATCGCAGTCTTAGTGTCGCCAACTCGTTTCTAATATGCAAAAAGACAAACAAATGCGTCTATGATGTATTTCCGATCAGACGAGTTCTCTCTCCCCCGTCTGTGTGCGAGGGGGCGGGGCAGTTTACACACACGCAGCTGCTACATGCAGCAACACACTGCGGAGATGGCGGAGAGAACGTGCTCCGAGGTGTGGTTAAACTTTACCCGTCTCGATGTGGAGAATGCTCGTTGCCAAAAGTGCAATAAGAGTTTAGCATGTAAGGGCGGTAACACGAGCAATTTGTCTAAACATTTAGCAAAAGTGCACCACATCCAGACGGAGGAATGCACCGGGTTCGACTGTCTTTCTAGTAGCTCTGTAGCCCCATCCACGAGTAACGTTTCCACGTCAGGTGTTCTGTATGCTAGCAGCAACACACAGAGTTAACTCAATGATACAAACATGGGTTAATGATTAGAGGTAACAGAGTTATTTATTTTGTTAAAGTTTCGGCTATTCTGTTTACAGTTCTTTCATCAGATTATTTAATACGATTTGTTAAAACACTGTTTTTTCTTTTGATGTGAAATATCATTTATTTAATTTAAATTAAAAGCAATGTTAATTTTGTTCAAAATGTGTTTTGTTAATTTAATAATATATGTATTTTTGAATCAAGTATTCATCTTTATTGTCTTCATTGTTAGTTTCCACATGCCTAAAACAACCTCAAGCTAAATCTAAAAGTTGATGGCTAAATAAGAGCGCTTGAGAAATTGTGCAAGGCATACAGTAATAGTCCGAATAGTCGATTAATCGTTTCATTAATCAATTATCAAATTAGTCTTTTGTTGCAGCCCTAGTCAACAGACAAATACGCTTTTTCATGTTTGTGAATATATAAGAGCTAACATGTATGAAAATGGTCTAGGAAGGAGACAATCTCACTGATGCTGAGGAGAGATGTGAGGGACTCATCAAGAGTAAGATTCAGATGGAGGCCAAACTCAAAGAGACAACTGAGAGACTGGAGGATGAAGAGGAAATGAATGCTGAGCTCACTGCCAAGAAGAGAAAGCTGGAGGATGAATGCTCTGAGCTCAAGAAGGATATTGATGACCTGGAGCTTACCTTGGCCAAAGTGGAAAAGGAGAAACATGCCACTGAGAACAAGGTTTGTAATCAATGATCTGTCCATCAGGTAGTGAGATTATAATTATTTATTTGTATTAACAAAATCTTTCCTGCACACTTAGGTGAAGAACCTGACCGAGGAGATGGCCTCTCAGGATGAGAGCGTTGCTAAGCTGACCAAGGAAAAGAAAGCCCTTCAGGAGTCTCATCAGCAGACTCTTGATGACCTGCAGGCAGAGGAAGACAAAGTCAACACTCTGACCAAGGCCAAGACCAAGCTTGAGCAGCAAGTGGATGATGTAAGTTTACAGTCACTTGATTTGGCAAAGCAAGATTATTCTTGAACATGATAATTCAAAATGTATACCTTTGTTTAGCTTGAGGGTTCTCTGGAGCAAGAGAAGAAGCTGCGTATGGACCTGGAGAGAACCAAGAGAAAGCTTGAGGGTGATCTCAAACTGTCCCAGGAATCCGTCATGGATCTTGAGAATGACAAGCAGCAGTCTGATGAGAAAATCAAAAAGTAGCTTAGTTTTTCTGTTTAAACAACATACATTTCTTTAAAGAAGTGTTCAATGGCATGAACTCAATGCACTTTATCAATTTTGTTCACAGGAAGGACTTTGAATGCAGTCAGCTCCTTAGCAAGATTGAAGATGAGCAGTCTCTGGGTGCTCAGCTCCAGAAGAAGATCAAGGAGCTCCAGGTGAGATATTGTGTTACACTTAACAATACTGCATACATTTGCTATTATGTGTAATAAGGTGAATGATTGCTAAAAGAGAAAACATGTACATTCAACAGGCTCGTATTGAGGAACTGGAAGAGGAGATTGAGGCTGAGCGTGCAGCTCGTGCCAAGGTTGAGAAGCAGAGAGCTGACCTCTCCAGGGAACTTGAGGAGATCAGTGAGAGGCTGGAGGAGGCTGGAGGTGCCACCGCTGCTCAGATTGAGATGAACAAGAAGCGTGAGGCTGAGTTCCAGAAGCTCCGTCGTGACCTTGAGGAGTCCACTCTGCAGCATGAAGCAACTGCTGCTGCCCTTCGCAAGAAGCAGGCTGACAGTGTTGCTGAGCTGGGAGAGCAGATTGACAACCTCCAGCGTGTCAAGCAGAAGCTTGAGAAGGAAAAGAGTGAATACAAGATGGAGATTGATGACCTCTCTAGCAACATGGAGAATGTTGCTAAGGCAAAGGTACACTAGCATTACATGCTTTTTTGTATCATATTATATGTTACCAATATGAATATAGTACATCATGTAAATTATTTTGTGAATAAAATCTGATCACTAATCTTGTTGATTTCTTCCTCATTAGGGAAATCTTGAAAAGATGTGCCGTACTCTTGAGGACCAACTTAGCGAACTGAAGACCAAGAATGATGAAAACGTCCGCCAAATCAATGACACAAGTTCACAGAAAGCACGTCTCCTGACAGAAAATGGTATCTACATGTTTTTGGTGAACCATCTGTGGAGTATATGATTGAGAAACGTAACACAAACTAACGTATTATAATATTTTTCACACAAGGTGAGTTCAGCCGTCAAGTTGAAGAGAAGGAAGCTCTTGTCTCTCAGTTGACCAGAGGCAAGCAGGCCTCCACACAGCAGATTGATGAATTGAAGCGACAGATTGAGGAGGAGGTTAAGGTAAGAAACCTTTAAGATAGTATATATTTGTATGATTTGTTTGTGATTTAGAAATTGTGTAAATGTTAATAATATTTCTTACAACAGGCCAAGAATGCTCTTGCCCATGGCCTGCAATCAGCCCGCCATGACTGTGATCTGCTGAGGGAGCAGTTTGAAGAGGAGCAGGAGGCCAAGGCTGAGCTGCAGCGTGGAATGTCCAAGGCCAACAGTGAGGTGGCTCAGTGGAGATCGAAGTATGAAACTGATGCTATCCAGCGCACTGAGGAGCTTGAGGAATCCAAGTGAGTGACATTCAAACTGTTGAATGGCCAGAAGTGTAGCATTTTAGCAAACACTCTACTGATTCCTGAATTGCTGGTAATAACATTAGTATTTTAAAATGTGTATAGCTTCTTACTTTGAGGCCAATCATTTAGATTAATTAATATGGTAATTAGTTGTTTCATATATGCAAATATAACTAGAAAATAACTTGTAACTTTATGAGTTTAACTGAGCCACAAATACCTCAATTTTCAAACAGGAAAAAGCTTGCCCAGCGCCTTCAGGAGGCTGAGGAACAGATTGAGGCAGTGAATTCCAAGTGTGCTTCTCTTGAGAAAACCAAACAGAGGCTCCAGAGTGAGGTGGAGGACCTCATGATTGATGTGGAGAGGGCCAATGGCCTTGCTGCCAACCTGGACAAAAAGCAGAGGAACTTTGACAAGGTAACACAATTTACTGAGTTTGGTCAAAACACACAAACAATGACATGAATATTTATTTTGCCCTGAGACTTTAACATAACCAAATAAACTGTATGCATTGTATTATTCAGGTGTTGGCAGAGTGGAAGCAGAAGTACGAGGAGGGTCAGGCAGAGCTTGAGGGAGCACAGAAGGAGGCTCGTTCTCTCAGCACTGAACTGTTCAAGATGAAGAACTCTTATGAGGAGGCTCTTGATCATCTGGAGACCATGAAGCGTGAAAACAAGAATCTGCAACGTGAGTTCTACATAATGTCACAGAGTTCAACATGAGTTGGACATTTTGTTGATATTTTACCATTTAAGGCTCAACAATATGATAAACCCCATGTATCTTTCTGCAGAGGAGATCTCAGATCTGACTGAACAGATTGGTGAGACTGGCAAGAGTATCCATGAGCTGGAGAAGAACAAGAAGCAGGTGGAGACAGAGAAGACTGAGATCCAGACAGCTCTTGAAGAGGCTGAGGTATTTCTTTCCTGGGAGTTCATAACATTAAAAATCATTGACAAATATATATCAGTGTTTGAAGGCAAAGATGAGTGTTTAATTGTTTGATTTCATTAGGGAACTCTGGAACATGAAGAGTCTAAGATCCTGCGTGTCCAGCTGGAGCTCAACCAGATTAAGGGTGAGGTGGACAGGAAGCTGGCAGAGAAAGATGAAGAGATGGAACAGATCAAGAGGAACAGCCAGAGAGTGACTGACTCCATGCAGAGCACTCTGGATTCTGAGGTCAGGAGCAGGAACGATGCCCTGAGAATCAAGAAGAAGATGGAGGGAGATCTGAATGAGATGGAGATTCAGCTCAGCCATGCCAACCGCCAGGCTGCTGAGTCCACGAAGCAGCTCAGGAATGTGCAGGCACAGCTGAAGGTATAGAAAAGGAACAGTTTATTTTCCAACTATGGTAGATTGGGCTACATTTTGGCATTCATGTATATATGTCTGATCTTTTTCTCACTAGGATGCACAACTGCACCTTGATGATGCTGTCAGAGCCCAGGAGGACTTCAAGGAGCAGGCTGCTATGGTGGATCGTAGAAACGGTCTTATGGTGGCTGAAATTGAGGAACTTAGAGCTGCTCTGGAACAGACAGAGAGAAGTCGCAAAATTGCTGAGCAAGAGCTGGTTGATGCCAGTGAGCGTGTTGGACTTCTGCACTCTCAGGTGAACAAACCTAATCTTTTCAATAATTCAAAAATCAAATACAATTTCAACTAACATGAATATTAGGCATGTGATGACTTAAGAGGCTAAATATTTGTACCTTTTTAGAACACAAGCCTTGTGAACACCAAGAAGAAGCTTGAGACAGACCTGGTCCAGGTCCAGGGTGAAGTGGATGACATTGTGCAGGAAGCAAGGAATGCAGAGGAGAAGGCCAAGAAGGCCATCACTGATGTAGGTTTCAATGTCATGTGTTCCTACTTTTAATGGCCATTTTTTTTGTTGATATTTCTAATTAACATGTTTTATGTCTCCTGTAGGCTGCTATGATGGCTGAGGAGCTGAAGAAGGAGCAAGATACTAGTGCTCATCTGGAGAGGATGAAGAAGAACCTGGAGGTTGCTGTTAAGGACCTGCAGCACCGTCTGGATGAGGCTGAGAACCTGGCCATGAAGGGTGGCAAGAAGCAGCTCCAGAAACTGGAGTCTAGGGTAAAAAAATTCATACTAAGATTTATATAGCTGAAAGAAACCTTTGAAAACAAGCTGGATACTTAATGTTTTAATGTTATTCAAAAGGTGCGTGAGCTGGAAGCAGAGGTTGAGGCTGAACAGAGACGTGGAGTAGATGCTGTTAAAGGTGTCCGCAAATATGAGAGGAGAGTTAAGGAGCTCACCTATCAGGTATGGTTACTTTCATAGTTAAAATGTACAGTACCGATTCATATAATATACTAACCTTTTAAAATATTTAAACATGCAAATCTAAATTGGCACAGACTGAGGAGGACAAGAAAAATGTTGCCAGGCTGCAGGATCTGGTTGACAAATTGCAGCTGAAGGTGAAGGCCTACAAGAGGCAGGCTGAGGAGGCGGTAAGGACAATATATACATTGTTTTGTAGATATGTCAGATTTATTTTTACCAGCAAATCTTGCCGATTGTTAAGATTACCATCACATTATTATATTATATTTTAAAGTGTTTGAAGGTTTCTGTATCTTAAACTATGTATCTCTTATTCCAGGAGGAACAAGCCAATACTCATCTGTCCAAGTGCAGGAAGGTTCAAAATGAGCTGGAGGAGGCTGAGGAGCGTGCTGACATTGCAGAGTCCCAGGTCAACAAACTGAGAGCAAAGGGCCGTGACTCTGGCAAGGTAACTATAAAGACATTTCAGCTTTTATGAATGAAAATTAAATTAAATATCTCTTCATGCAATACTTAAGTCTTGACAGAACAAATATGGCCCAACTCTTTATGAAATGAACGACAGAGAAAACATTCAGATGTATGCAGAGTATGATGTCAATGCTTGTATACTGTATGTATTTATATTTGGTTTGCTTTTTTACAGGGAAAAGAAGCAGCTGAATAAAGCACTTGAGTTGATTGGCTGTTTCTAATCATATAATATGATGTGAAATGTACCACAATAAACGTTTTTTATCATTAATGGAATTCTTCTTCTTCTTCTTATTTCACCAAATAGTTTGGCTCTCAATAACTTCAGCATACTTTCAGCTACATTCAAATATCAAAATATTCAGCTTTTTCAGTACATGATGGGAAACTTTCAACTTGTTAAAAATATGTTATAGTTTTTGAAATATTCAGCTTTTTAAACTCTTTTTTGAACATGTAACTCAATGGAATGAACCTTCAAATCCTCTTTTACCTCCTACACGGTGCACCAAATGCTACTCCTTCCACATACTTTCAGCTAGAGACTTCATTCCAACTTTAAAACGGTCACAAGACATTCAGCTATAAAACTCATTCTTCAGATTTTTGATATTTTATACACATTTTGAGATATTTATCTTAGTTTGGAGCTTGGTAAAGAGGCCTTCTTCAAATGTTAACATTAGCCTGTATTGCGCAGCTCGTTAAGGCTTAGTGATGTCACAGTTAGAGTGGAGGAGAGCTTGAAATTTGCCTTAAATTTGTTTTTTAAAACTGCCATAATTCCCAAACCCTACTCTCCTGGGACATCATTGTATGCTTGAATTGTAGGAAAACCTCCATTAGGTTGAAAAATAAAAACATTTGAAGCAAAGAACTTTAAGAAAATGCCTCTTACGGTACGGTCTGCTTATCTTTCTTACAGTACAGACGCTTTTCTGCTTGCTCCTGCCTCTGCTTACTTTTTATGCTGATTTTCCTATTCTTATTCTCTGAAGACTTCGAGCAGCGGCTCCTGGACATTAACCTATCACTGGGACAGTTCATCTTCGTAAATAGACGGAGGTTTTCAGCCATATTTCAACATTTTTACGGCGACCCCAGTCTTACAGTAGCGTGGCCTAGCAACAGCTAAAGCCTGGTAGGCTACTGCATGCTATTTAGCTTAAGCTAGTTGGTAGAAAAATGCCTCCGTTCTCTACAGATGACTTCCACAAACTTCTACAGAAGATGGCCGTGCTGGAAATGAAAATGCAATGGCTGGAAGTTAACGTGGAAGTGAATGGACTATGTTGTGGGAATGACACCACTTTACCAGTGTTGCAAAATAATGGAAAAGTGTATGCTAACTCACAGCTAGTTAGCAGCTACAAGGATTCCAAGGAACAGGAGGGCTGTGTACCGGGTCATAAATCTACAAGTGGTGGTCCTCCCTGGAACTCTCTGGGTGCAAAGCCTAAGAGTAAATCATTTTCATGGGATTTGGGAGGAAGGATAACGGGCAGAGCCCAACACTCTGAAATATGTGATGCGACCGGCTGGCCTGCATTGTTATCACCCAAGAGGAGCGCCTCTTCAACCCCTAAACAGCAGTGGACAGCTGCTAAAGGGAGAATTACAAAAAAATCCTCCTAAACCACCAAGTGTGCCAATCCAGAACAGATACGCTCCGCTGACCGAGAGCCGGAGATCTCTTTCTGATGACCTGGATAACCCGTCCTCTTCACACAGCAGGGTAAGGACCAATAGCTACTCCAAAAGTAAAAGGCTAGAGGGAAAGCTAACGACTGGGCCTGAAACTCTGATTGTGGGTGACTCTGCTGTAAGAGATGTAAAAGGTCTGTGTAGTAAGAACAACACCAAAGTACTCTGTTTTCCCAAGGATACAGTCTCTGACTTGGCTGAGAAGATCCTGCATATTGGGGCTGAACATCCGACTGTGAAGAATGTGGTACTACATATTGGAACAAATGATGTTGTGAAACAAGAGTCAGAAGTGCTGAAAAAAGACTTGAAATGTCTGTTGGAAACTGCCAGCTCTCTAAATGCAGCGGTGTTCATCAGTGGCCCTCTACCGCCAGTCAGAAGAGGAGTGGAGAGATTCAGCAGATTGTTTGCACTGAATACCTGGCTTTAAACTGTCTGTACTGACCATTCTGTGCATTTTATTGACAATTTTAACTTGTTCTGGGACCGCAGACATCTTTTCAAGGCAAATGGAGTTTGCCTGAACAAGTCAGGAGTGAAATTGTTTATCTCTAACATATTCAACTGCCTGCGTCATCAATCTGTTCCCTCTGCCAAGGACAAGCGGCAAGAGGAATCAAAACAGGAGATAGACACAACACATCGCGCAGAAAACCCTGAAGAAGTATCACTGCACCCGCCTGAGGAATGTTCTGATTATGGGAGACCTATGAAACACACGGAGGAGTCCCCACCGCCCGTCCCCCCCCCCCCCTGTCAACGCCTTTGAGGATACTCCGTTCACCCTTTCGCCCTCGCCCACCCTCCTGGAGATCGTGGAACACAAGAAGGAGATACAGAGGGCTGGCACCGATTCCTTCCTGGATTTCAAAGACCAGACTAAGGCGATACGCAGGGCTGGCAGCATGTCCTTTACCCCCGCTCCTCAACGACGCCCACCAAAATCACCAAAGCAGAGACGCGCACCATCTCCCCCGGCTTCATCACCATGCCTACCACAATCATCCAAACCAAAACAATCTGCAAACTGATATCTGCTGGGTCCAGGCTCAAGGGCGTATGGCACTCTCAACTCTTTCCAGGACATGCCCGGGCCCTGCCTGCCAGTAGCTTTGCCGATATCTGTGTTGATAGGTAATAGATTAAGAGCGGTGAATGATCTTAGATACAGGAAGCACTCAAACATTTGTGTGAGTTTATCTAATTTAGCAGTGATTCCATGTCAGCCACAGCTTGTTACAAAAAACATGACTGATAGTGTGTTTAACGAACTTAAACTAGCTTTATTAAATGTCAGGTCTTTGGCAGGAAAAACATTTTTAATCAATGATTTTATCACTGAGCACAATCTTGATTTTATGTTTTTAACAGAAACTTGGATTGAACAAAATAACAGTGCAGCTGTTCTTATCGAATCAACCCCTCCCAACTTTAGTTTTATGAGTCAGGAAAGAATGCATAAGAAAGGGGGTGGAGTTGCTATTCTGTTCAATGATTCCATTCAATGCAGGAAGACATCGTATGGAAACTTTGATTCTTTTGAATATGTGGCCCTTCAGCTGAAATGCTCCTCTCGAGCTCTGTTCCTAAATATCTATAGGCCACCCAAATACTGTGCAAGCTTTTTTGATGACCTTACTGAACTGCTGTCTATAGTGTGTATTGACTTTGACCGTCTAGTCATTGTTGGTGATTTTAACATCCATGTTGACAACCCCCAGGACAGAGGGGCTAAAGAACTGTTTTGTGTTCTTGATAGCTATGGACTGACCCAACATGTGACGGAGCCCACGCACAATAAGGGGCACACTCTGGACTTAATTATCTCAAAGGGTCTGAATATCTCTAAGGTTGTGGTGACTGATGTTGCACTGTCTGACCATTCCTGTGTTTTCTTTGAGAGCTCTATTTCTGTTCACACAAGTGTTCAAAAAGAGGTAACCACAAAGCGATGTTTAACTGAAAATACTAGGGAAATGTTTACACCGAATTTTTCTTCCACACTTGCCCCTGCTAACACCTCAGTAAATGAGCTAGTAGATCATTTTAATTCAAAAATTTAAAATGTTATAGATGCCATTGCTCCAATTAAGGTAAAGGAAGTGACTGGGAAGAAAATATCTCCATGGAGAAAGGCCATGACCGTTAAAACAGAAAAAAGAGAATGTCGAAAAGCTGAACGCAGGTGGCGAAAAACAAATCTCCAGGTTCACTTTGAAATTTATAAAGAGAGACTTGGCCTTTATAATTTGAAATTGAAAAACGCACGACAATCATTCTTCTCTGACATCATTACCAAAAACAAAAACAACGCACGTGCCTTGTTTGCTACCGTCGACAGACTAACTAACCCCCCAGTGTCAGTAGCCTCTGCATTTCTATCCACCAGGGCGTGCAATGATTTTGCCTCCTTTTTCACTGACAAAATTCAGAAAATCAGACAAGCAGTCAGTGCCTCTGCATCAGGTACAGCAAATGTGTTGTCTCTGTGTCCACTTAACATCAATTCAGACATCATGACACAATTCCATCAGATTAATGATAAAAACCTGGAGGACATTATACAACTTCTGAAATCCTCCTCCTGCTGCCTTGATATTATTCCAACAGGATTTTTCAAAGATGTTTTGCCTTGCATGGCCTCAGAACTACTTCATATAGTAAACAAATCTCTTCACTCAGGTATTTTTCCACAGGCCCTGAAAACTGCAGTCATTAAACCGCTCTTAAAAAAGAATAATCTAGATGCTTCAGTAATGAACAATTACAGGCCCATATCAAACCTGCCATTTATAGGTAAGATCATTGAAACGGTTGTTTTTCAACAGTTGAGTAATTTCTTGCATTTAAATGGTTGTTTCGATGTGTTCCAGTCAGGCTTTCGTCCAAACCACAGCACTGAGACTGCTCTTGTAAAGGTCTTTAACGACATCCACTTAAACACAGACAGTGGCAGAACTTCAGTGTTAGTATTATTAGATCTCAGTGCTGCGTTTGACACTGTTGACCACAGCATATTACTGGACCGACTGGAAAACTGGGTGGGACTTTCGGAAACAGTTCTAAATTGGTTTAAATCCTACTTAAAGGACAGAAACAACTTTGTTTCTATCGGTAAATACACATCTGAGTTGACAAATATGACATGTGGGGTTCCTCAAGGCTCCATCTTGGGGCCTCTTCTCTTTAACATCTACATGCTACCACTGGCTCAGATAATGAAGAACAACAAAATAAGTTACCATAGCTATGCAGATGACACACACATTTACGTAACAACTTCACCAGGAGACTATGCTCCAATTCAAACACTGAGTAAGTGCATTGAACAAATCAATGACTGGATGTGTCAGAACTTTCTCCAATTAAACAAAGATAAAACTGAGGTAATGGTTTTTGGAGCCAAGACAGAACGTTTAAAAGTTAGCGCTGAGCTTCAGTGTGCAATGTTCAAACCAACAGATAAAGCCAGAAATCTAGGTGTAGTCATGGACTCTGACCTGAGTTTCAACAGTCACATTAAAACAGTTACTAAATCAGCCTACTATCACCTAAAGAACATATCTAGGATTAAAAGACTAATGTCACAGCAGGATTTGGAAAAACTTGTCCATGCCTTTATCTTCAGTAGACTCGACTACTGCAATGGTGTCTTCACAGGTCTCACTAAAAAATCTATTAGAAAGCTGCAGCTGATTCAGAACGCCGCTGCTCGAGTCCTCACTAACACTAAGAAAGTGGATCACATCACTCCTGTTCTGAAGTCTTTACACTGGCTTCCTGTGTGTCAAAGAATAGATTTCAAAATACTGCTGCTGGTTTATAAAGCACTGAATGGTTTCGGCCCAAAATACATTACTGACCTCCTGCTAAACTATGGACCATCCAGATCTCTCAGGTCTTCAGGGACTGGTCAGCTTTCTGTCCCCAGAGTCAGAACTAAACATGGTAAAGCAGCGTTCAGTTATTATGCTCCAAATATCTGGAACAAACTCCCAGAAACCTGCAGGTCCGCTGGAACTCTGACTACTTTTAAATCCAGGCTGAAGACTTTTCTTTTTGTCGCTGCTTTTATTTGAACTATTCATATCTTAAACTGCACTGTAACTTTTATCCATGTACTTTTTCTTGTAATGTTTAATTGAACTATTTATATTTTAGACTGCACTGTAACTTTTATCCTTGCCTTGCCTTGCCTTGCCTTGCCTTGCCTTGCCTTGCCTCTTGAGGGCATGAAGTGACACACACTTTCAACATGTCTCCATTAAGGCCCATTGTAAATTCAGCCTCATCTTTCATCACAGCACCAGCTGCACACCTTTAGTTAATCTGCCAAAAAGCCACATTATTGACCCGAAAGTACACAAAGAAATCAGACTGAGACGCTCCTCAGGGTCCTGACATACTCCACGCATTGACATTTTACCGATAGCAGATGCCGTTTTAAACTATAGTTAGAAATGTAAGAGGTTCATTTCTCATTCAGAACAATGGAAAGGCTCTCCTTTCATTGATCACTGCACATCACCATGGTAACCTTTGATCTCTGGGCTCACACACAGGTGTTTGATAACATCGTCACCTCAAACACAAACACTGTCTCAGCCTATTATTTTCTGTCTGATGGAGAATTCATACTGATTTCAACATGTTCCACATATTTTATACATTATTGGTGACGTATGGTTTTAGTTCAAAAGTTTTCAGTTACAATATTCTGCTGCTTTTCAAAGCATTTTTACTTTCTTTTCTCTTCTTAATACAAATTCATTCACTACTAATTAAATTGAACTCCTTCAGCCTACTTTCAGCTACAGAAACCATTCAACTTTTACATTATTCATCTATTTCAGGACATTGCTATACATTTTGTTGTTTATACCTTTTTTAAACCTTTTATTTTACATATTAAGCTTCTCCACTATTTTTCCTACTCTTCCAGTTTAACATTTCATGTTCAAGTTTTCAACAAAGTCATTGCAATGCATTTCAGTTCAGCAACACACTTAATTGTTTTTTGTAGCTAAAAGCAGCTACAGAGACTATTCAACTAATACAATATTTAGCTTTTTCTGCATTTTCAGCTAAATTTAGCAACAAATATACACAGTTTACAGCATTCACACGCATTTTCAGCAGGAAATGCATTTTATAGTTATGGATGCCTTCCATATTTAACATGAAGCATTCTCTCTATTTTTTAGAGAATCCTCATCTTGGCTGATTTTGCAACAGTGCTGTTTATGTTTAACATAAAACTGCATTTAAATACCTAATTAACTCCATAAAGACATGTTAAATGTAGTTACCAATTATCAGCAGCTGTTTGTTCTGAAAGTACTTTTTAACACTTCTTTTAAATTCCCATAGACACCCGGTGTTCTCCGAGGTGTTTTCACTTAATCAGCTTGATTAGGCCCTGTCTGAGTGTGGGGATGTGTACAAATGATTCCCTCTCTCCTGTTTGTTTAGTTGCACCTGTTAGTGGAGGATAAATTATCCCTTATCATTCTTTTAAGAAATAAACTTTGGTCACCTCCACTAAATCACTCCATCCGACCTGAACCAGAGCACTAATCAGCCGCTGATTGAAAACAGCTGTGCAGGTGTGCCAGGCCTTTAATGATCTCATCAATGTTCATCAACATCGAAACATTATGGGTTTCCTGGGTAATTTCACCAGTATATATATTCATAATTAATTTCACCAGTATATATATTCATAAGTAATGGCCATCAGTTATAATTGAACATCTTTGTTTTTATTTTTCCTTTTTCTTTGCTTGTTTGGTTTGGCAATTGACCTAAGATACATTACCCATGAGTCTCAGCATGCTTTCAGAGGGTTAAATTAGAGTCGTGTGCTTGTGCTTGGGATCAAAAGACTGCCCTTAAATTGCAAATACATCGTTGCTGATCAGCTTAAGGTGCTCAACATCATTCTGAGCATAGTAATAGATTTTTTCTAAAGAAATTCCCCCAATGCGGTTTATTTTGCTCATTTTAAGCCATGTACGGGTGGCAATGAAGCTCTGACGGTCAGACCACCACAAAAAAACTCTTTGGATAGTTATGCAATTTTTTAAATGTTAATAATTTATACTAAGGAAAAATGCATCCTACTAATTTGGCGATCCCATTACTTTTTATCCAGCGCCACCATGCTGTTGAGATTTGTGGTTGTGAGTGAACTATCTCAACAACTAACCGATGAATCTCAGGATCATTTGTATTATCTTTGGTGATCTCCTGACTTTTATCCAGCACCTTCATCACATAAAATATTGAATTTGTGGAGAGTTGATATCCTTTATAGCCTTGACAAAGTTCCATATCTCAGTAATCCAACATAAAGGATGCACAATATACTTCCTCTAACTTAACGTTTCTGTACAACCCAATCAAAAATAAAATGTATCAGATAAGCAGCTGACCCTTTTTTGTCTTGAATCAGCCCACTCAGACTTTGAAATCAAACTGGATCAGGAAAGTTTTCTTTCTGAATCTCCAAGACAAACGTTGACTCTCACTGAACTCCACCAGCACTGTGTTTACCTCAAGATAAATTATTTCCCACTCTTCCCTCCTCTGCTGTACAAAGCCAAGAGAAGTGACTCAATCTTTTACATAAAACCCTGGATGAAGCTGTTATTATGGGGCAATTATTTTTGGAGAAAAATTGCTGTAGAAAAGGCATTGATTCTTTCAGCGGCGACTCCCTCACAGCTGGGCGGCTGTCTGTTCTTTAGCAGCTATTTGATTGCAGCTCTCCACTGTACTGGGAAAAAAGGCTTTAATATTGAGAAAATTATCTTGAATAAGGTTCAATTGAGATGTGTATAATCACTCTTGTGCGTGGAAATCATGTCCAAAGGCTGGAGCTGCTGATTGGTGGCCTGCTGCACAAGTTTAGAGACAGCTAAACAAATAAAAACAAGCAGTTGGTCAGCGGGGATCTACAGCTTGAAATGGTCCAGACTACCTGAGTTTTCCCATCTTGTGTTAATATATAGATGAAAAGAGGTGGATGAAATATGTCACACAAGTCCCAATACAACAATAAAACGCGCACATGACCAATGAGGGCACGAGATAAGTTTGTGCACAGATGGAAGCCTGACAGGCAGGTAGGCCATCCAGTTATTTTAGCCGGGCCGGCTCAGATGATTGGTCGTGCTTTTTACAGTATTACGGCTTCCACAGATGACATTTTTTTATGTATTTTTTGTCAAAGCTCTTAAGATATTCATTGCTATCGGGATGTTAAGAGCATTCCATGGAATATAACAAAAAGTGTATCTCGAGCCGGTTTCTCAAACTTACCTACCCCACCTTTAATATTCAAAAGAAAAGGTTTAAAAAGGTATACACAACAACATGCCTCAATGTCCTGAAATAGCTGAATAATGTAATAGTTGAATGGTTTCTGTAGCTGAAAGTAGGCTGAAGGAGTTACATATTAAATGTAAGTAGGAGTGAATTAATGTGTATTAAGAAGAGTAAAAACGCTTTGAAAAGCATCAGAATATTTTAACTGCAAACTTTTGAACTAAAACCAAACGTCACCAATAATGTAACATATGTGGAACGTGTTGAAGTCAGTATGAAGTCTCCATCAGACAGAAAAGAATAGGCTGAGACAGTCTTTAAACTCCAGTCTGTTTGTTTGTGTTTGTGGTGACGACGTTATGAAACACCTGTGTGTGTAAGCTGTCACGCCCTGGCTCAAGGGCTTTTATACTGATGCATGTTCACACACCCACACACTACTGATTAACTGACTTCAATTAACTTAGTTTCTTTAAATAAATGCACTTTAATTGGACATGAATCATGTGTGGTCTCCTTTTGTCCGTCCTTGAGCCAGGGCGTGACATGGGAGAAGGAGACCACACATGATTCATATCCAATTAAAGTGCATTTATTTAAAGAAACTAAGTTAACTACTGTATGAAGTCAGTTAATCAGTAATGTGTGTAGTGTGTGGGTGTGTGAACATGCATCAGTATATAAAGCAAAACCAAGGTCCGGTAGAGACAAGCAACCCAAGAGGAGAGAGAGACTGACTGCTCAGGCACCCATACTTGTAGCTGAGCAGTCAACCAAAATCAGGTGTCAGCAATCTCTCCTGATTGGGGGAGTGACTAACCAGGGACCTGAGTCTAAGGCCTAGGGGTCGTCACACTTAAGAATGAGGTATCACCTCAGATCCTGAAACAAAACAAGAACATTTGACAAAACATTTTCTTCCAATTCATAAATCTGAGTAACACCTTTAAGAGCACATAAAAACTGTATTATAAGCCCATCAAAAGTGATACTAGGCAAAGAAGGAACTATGAAAAAAGGTACATGAGGTGACTACCGAAATTTGCACAAAACCCGCAATCATTACAGCCTAACCCCAGGAAAAGCAACTACTGCTGCTTAGTGGACGAAACAGGGAATGCCTGTACGGCCAACACTTCAAAAAGAATGGGACGAAGCTCCCCTTGCCTGCCCCATCTTACCCAAAGAGGTTACTGTAGCTCTCTTTTGCATACTTCCAGGTGTTACAAATGTTGCACTCTGACCTTCTAGCCGAATTGACATTGCCACATGTTTTGCACTTCCAATAATTTACACTGAAGAGACCCCTGCTCTTCCCAGCCAGAGTTTTCCAACTATTTGTTCCTCCAGCTTTCATCATCTGTGCCCTCATGGTTTTCTCCTGCCACATCTGTAACAACTGCTTCTTCTAGAAAAATGCATCATTCCACACTTATCAGGACAAAACCAGTCCTCACCTCTAACTTGAAAACTCTTTCCTGCAATGTTTATTTTGTTACCACTGAATGGCTTTGCATGATCTGGCCAAACATGACCACCTGCCAGGTCATTTCCCCAAATGATGTCCACTCCAGTCACGGCAGGGTTGCCAACTTTGGGTACCTGGCTGGAGTGAGATTTTGGTATCATGGGTTTGATTACACATATGCGCACGAAATGACTGCTATCGTGTCAGTAGCGGGACCTTAGCATATATATAGGATATACATATACAATATATACAAATACACAATATTGGACACAGACTATAAAGGGCACAAAGTTGCATTCACTAATGATAGTCAAACACATGTTTGTTTCCACTGTTTTATTGTGTGCCTGTCGTGATAAGCAATTAATTGACTTATCGTACGATAAATAAAAATGATCTCGATACATTTCCATTTACATGAAGATGTGACTAGCAGTTTGAAAGGATGTACTTGCATTATTATTATATATGATCATTATGTCAGTGGTGTAAAATGGTCATACAACGGTGCCGACAATATTATCGTTTATTGCAATAATTTCCTGGAAAATGTATCCAACAAAATTAATTATCGTGAGAGGCCTAGCCTATACATGAAACACACACACACAAACACATTTACAGACTTACTCCAAACTGCCAAATATATTAATTAACACACTCTCACTCTCATACTCTTTGACACTATTTTGGCCTAGTAGAACAATAAGCAACAGACTTTTACTTTTTATCATTTCTACTGGATCTTAGATCTGCGCATGCGCAATACGGGGCGGCAGTGGCAGTTGGGTAATCTATGGTAGGGCCGGCTAACCCATACAGTGGTGGGGCTCAAGTCAGTATTTGCAATGTAATTACATATGTGACCGGACGTCACGTCTCCTCCCTCCGTGACGCTGCTTGGCACCATGCCAGCGCACCTGCTATTTAAGTGGAGACAAATCTGCTCCCTCCCCCTCCGCTTCTCCTTGAATGTGGCCGCGTGGATTGTTTGGCGTGGCAGCTCGCGCATCACACTCTCTACCAGACAGCTGACGCCCGGTGCGTTTGAGGAGGATTGGCTCCGGAGGTTCCCGGTTTTGCGGTGTTGCAACTATTGTGGGATTTGGCCGTGGGATTGTTGGGTCTCGCTCTCCCTTCCCTGTGGGCTCTGTGGCTGCAACTGGCCGCACAGGCTGGGGTGCCATAAACATTCTCCCTTCCTGCTGGGCTCTGTGGCAGCTGTAAAAGTTGGGACGCCGTAACCACTCTCCCCACCTCTGGTCATCACCCCCCCCCCCCCCTACCTGCTGTTTTGGCTCGGCGAGCTCTCGCACCGAGCTGTGGCGTCATCTAAATTGACAGGCCCTGACTACTCCGTGTTGGACTGTCACTAGGGCCGTTTTGAGGTCGCGGAATTTTAAGGACACTTATTGTTTAGTTGATTTCTTTTGATTAGTTGTTTTCTGCATCATGTTTTGAGTACATTCAGAGTATTTTGTTATTGTGTGATTTTGTTTATTTTCTTTTGTTAAATTAGTTTACTCAAGTTTTTGTTGTTTACGGTTATTTAGATTTGGTTTATTTTAGTTGTTTTCCTTTTTGTTTATTCATCTCCAACCACGTTTTATCATCTTACTGATTTTTAACTGTTTCTCTTGTGCCGGACAGGTGCTGTGGGCTCGAGGCGGCAAACCCAATCCCTGGTGGTGGTGTTCTTCACGTGTCTGTTTTGTTTGATGTGCAGTGTCACGGGTGATTTTGATTTGACCCCTTCCTCCCCGTTTTGTTAATTGCCGCCGTGGTAAGCCTCACAGCACTGTCCTTCTGCCTCCTCCCTGGAGAACTTTTATAATATTATATTGTGTATTATTAGGAATATAATTATGTGTTAATAAAATAACAATTGTTGTAATATCTTTTATACTGTCTCTGCCTGTGGTGTTCAAACGAACCTGATTGCCTTTTTATGAAATTGTATAACTTTAGTTTTTAGTAATTTCCTGGGGGCGAAACTCCCCCAGGTGGCGTTGTCAGCAAACCGAGAGTACCTACATGAAACCCACACCGCCACATTCTGGCGTTGTCGGCAGGATCACCACGTTAAAGGGGCAGAGACAAGTTTTTGTTTAGTTTTCTTACCTTTTTGATGTTTAGTTTCAGCAGTAAGTGTCTTTTCCCATATATGAAAGTGTAGAGCCAAAACAGCAGTGTGTAATATAGGGATCCCTCTCTTCATACCATTTTGTGTGGCTTTGGTGTAGCTTTCCTCAGTTGTTATGGAGGACGAGATGCAGCAGCTCCGCGAGCTAGTGATGGAGCTTAAGGCAGACAACGAGAGACTTCGTCAGGAGCATGCTGCTTTGCGGATGGACTCTGGTGGTGTTTCTTCTGCGCCGGGTCGTCCTGACCTGTATGCAGGTGTCGCTGCTGCTGAGCGGGTTATTGTTATTCCAAGGGATCGTAAGTGTCCCATGTTTAGTGGCAAGACAGGCATGGGCGTAACTGAATGGATAGAAGAAGTACAGGCATGTGTGCGTGCCCGCCATCTTTCTGCTGCGGACCAAGCCCTCTACATATTTGATCATTTGGAGGGAGAGGCGAAGGAGGAGATCAAGTTTCGCCCTAGGCTAGAGCGAGGAGACTCAGACAGAGTGTTCACCATCTTAAGGGAGCTTTATGGTTGTGCTCAGTCTTATGTCACCTTACAACAAGCTTTCTTTTCTCGGCACCAACTTGAAGGTGAGACCCTTCAGGAGTTCTCCTTAGCCCTCATGGCTTTAATGGCTCAGGTTGAGCAGCATGCACCTCATGGGATGCCCAATGCAGATGTTCTCCTTCGGGATCAGTTTATTGAGCATGTGCTGGACAGTTCTCTCCGCCGGGAGCTTAAACAGCTTGTTCGTCGCCAGCCTACAGCCACCTTGTTGGAACTTCGTGGCGAGGCTATTAGGTGGGAAAGGGAGGGTCTTCCAGGGGGTACTAGAGGGCGTAGCTCCTCTCTGCCATCAGCTTATGGTCTTCAGTATGGAGTGCAGGGTCGCTTCCAACCCCCCCAGGTTCACTTTCAACCCCCCCCTCAGGTCAATCCACCTGGGCCAGGGTTGGGTGAGTTGATGGATCTTATGAAACGTCAACAGGAGCAGCTGAACACACTTACCCAGACTGTAGCCTCCTTGCAGATGCCTCGCTTCCAAGGCCAAACTTCTAGTAGTGGTCCTTTAATATGCCGAAGGTGCCAGCAGGCTGGACATCTTGCTCGGGAGTGTGATGGTGTGCGGGCTCCCCCCCGACAGCGTAGTAATTCTGTTGCTGGCGTTAACTCCAGTGCTTCTCTGCCAGCCCATCCCTCCTACCGGTCGGAAAACTGAAACCCACTGAGCTGCCGAGCCACAGCTCAGTTGGGGAGTCTACAGGTTCACTAGAAGGTGCCGCAGCTGACTTAATTGGCTCTTGTCCAAACATTAATGTTATGATCGGAGGTGTAACTGTCCCATGCTTGGTGGACACTGGTTCCATGGTGTCCACAGTCACTGAGAGTTTATTTTTGGAGAAGTTTGCACCTTGGGGCGTTGATCGCCTTCGCTCTTGTCACTGGCTACAGCTGCGAGCAGCTAACGGCTTAGCCATTCCATACATTGGCTACTTGGAACTTGATGTAGAGCTGTGTGGTAAAGTGATGTCCCGTTGTGGGATCCTGATCGTTAAGGACCCCCCTGGTGCTGTGTCTCCTGTCCCTGGAATCATGGGGATGAATGTGATTCGTCGCTGCTATCGAGAGCTCTTCGGGGCCTTTGGCTCTTCTCTTTTTGACACACCCATCGTGTCACAGGCACCTGTTGCTGTCATCGCAGCTCTACAGGAGGTCCACCAGTCTCCCGCTCAGGTTCCAGGGAAACTCACTGGCATTGCGAGGGTCCGGGGAAAGCATGCAGTGCGCATACCCGGAGGGGTGATGAAACTGGTTGCTAGTACCTGTCCTGAACAGTTTTCTGGTCAAAGTGCTCTCTTCGAGCCCCCAGAGTCGGGCTTACCAGCTGGGCTGCTCGCCTCACCATGCCTCGTACAGGTTGTCCGGGGTACAGCATACGTCCCTGTGGTCAATGTGGGGACGACCGAAGTTCTGCTTTACCCACGTACTGGTCTTGGTGTCTTGAGTGCTGCCCAGGTTGTCAGCCTTCCCGCAGGTGTGACTGAGGTGGGGTCATCCTTTGCAGCTGTTTCCTCTCAGACAGCTGCCCCCTCAGTGCACGATAGGTTAGATACATTGGACATGTCTTCATTGACTGAGCGGGAAAAGACAGGCGTAAAGTCTTTGTTGTTCAGGTACCAATCTGTCTTCTCAGCCCATGATGGAGACTTGGGCTGTACAACTCTCATTTCGCATGACATCCCCGTACTTGATGATGTGCCTGTCCGACAGAGGCACCGCCGCATCCCTCCATCGGAGTACGAAGCAGTGAAGGCCCACATTAACCAACTCTTGGAGTCCCAAGTCATTAGGGAGAGCTGCAGCCCCTATGCATCACCAATTGTTCTGGTGAGGAAAAGGGATGGGAGCTTGCGCTTGTGTGTTGACTACCGCCTCCTCAACAGCAAGACCAGGAAAGATGCCTTCCCCTTGCCTCGCATTGAGGAAACCTTGGATGCACTTTCTGGGGCCTGCTGGTTCTCCACCCTTGACCTAGCCAGTGGTTACAATCAGGTTCCTATGGCAGAGCAGGACCGGCCCAAGACCGCTTTCTGTACACCTTTTGGCCTCTTTGAGTTCAACCGCATGCCCTTCGGGTTATGCAATGCCCCTAGCACCTTCCAGTGGCTGATGCAGAGGATGTTTGGCGACCAACAGGGCCAGTCGCTACTGCTCTATCTTGATGACATCATCGTCTTCTCATCCTCTGTTGAACAACATCTGCAAAGATTGGAAACAGTGCTCGGTCGGCTTGAGAAAGAGGGCCTAAAGGCCAACCTTCAGAAATGTGTCTTCTTCAAACAGGAGGTTGGATACTTGGGCCATGTCATCTCCAGCCAGGGTGTCTCCACAGACCCTAGGAAGATTGAGGCAGTGGCAAATTGGAAATGCCCTCGTCATGTTTCAGAACTGCGCTCCTTCTTGGGTTTTGCCAGCTATTACCGTCGCTTTGTAGAGGGTTTTGCAAAGTTGGCAGGACCTCTGCATCAGTTAGTGGCAGAGCTGGCAGGCACCAAGTCAAAGAGGAGATCAAATCAACTCTTGGATGCGGCATGGACACCTCAGTGTGAGGAAAGTTTTGAGTCCCTGAAATCCAAGTTGGTCTCAGCTCCATTGCTGGCTTATGCAGACTTTTCACGCCCCTTCATCTTGGAGATTGATGCCAGTCATAGTGGCCTTGGGGCTGTTCTTTCCCAGGAGAAGGACAGGGTTGTGAGACCGGTGGCTGACCCACTCCTCGAAGAGGTGTTGGTGTTTTGGCGACGTAAGGCTCAGCCTACCTCGGCGGAGAGGCAGCAGCTTCGCCGTCCAGTCATGGCGCTTTTGCGTCAATGGGACCGCCTTGTGGAGAACGATGGAGTCCTTTTCCGACGAGTGTTCCGCCCTGATGGAGGTGAAGAATATCTTCAGCTCATTTTGCCTGCTGTTCTCCAGCAGGAAACATTGAGGCAGTTACACCAAGAGCATGGCCACCAAGGAATCGAAAGGACTACGGAGTTAGTCAGACAACGATGCTATTGGCCGGGAATGTCCTCAGATATCAAGAGCTGGGTCCAGGAGTGTGAACGTTGCCAAGTGGCAAAAGACTCGGGGCATGTACCCCATAGCTTTATGGGCCACTTGCTTGCCTCACGACCCAATGAAATCTTGGCAATAGATTTCACCTTGTTGGAACCCTCCCGGAACGGGCTGGAGAACGTCCTTGTCATGACTGACGTGTTCAGCAAATTCACAGTGGCTGTCCCCACTCGGGACCAACGGGCCTCCACTGTGGCCCAAGTCCTGACCTATGAATGGTTTTATAAGTTTGGGGTCCCAAGCCGTCTTCATTCGGACCAGGGAAGGAGCTTCGAGGGTTCTTTGATCCAGCAACTTTGTTCTCTGTACGGTGTTGCTAAATCCCGTACTACCCCCTACCATCCTGCGGGTAACGGGCAATGCGAACGGTTCAATAGAACCCTCCATAACCTCCTTCGCACCTTACCAGCATCTCGCAAACATGATTGGGCTTCCTGTTTGCCTCAGGTGCTGTTCTGTTACAACACTACGCCTCATCAGGGCACTGGTGAAACACCGTTCTATCTGATGTTTGGACAGGAACCTCAGCTTCCTATAGACTTTCTCCTGGGTCGAGTCCAGGAGCCGGTACTTGGCGGGGTACAGGACTGGGTGGTCGAACATCAAGCCAGGCTCAGAATTGCTTTCGAGGGTGCTCGTGAACGGTTGTTGGCTGCTGCTGGCCGCCGGAAAGAGCGGCATGACCAGCGAGTCCGAGAGGCACATCTCCCAGTTGGCCAAATGGTTTATCTGAGGAACCATGGGGTTAGAGGGCGGCATAAAATCCAAGATCTCTGGAGCTCTGTGGTACACCAGGTCGTGAAGGCGCCATCTGGTGAAGGAACAGTCTATACGGTGGCCCCAGTGAATGACCTACAACGAGTCCGAAATGTCCACCGGGACATGTTGAAGGCTGTGGTTCGTCCTGAGGGCACCGCTTTTCCGCCCAGGCCTCCACCTCCACCCGTGTCAACTGTCTTAACAGATCACTCCTCTGCCGATAGCGACCTTTGGCTGTTGGTTCTGGAGACTCACTCTTCACCACCTGCAGTAGCTCCAGGTGCTTCTTGCCCCTCTGTTGCAACCCCTTTGCAGGCCATGCCTGTTCAGGAAGTGCCTCACCGTGCAGGTTGCCTCCTCCCAGGTCTTTCAGTGTCCCCAACCGATCAGCCCAGTACTAACCATCAGGCTGTGCGTCGAACTGTTCGCCCTACGGCTGGCCACCACTCAAATGTCCACCATCTTCCTCGGTCTACAGGCCCTCAGGACAACGTAGCGTGTCCACTTCGGGCCCCCGTGTCTAATTCCCAATCTGCCGTTTTCAGGCCTTGGTGCTAGCCTTCTCATATTCACCGTCGGGTCGACGATGCAAAAGTGGGGGGTAGATGTGACCGGACGTCACGTCTCCTCCCTCCGTGACGCTGCTTGGCACCATGCCAGCGCACCTGCTATTTAAGTGGAGACAAATCTGCTCCCTCCCCCTCCGCTTCTCCTTGAATGTGGCCGCGTGGATTGTTTGGCGTGGCAGCTCGCGCATCACACTCTCTACCAGACAGCTGACGCCCGGTGCGTTTGAGGAGGATTGGCTCCGGAGGTTCCCGGTTTTGCGGTGTTGCAACTATTGTGGGATTTGGCCGTGGGATTGTTGGGTCTCGCTCTCCCTTCCCTGTGGGCTCTGTGGCTGCAACTGGCCGCACAGGCTGGGGTGCCATAAACATTCTCCCTTCCTGGTGGGCTCTGTGGCAGCTGTAAAAGTTGGGACGCCGTAACCACTCTCCCCACCTCTGGTCATCATCCCCCCCCCCTACCTGCTGTTTTGGCTCGGCGAGCTCTCGCACCGAGCTGTGGCGTCATCTAAATTGACAGGCCCTGACTAATCCGTGTTGGACTGTCACTAGGGCCGTTTTGAGGTCGCGGAATTTTAAGGACACTTATTGTTTAGTTGATTTCTTTTGATTAGCTGTTTTCTGCATCATGTTTTGAGTACATTCAGAGTATTTTGTTATTGTGTGATTTTGTTTATTTTCTTTTGTTAAATTAGTTTACTCAAGTTTTTGTTGTTTACGGTTATTTAGATTTGGTTTATTTTAGTTGTTTTCCTTTTTGTTTATTCATCTCCAACCACGTTTTATCATCTTACTCATTTTTAACTGTTTCTCTTGTGCCGGACAGGTGCTGTGGGCTCGAGGCGGCAAACCCAATCCCTGGTGGTGGTGTTCTTCACGTGTCCGTTTTGTTTGATGTGCAGTGTCACGGGTGATTTTGATTTGACCCCTTCCTCCCCGTTTTGTTAATTGCCGCCGTGGTAAGCCTCACAGCACTGTCCTTCTGCCTCCTCCCTGGAGAACTTTTATAATATTATATTGTGTATTATTAGGAATATAATTATGTGTTAATAAAATAACAATTGTTGTAATATCTTTTATACTGTCTCTGCCTGTGGTGTTCAAACGAACCTGATTGCCTTTTTATGAAATTGTATAACTTTAGTTTTTAGTAATTTCCTGGGGGCGAAACTCCCCCAGGTGGCGTTGTCAGCAAACCGAGAGTACCTACATGAAACCCACACCGCCACACATACACGCTCCCCTTGACAGTGAAACGTCACGCGTGAGGTTTAGATTATTTCCCTGTCTCAATCCAAATTGAACTGTATGAAATAAAAAGGCACATTTGTCTTGTAGTAAATAAAAAGGGCGACCTGGAGCCAATCCTGCAATTTGACAAAGAGTTGACATGCTGAAAACCCAACCCCTGCAGGGGGGTCTGGGGGGATTTTCCCCCAGGAGATTATTTTAACTACTAACATAAAATACACATTTTGGTACTCTCTTGAGAAGAAAAATAAATACATCTATTACTACATGACATATTTAAAAAAATTAATGTCATTTTAGTTTTTTGTTACTTTGTTCTGAAAGCTGAACCTGCTGCTCCTCACAGAGAGAAGAGGGAAGAGGCTGTGTTAATTACTTTACATTGTGGATAAGGGTGGATAGCCCCCATTGTTCTGTGTGTCAAAATGAAAGACAGCCCACACACCTATCAATCATCAAACCGTGGGGTCTTATTTCATTACGTGTTGATTTCTATCAACACGTAATGTTGCATCGATGTATATAGAGATGTACTACAGCAAAAGTATTCTCCGTCGGGACTTCCTGCAACAACACCACCACGACGTTATCGTGATTCTGATTGGCCAGAAGACATTATCAAAGATGTTCTATTGAGAAGACGATCACTACGTGACAAAAGTTTTCAAAACCGTTTCTAGTCTTCGGTATTCTTGTTTTGGCGTAAGAATAGTTTGGGCAGCGTGAGAGCGTGAGATTGAGAGTGAAAGCGTTTGTCAGACGCCAGATGCGTGAGAGTTGGCAACCCTGGTCACGGGCAACTCTGGACGAACACCAACTAAACCTCTCCCTCTCTGGACCAAATCACAGGACAGAAACAGTTTATGCTCAGGCACAGAAAAGGTTTGCAGACCAATCCCTCTAACTGGAACACAGCGCCCATGTCTGAATCTGTAGAAAAAGGCAAGATGGCCTCCCTCACAAAAGTATGCAAAGCTCCTGAGTCCCTCAAAATCCTGACTTGAACTTTATTGTCACTCCCAACTAGAGTTACAAAACCATCAGACATAAACGAAGCATAACCCAACTCAACCTCTGAGATATCAATTGGCTTACCCTGCATTTGCAATGGAGCCAAGACTTCTGTTTCACCAACTTTGGGATTATGAATAGTTGTAGCCAGCGCCATATAGAGAGAAGAGTTACGACAACGGAAGTCCAAAATGCTTGATCGTCACGTGGTTCAGGGAGACTCAATAGTTCCCCGGAAGTTCGTGGTGGGACATTTGAATGCATGATTACCGGAGATAGAACTACGATTTTTGGTAATAAGTAGTGAATGTAGTTACATCAATATTTAAAAAAGTTAAATTTGCTAATAATTGAGGATTAAGATAAAATAAGAAGTACTTTATTGATACCAATTTGGGAAATGTTTGCTTTGCAGCAGCAAAAGACAAGGCATTGTACATAAGACAGTTAAAAGACTAGAATTAAACAATCGAAAATGTAAACATCTCAAATAGAAATAAAATAGCAGAAAATATACACATGTGTAGTTAATTTGATTCAGATGTTCTGATAATATCCGCAATATAAATCTTTAAACATCTTCTTACCTTTAAAAGTCCATCACGAATGGTCTATTATGCTGCAAATCTACTGCGCTGCTAGCCGCAGATCCTCTCAATAGTTTCTATTGAGAGGCTCCACGATCCGCCATTGCTGTAAAAAACTGGTCCATTGGAGTGAACGGAGATGTTGTAACTCGCCTATTATATGGCTCTGGTTGTAGCCAAACCAACTGCCTTCACATGAAGATTTTTGCTTTTCCCCTCTAGCAAAGGACAGTCTTTTTTCCAATGACCCTGTTGATGGCAATAATGACACACATTTGCATTGCTTGTGCCATTAGGATGCTTTCCAAACTTTGGGGACAAAGATCCTGCTTTCTGAGATTCATTGCTATTATATAGCTCACCAAAGATGCGCCTGTGTGTCAACACATACTCATCTGCTCCCTCCCTAGGATATGTGACTTTATGTTCATTAATATATGTTGCAATGTTCTCAGGGACAGACTGTTTCAACTGCTCCAGAATGATTCAATTACATAACTGATCAAATGTGTTTACACCAGAAGAAGAGTACCAGCGCTTGAAATGCAAGATCAAATCCTGTGCAAATTCCACATGTGTTTTGTTACCACTCTTTCGCCAGTCTCTAAAACGTTGGCGGTACGCTTCAGGCACCAACTCATAAGCCTTCGAAACAGACGATTTCACAGTATCATAATCTTTACAGGCGTCAGAAGATAAAGCGGAGTAGGCTTCTTGTGCTTTACCTGTAAACACACACTGTAACATTAAAGTTATGTCCTCATCAGGCCAGCCCCTGGAATCAGCAATACGCTGAAACAGACAAAAAATGTGTCTATATCATTTTCATTAAACTTTGGCAACAACAGTAAATTACTTGCTACATCAAAGCGTGAACTTACAAGTTCCTCATTCAAAGTCGATGCAGACATTTTACCTGCCCTAATCAAAGTCAGTTTTTGCAGTTCCAAATCCAGTTTAATTTGTTCTTTTTTGTATTTGATTTGTTCCACCTCTTTTTCAAGAATCAACAATTCTTTCTGTTGTTCAAATGTTAAGCCAGACACATAATTAGTCACAATGCTCTTATCTCCCCTGTCCATCAGTACCGCACAGTAAAAATGAACCTAATACTTTTCAGGGTTTCCTTTGTTTGTTTGGAATCAACATTATGTTACCACAATTAATCAGTAATGTGTGTAGTGTGTGGGTGTGTGAACATGCATCAGTATTGTAAGTAATTATTGAACCCTGAGAACAGGACACACTGAAAAGAGTCAAGGGGAACCTATCAAAGTTAACAGCATTTAATTACACAAAAGATGCAGTGATGTACAAATGAAATTTGCGAGTGGAGGCACTCTCCCCATGCGTCCGGTGTCGGTACCATACAGTATCTGCTCGGGGTACCATATCTGCTCGGGTGTATTTCCGTCGCTTTCGTCATCTGTAATATCCGTCATATTGTACGGCAACTCAAGAGGGCCATCATACACGGTCAAATTCCGAACATTTAAACATAGCCTACACTTCATTCTTTACTTTGTCCGTTATTATATGTAGAAGATATAACTTTTTTCTCCGTCATGTTGTTTCCATAGTAACAACTTCAAACAGGCATAGCCTACACTTCATTTTTTACTTTGTCCGTTATTATATGTAGAAGATATTCCTTTTTTCTCCGTCATGTTGTTTCCATAGCAACAACTTCAAACAGGAAGTTAACCTAAATTACATTTAAGACACTGCAACGTAAGTAACAAAAACAATGTAAAATCCTTTTCCGTTTCACAGAACACAAATTGGGTTATTTACATAATTATGTTTACACTGTCGATTGTTATTTTTTAACATTCAAACATAAAAAATAACAACTAACCGCTAGCCGCAAAGCTAGCATCACAGCCACTCCTCTGTTTTCGGAGACTTTGTACACGTTTTTCCACACACATGTCCACACGCTAGGAGTATGGGAGTACTTCCATTCGCTTCGTCTTGATCTGTAGATGTGATTTTATGTGTCGTGTGTCTCCCAACTCCACTCCAGAGTTCAGATATTTAATAAAATACTCAGGGGAGTTTCCTGAATTTTCATGCCCAAAGCCAAGTACTAGGCCCTGGGTAAATTAAGAGGCTGATCTCGGGCACTTTTTTCCACTTTACCTGGTGCTAGAAACTCAAGTCAGGCATCACTGGAATCGGAATAATGACAATATAACAACCTGGAAGCATGGCCGTATCCACCATTGAAGTCACTGAGGTCCGGACCTCGGTAATATTTTCCGAGCTGTTTATAACAAAACTTGTGAAATAAATGCACTAAACGGGATTCTTTGTAGCACTTCCATTTACTGCCGATGGGGGCGCTGCATAACTTCGTAGCCTCGATTAAAGCAAACAGAAGAAGACGACATGTATCAACAAACCACCGCAGCCCGGACTTGTAATGGAGCAGCGAAGGAGTGATGAAGTATCTAGAGATGTGAGTCCAGCGGGCTGCTTGTGTTTCTGTTCATCAGGACATCATATGACCAGCAGATCCTGTGTGAACGCTCTACGTTAGTCAGTGGACGTCCGACAACATGTACACTAACTTATATTGCAGCTATAGGCTATACTTTGGTTTAAATTGCGTGAATAAACTAAAGGAGGAGAACGAGTCAGGAGGACATGTTCTTCTAGCTCTTGTACAAAGATAACATTTGAATTGAATGACCATATGATTACAGATGTACAATTAATGATTGTTTTTATATTTCCGATGAACAGATATGTGTTAAATAGTGGTGACAAATATATTTTGTCAGATCAGATTACATTTTCACACTAAACAAAATAAATTAATTGATATTTTCAGATTTATAAGGTATTGAACAATAAGATATTTCTAATATTATAACAGACAATGTTACTATCCTTAATCATTACCAGGTAAAATGTACAACGAGGAAACCAGATTACCAGGTTCCCAATCCAGGTGCTACTGCATGCTACATTTAGATAGAAAAACAAATGTTCTATCTACTCCACTTAAATACTCAGCAGGTGATGTAGATTTTTACAGTAAATACAATTACCTGCCTGACGGTTTCAAACGAATAGATGTTTTGATTTTTCCTTGAATAAAGAACAGATGTTTTTGATTTTTCCTTCCTCAGGTTGTTACAATAAAATGCCTGACTTTTCCTTTTCAGATTTTAAACAAATGTATTTGAATAAAATGTATGTAGTAAAGTGCCTTACTCTTGAATAAGTGTATTGAAGTAAATGTAAAGTAATGTTAAAGATTGAGGACACTGTACCTTTACAGATTACATATTGATCGATTCATCACTGTGAATTTATACCTTAACTGGGAATTTTAGCTGGATCTCTCATGATTCTGATTTAATACCTCAATTGGATTTCTTATAATCCTAAATTCTAATTGTGTTTTAATAAGTAATTGCCTTGAAGTAAATCTTTAAGATGTAAGCTGATTTTGAATTTGTGTTTGATGAATGAGATTAACTGAGTGATAATTGATAAAAGATCTTGTTTTGAAACATATATTTTACTATTATATTTTTGTATTACATGTGTGTTATTATTGTGCTTTTGACAAAAAAAGAAATCAAACACTGAAGAGAGATGATTTTTCTATTGTGGTTGTCTGTATCAACCATTGTGATTGACTGTTTCAATCTTATTCTGCTTTTGATGTAATTAATGTAATGAGAATCCACACACAACTCTGAGGACGTTTTATTTGATTTAAGTAGTGACTGAAATATTCTTAGACTAATGTTAATTGGTTATCAATAAATTGATAAAAGGGTGGATCTGTTAGATAATATTTTAATGATATCTGTGCAGGGGAGAATTTTAGTGTTTTCCTATGTGTCTTGCCTGCAACTTAGAGCAGGGCACAGGTCAAAGGTCCTGCCTTCCTGTGGGGGGAGTGTGGCCAACTGCGCAGATGACTTTAACAGACTTTCTTTGTCTCTAAACATGTGTGATCGATTAGGATGGAAAAGAGGGCAAATATAGGCGCCTCCTATATTCTCTGTGTACATTTGCGCTGGTTTTCTGTGTAACCTTTAGTGTTGACTTGGGATTCACATGATGCAAGTTGTGTGAATATCTTGTGAATGCTCCCGGCCGTTGGATCTCTCAATAAATCCCAGTGTTTGCCATTCAGAATTCCTGCTCCTCCCGTGTCTCTCTGAGTCCTGATTTCCATTGCAACAGAAGTTTCCCTTACACATTGTCACGATCTGTCTCTATGGTGTCTTGTCTAGATCTATTTTTGGTTTTCTGTCTGCGTTTTGTCTTGTTTAAATCTGTCTGTGGTTCCCTGTCGTTAGTTTCCCTGGTGTGTCTAATTTACCCGATTGTGTTCACCTGGTGTCCCCGTGTTTTCTCCTCCCTCCTCACCTGTGTCTTGTGTGTATTTAAGTTCTGGTTTTTCTGTCTGTCTTTGTCGGTTCGTCTTTTGTTGGTGACTGAGTTCACCGGTGAGTGTTCTGTTTAGTCTGTATTAGTTTCATTATCCTTGAAATAAAGGTTTATCAGAGTTATCTGCATTTGGGTCCTGCTTCCTTCACTCAACCGTGACAGTACGAACCGACCAGAAATGGACCCAGCAGATGATCCTTTTGAGGTGGAACTATAACATTTTTCCTTTTATTTGTCTTGCTGCTATGATTGGTGGAAGGGAGCGTCCAGTGTTCTGCAGAAGGAGGCCGCTCTGGTAGAGGCACACCGGTTGGCTATGGAGAAACCAGACTTGGTGAAATTCTTACCTGGCTGGATTTTGAACTTCCTCTGGGTGTGTAATTTCCAGCCTGCTGACTACAAACGTCTCGGTGTGTTCCGTCTGGAGTCAACCCATGCTTCTGCCCCAGTTCCTGCTCCTGTCCAGGAGTCGTATTCTGGAACTCGTCTGGCTTATGGAGGTCCACGGAGTATTCAGGCGGCTGCTAAGAGGAGTCGCAAGGCCAAGCTAGCAGCCCGAGCCCCAAGAGCCATGGTTCCAGCCCCAGTCCTGGCCCCAGCAACCATGGTTCCAGCCCTGGTTCCAGCCCCAGCAGCCATGGTTCGGGCTCCAGTACAGGTCCCAGAAGCCATGGTTCCGGCAACGGAACTGGCCGACACAGCCATGGTTCCAGCTCCAGTGCTGGCCCCAACAGCCATGGTTTCGACTCCAGCCCCTCGTCTCCGGCCGACGCCAGCTCCCCGTGTCCTTTCGGCGTACCGGCCGACTCCAGCACCTCGTCTCCTGCTGGCTCTGCAGCCGACGCCAGCTCCCCAAGTCCTGTCAGCATACCGGCCGACTCCAGCACCTCGTCTCCTGCTGGCTCTCCAGCCGACACCAGCTCCCCGAGTCCAGTCAGCATACCGGCCGACTCCAGCCCCCCGTGTTTTGTTGGCGAACCAACTCTCTCAAGTTTCCTCTCCAGTTCCCTCTCGAGTCTCCTCTCGAGTCCCCTCTCGAGTCTCCTTTCAAGTCACCCCTCCAGTTCCCTCTCGAGTCCCCTCTCAAGTTCCCTCTCAAGTTCCCTCTCAAGTCTCCTCTCGAGTTCCCTCTCGAGCTACCTCTCGAGTCACCTCTCGAGTCCCCTCCCGAGTCATCTCTCAAGTTTCCTCTCCAGTTTCCTCTCCAGTTTCCTCTCGAGTCTCCTCTCGAGTCCCCCCTCCAGTCTCCTTTCAAGTCACCCCTCCAGTTCCCTCTCGAGTCCACTCTCAAGTCTTCTCTCAAGTTCCCTCTCAAATCCCCTCTCGAGTTCCCTTTCAATTCATCTCTCAAATCTCCTCTCGAGTTACCTCTCGAGTCCCCTCTCGAGTCCCTGTTCAAGACACTTCTCAAGTCCCCTCTCAAGTTCCCTCTCGAGTCTCTTCTCAAGTTCCTTCTCGAGTCTCCTCTCGAGTCCCCTCTCAAGTTCCCTCTCGAGTCTCTTCTCAAGTTCCTTCTCGAGTCTCCTCTCGAGTCCCCTCTCAAGTTCCCTCTCGAGTCTCCTCTCCAGTCACCTCTCGAGTTTCCTCTCGAGTTCCCACTCAAGTCCCTACTCCTGCCCCGTTGGAGGTTCCGCTGGGGACCCTGCCAGCTCCTTGTGCTGTCCCGTTGGAGGTCCCGCCGACTACTCTCCTGCCGGGGGTCCTGCCAACCCTTTGTCCTGTCTCGTTGGAGGTCCCGCCGTCTACTCTCCTGCCGGGGGTCCTGCCAATCCTATGTCCTGTGCCGTTGGAGGCCCCGCCGACTACTCTCCTGCCGGGGGTCCTGCCAACCCTTTGTCCTGTCTCGTTGGAGGTCCCGCCGTCAACTCTCCTGCCGGGGGTCCTGCCAATCCTATGTCCTGTGCTGTTGGAGGTCCCACCGACTACTCTTCTTCTGGGGGTCCTGCCAACCCTATGTCCTGTGCCGTTGGAGGCCCCGCCGACTACTCTCCTGCCGGGGGTCCTGCCAACCCTGTGTCCTGTCTCGTTGGAGGCCCCGCCGACTACTCTTCTGCCGGGGGTCCTGCCAACCCTGTGTCCTGTGCCGTTGGAGGCCCCGCCGACTACTCTTCTGCCGGGGGTCCTGCCAGCCCTATGTCCTTTTCCGTTGGAGGACCCGCTGAGAGTCCTGCCAATCCCATGTCTTGTTCCATTGGAGGTCCCGCCGTTACCTGTCTCGCCGGGGGTCCTGCCAACTCCTGGTCCTCTTCCGTTGGGGATCCTGCCGAAGCCTGTCCCACCGGCTCTGGTTCCTGCCCGGCCTCCGGAGCTGTCCCGTCAGCGCCTTCCTGCCCGGCCTCCGGAGCTGTCCCGTCAGCGCCTTCCTGCCGGCCTCCGGAGCTGTCCCTTCAGCGCCTTCCTGCTCGGCCTCCGGAGCTGTCTGGTCTTCGCCCTCGAGCCCGGCCCTCTGAGAGCCGCGGTCTTCGCCTTCGAGCCCGGCCCCCTGAGTGCCACGGTCTTCGCCCTCCTGCTCGGCCCCCTGACTCTTCCTGCCGCTGCCTTCACTCTCATGCTCGGCCCCCTTAGTTTGCCCGCTGTGGTCTTCGCCCCTCCATGGACTCTGCCTTGCCCCCGGGCCGTCCGCCCGAGACCCCCACCTTGAACTCTGCCTTGCCCCCGGGCCGTCCGCCCGAGAGCCCCTCCTTGAACTCTGCCTTGCCCCTGGGCCGTCCGCCCGAGATCCCTTCCTGGTCCTCTGCTGTGCTCCTTGGCGGTCAGCTCAGTCCCGTCCTCCTGACCCCCTCCACCCACCCTGGTGGCCTAGTGATACGTCCCTCCGCTGGACCCCCTCCACCCACCCTGCTTGAGGTTTTGGACTTTTGTGTTCTTTTTCTGGGACGTCTGGGATCCGTCTCTTGAGGGGGGGGGTACTGTCACGATCTGTCTCTATGGTGTCTTGTCTAGATCTATTTTTGGTTTTCTGTCTGCGTTTTGTCTTGTTTAAATCTGTCTGTGGTTCCCTGTCGTTAGTTTCCCTGGTGTGTCTAATTTACCCGATTGTGTTCACCTGGTGTCCCCGTGTTTTCTCCTCCCTCCTCACCTGTGTCTTGTGTGTATTTAAGTTCTGGTTTTTCTGTCTGTCTTTGTCGGTTCGTCTTTTGTTGGTGACTGAGTTCACCGGTGAGTGTTCTGTTTAGTCTGTATTAGTTTCATTATCCTTGAAATAAAGGTTTATCAGAGTTATCTGCATTTGGGTCCTGCTTCCTTCACTCAACCGTGACACACATACCATAACCCCACCACCACCATGGGCCACTCGATTCACAACATTACCCTAACCCTAACCCTAATTAGAGAGAATGGACGTCCATTCTCAGGAGACGTCTGACAGTGGTGCGGTTACCCAAAGTGACAGACCTAATTTTACCTCTATTCAGAGGCAATGGACTTCCACTCTCGGGAGAGGGACCTCCAGCATGTGTCCCTGCAATGGGGACTCAGAGGACAGGCTGCTTCACAGCACTATGTAACCCAGGAAAGAAGCTTGAAACCTGTCCATTTCATCCACATTTGACTCATGAAATGTACAGCAGAGTCACTGCTGTAAGCAGGGTCCCACGCACACAGGCAGAGATCCAGGGTCATGCACATGGATTTCTTACCCAGGAATGAGTGTGTGAAAGCTGGGTAAAAGTGCTGTGAATACAGGGAGGGAGAGAGAGCAGCAGCAGCAGCAGCAGCAGGCTGTGACCCAGAGAGCTCCTTCCAGCACCTCGCTCTCCCACCACCCAGAGGACAGGCTGCTTCACAGCGCTATGTAACCCAGGAAAGAAGCTTGAAACCTGTCCATTTCATCCACATTTGACTCATGAAATGTACAGGAATCTGTCCATTTCATCCACATTTGACTCATGAAATGTACAGGAATCTGTCCATTTCATCCACATTTGACTCATGAAATGTACGGCAGCAGAGTCACTGCTGTAAGCAGGGTCCCACACTCACAGGCACACAGGCATAGATCCAGGGTAATGCACATGTCTTTCTTACCCAGGAATGAGTGTGTGAAAGCTGGGTAAAAGTTATGTGAATACAGGGAGGGAGAGAGCAGCAGCAGCAGGCTGTGATGCAGACAGAGAGCTCCTTCCAGCACCTTGCTCTCCCACCCAGAGGACAGGCTGCTTCACACTATGTAACCCAGGAAAGAAGCTTGAAACCTGTCCATTTCATCCACATTTGACTACTCATGAAATGTACAGCAGAGTCACTGCTGTAAGCAGGGTCCCACGCACACAGGCAGAGATCCAGGGTCATGCACATGGCTTTCTTACCCAGCAATAAGTGTGTGAAAGCTGGGTAAAAGTTATGTGAATACAGGGAGGGAGAGACCAGCAGCAGCAGCAGCAGCACCAGCAGCAGCACCAGCACCAGCAGCAGCAGCAGCAGCAGCAGCAGGCTGTTACCCAGACAGAGAGCTCCTTCCAGTACCTCGCTCTCCCACTCATGCCCCTTTCACACCAGCGCCTTTTCAGCTCCGGCTCGGAGCTAGAGCCTGAAAAGCGCCGGGTTTTCCTCTTCACACCGCAGCGGCGACGGCTCTTAGCTCCGGAATCCGGTTCACTTCCAGCTCCAAAAAATTGTCGGTCCAGAGGCAAGAGCTTTGGAGCTAAGAGGCGACGTCGCTTACGTCTCTCTCACGTTGAGGCGTGCAGGAAACTAAACCCACCTCCCCTGCACATGGGTCGACTGTCATGCCTGCCTACAAGCAGTAGTGCTTATAAACACACTTTATAAAGTCAGGCAACACTAACCAGGCTTCGTGTGATTCTGTTTATTTGTACCTTACTTTGACCATCCGTTCACTGTTATCGATCATTGTGGAGAGACGCAGACGTGTTGTTTTGTATTATTGTAGCTATCGGATGCAAGTAGTCAGTTTAGCTTCGGTTGCTATGCTAACATCACCCGTTTTATACCAGAGAAACTTTCATAACAGCGTTGTGATACCAAACAGTGTCAATTCAGACTGACACACATTCACTTAGGCTAAGGGGAACTGGGGATATGCATCAGCTGCTTGTGTGAGTCGGAAAGTGAATACTTTAGAGCGGCCGCTGCAGTGTGAGCTAACCGGGAGCTAACGGGAGAATAAACTCCCGTGGAAGAGCAGCCAATACTGCAGCGGTCGGTAAATGCTGCAGAAACACATTAATAAACAATGAACCACGGCACTCTGGAGAAAAGCATAAGGTTGGAGAAGTCGTTATTCAATTTATTCTGGCTTCGTGTGATTAAAAGCAACACGATCATCTACCCGACGCTGTTGTTGTTGTTGTGAGCGCCGTAATGGCTGCCGTTTGGGAGCAAATCAGCGATGTAAACTGTGACGTCATGACGCAGCAGGGGCAGCTCTGGGGCGCCAGTGGGCGGTGTGAACAGAGCGGGAGCAGAAAAGGGAAACCGGAGCTGAACCAGAAAAGCTCCCGCTCGGAGCTAGAAACTGAAAAGCGCTGGTGTGAAAGCCGCACCAGAGGACAGGCTGCTTCACAGCACTATGTAACCCAGGAAAGAAGCTTGAATCCTGGGTATGTCAGTGTTAAAAAGTGCATTAAACTGGTTTAATTACCCAGCAATAAGTGTGTGAAAGCTGGGTAAAAGTGATGTGAACAGAGGGAGAGAGCAGCATTTCACAGGCACATAGGCAGAGATTCAGGGTGATGCACATGGGTCAGAAAAGTGAACTTTTGGAAGAACCAGAGAAAAGGGTGAAAATGGATCAAATGTATCCCAAAATAGTGTCTCTTAAGGCGGATATAGTCCCCTGACAACTCCCGTTACATTCCTCCAGAGTCAGAAAAAGTCTAAGTTAACTTTTGGAAGAACCAGAAAAAAGCGGTGAAAATGGATACATTGTACCCCAAAATAGTGTCTCTTAAGGCGGGTAAAAGTTATGTGAATATGGGGTGACGTATATGGACACTTGAGCACCAGCAAGACCCTCACCTCCATAACCTTGTGCACCAGGCGAACCTGTGTACCCACACTTAGTCTAGAAAATGGTAAATGTGTGCATTTTATTATAAAGCTGTGTATATTGACAGACCGTTGCAAAAACTAAGAAGCTTATAAACATCAGGTTTAAAACTAAAAGAGCTTTGAAACACAATGAAAGATGTTTGGAGTTTTATTTGAGTTATTCATTTAAACTTTTTGTCTAAGAGATGCTGATTTGAAACCGTTGTTACATACAGTTACGGCACTTCCTGTTTCTGCCGGAGAGAGGGGAGGCCGTCCCAAAGCTTGCTGCTGTATTTACTCCCTCCATCTGACAGGAGGGAGCCTCGTTGAGCTGCGAGTGTGGCTTCAGACGGAGTTCACTCCGTCATGGAGGGGTAGGGTCGAGGGAGTGGTTTGGGATTGGGCCTAAGTCAGTCAAAATGATGAATGAATGGGCGTTTCTTTGACTATTTATAGGCAAATATGGGCGTTACGTGAAGCCCACAAAAGCTGCACCGCATTTCGAGTCGGTTGTGATTTATAAAGGGAAACCGGCTTAGGAAGTGCTGTACGCACTTTCCTCGCCGGTGCGCAATGTTTGGTGAATCGGAAAATGTCGGGACATTTCTGTACCTATTTTTTGGATTTCTACTACGTAAGCAACCTTCTCACGTGAATCCTACGCACGGCGTTATAAATGAGGCCCCTGGTAACACTTAAAGGTGGTGGATTTTGCGGTGCTTTATCGTCCGCCCATCGGCATCCATATTCATCCTTATTCACAGTGTTAAATCATATCTTGCAAAATGACAGGCTAAAAGCCAGGAATAAGTGTTTCAAAGGCGGGGAAAAGTTGTTTAAAATAGTCTGATACCTCCAGGGCGCATCACCACATTTTACAAGCCAGGGAAGGTGTCTGAATCCTGGGTAAACTTTGTTTAAATAGTATGGTACCTCCAGGGCGCATCACCACATTTTACAAGCCAGGGAAGGTGGCCCTGCTGGAGGTTCACACTTTAATTTTTTTTTTACCCTCCTCTGCCTTACACATCCTCCCACACTTGAGCACTCCTCACTCGGACTAAACCCCTCCATGCACACCCAGACTGCACCCAGAGAACAGGCTGCTTCACAGCACTTTGCAAGCCAGGAAAAGTGATTGAATCCTGGGTATACATGTTTTAAATAGTCTGATACCTCCAGGGCGCATCACCACATTTTACAAGCCAGGGAAGGTGCCTGAATCCTGGATAACCATTGTTTAATTGTATAAGTGTTTTTAAATGTGTGAAAACAGTGTTTTGTCACTTTCAAAACTCTCCCGTCATTGCCCGGAGAAATTAGGTCGATGTTGTATTCAATCTGACCGTTAATATTCCAGTGAGACGAAGTACGTACAATGACCGGAGTGATCCCATGTTAATTTTGTCCCAATACCGGAGCATTCCCTAAAGCCCGCGTCACACCATCCCGAAATTGACACCCGATGGACACACGAATATGGAATTGTGAATTTCGCACGAAGATGGCCCCGAACCACACACGAAGCCAACATTTACATTACATTTAAGACATACAACTGCAACGGAAGTAACAAAAATAATTATGTTAAAGTACTATGATACTGTACTGATATTTTCAGACTTTGTTCTTTACTTTATCCGTCTTTATATGTAGAAGATATTAAGTTTTCTCCGTAATGTTGTTTCCAAAAACTTCCTGTCAACTCGCCTTCAAAATAATATATTATATCCTTTTCAGTTTCACAGAACACAAATTGGGTTATTTACATAATATGTTTACATGATTTTGTTGTGCAATAAAACAACCCGATGGACACACGATAAAGGAAATGTTCAAATTCGGCTGTGATCGTAGCAACATCGGGCCATACGTGAGGGCATCTTAAGCCATCGTATGACCGCTGGTGGAGTTTCTCAGGCTCCGGCAGCAACTTCGTGAGCGGTGGCAAAATCTTTGGCATGCCAAAAAATTGCAGAAGGACCTTGCGAAGTTTCATTTTCGTGTAGAACTCGTGTGTCAATTTTGCCCTTCGTAAGGCCATCGTGAGGGCATCTTGTTATCATCGGTGCCATCGGGCATTCGCCCCGATCAGAGTGAGGGCGAATGCCCGATGGCACCGATGATAACAAGAAGGTGACACGATTTGACAAGATGCCCTCACGAGTGCCTTACGAAGTTGCCGCTCACAAAGTTGCTGCCGGAGCCTGAGAAACTCCACCGGCAGTCATACGATGGCTTAAGATGCCCTCACGAATGGCCCGATGTTGTTACGATCAGAGCCGAATTTGAACATTTCCTTTATCGTGTGTCCATCGGGTGTCAATTTCGGGACAGTGTGACACGGGCTTAACCCTATATAAGTTACATTTATTTGTTATTGGCTATGGCAGTGGCGAGCCGTCAGGACCCTCTAGGCCCTCTGTGAGGGCCTAAGATATTCTAAAAAATAATATTTTAAAACATTAAAAAAACACATTTAAAAAAAAATATTATTATATTATATATATTATTTTTACTCTACTTTTTTTTCATTAGTTTTACCAAAATAACTTGATTTAATTGTATTTAAAATAACATTTCCAAATAAATAAATCCTTCGAATCAGCCTGTTCAGTTTCTGTTAGAATGTGAAGGGTTAAATGCCGTCTCTGCGAGTTATGTGAAGACGCGAGAGCTTGTTGGTCCCTCTCTACATTCACAGCGGGCCAGCTATAGTAACTCAACGAGAGAGTAATGTCAAATGACAGTACAATTGACCAATCATATCTTCCCTCTAAATGGGCGGGCTTTATTTTCGCGGACTTTATGACAAGTTCCGCTCGCTGTGAAGTCTATACAAGTGGTGCAGTGACGCGTCCTAAAACCCGGAAGTAAGCTGCGCTCGGATTCCCTCGACAGAAAGCAATGGGATTTCTCCATAGGATTTTGGAAAATAGCTTGAAATAAGGTATGTGGAAAACGAACCTGTTAGATAAATGCACGTTTTGTTCAGCCGGATAATATCCACATGTCTACCCTACTTTTATTATTTTTTAATCATAAATCTAATCGATAGATTTATGATTAGCATAAGTTCGTTCATGATGGCTCACTTCAGTGATAGTGATGACATAATTTGCAAAATTATTAACAGAGTCATTTTCAAGATTGAGTTACAATGTTAAACTGGAGTGGCAAAGGATCAGCTGAATGACCCGCCATCAAGTGCTTCATCCAAAAGGACAGGAGGATGGACTTTGTGTTTAAGTGATCTGATCATCAAAGGTAGGCCTAAGTCATTTTCAATGTGGGCCACCGTGCCAACTTAATTCATTTGTAATTGTTACTTGGCTGTGGGTGCCCTGTCATGATAGGTGTTTATATAAATTGTGTTGTTTTGTGTGGTAGAGGGTCGCTGTCATTGATGCGTTTTGCACCCCGGGCCGCTGTTTTGATATTCCGCTGAAGTATACCCTGTGACGTAATAACGCTTCTTTTTTTTTTTCGAGGGAAGGGGGGTCAAAGGGCCCAGGTATAAAAGTCATGGCTCACCACTGGGCTATGGTAGGTTATTGGTTATGTTCACATACTTATTTGATTATTAAAATGAACCAATCTTTTTCATATGCATGTTTTAGAGTTGTACCCCCTAGATCTATTAGTAATTATGCTCAAAGTGCACCAGATTGAAGCATTTACTTTAAAATGTTCAAACATTTCTTCCCAGGGGGGCATACACCCGGACCCCCCTAGAGGATGTGGCGTCCATCCCCCATTCTATTGTGTATTTGTTATGAACCGAGATACAGGACGCAGGACCCAAAAGCAGGATTCGGAGACAGATGTCCAAAAATAGAATGTTCTTTAATCACAAATTAAATCGTACTTTCACAAAAAATAGAAAGTAGATAAAAAGCCAAAACAAAGTTGTACAGCAACACAAAAACTCACTTGACAAAAGGTCTAAATCCCAAGGTAGGTATCAGGAGTCAAAAGGCCTGGGTGCTCACGACATGAAACATAACGAACTGACAAAGGAACAAAGAAACACCAGGGCTATATATAGGTGAGGGGGATGGGCACAGGTGAAAACAATCAGGGCAGGGCCAAGCAATCTCACTGGCGGGAAACACACAAAGACAGGAACTGTGGGATCTGAAATGACAGGAAAGATTACTTTCAAAATAAAAACATAACTAAACCTAACATATCTGTCGAGTCACAACATTACCCCCCCCCCCTCTAGGGACGTCTCCTGACGGCCCAGGCAGATTAGGATGTTGCCTGTCGAAATCCCTGATCAACTCCTGATCCACAACGTAGCGAGACGGGATCCACATCCTATTCTCTGCTCCATAGCCTTTCCAGTCAACGAGGAACTGCCTGCCACGTCCCCTTCTCCGGACTGCCAGCAGTTTCTTTACTGTATAAACAAGGCCACCATCAACCATTCTGGGGGGTGGCGGAGGTTTAGTTGCGGGCACCAAACTGCTTTCCTTGACAGGCTTGATCTTCCCAACGTGGAATGTAGGGTGGACCCGCAGGGATCTGGGGAGTCGCAGGCGCACAGACACAGGGTTCACGATCTTCGTTATTGGAAAGGGACCAACAAACCTGGGGGCTAATTATCCTTTGCAGCCCGCTGAGAGAGAACTGCCCCCACACCGAGGTTAGCGGCATCCACCTCTACCACGAACTGTCGAAGTGGATCTGGGATAGTGAGGATGGGAGCAGAGGTGAACATCTCCTTTAGAGCTTGAAAAGCATTAGCAGCTTTGGAGTTCCATTCAAACGGGACATGAGAGGTAAGTACATGTAGCGGGGAAGCAATAGAACTGAAATTTCTGATGAAACGTCTATACCAATTTGCAAACCCCAGAAACTGCTGTAGTTTTTTTCCTGTTGACAGGAACTGGCCACTCTGCCACGGCACTGACCTTGGCAGGGTCCACCTTTAGTTGACCGGGGGCAATGATGAAACCCAGGAACAATGTGGTTTGGACATGGAACTCGCACTTCTCTGCTTTAACATAAAGTTGGTTCTGTAGCAGGCGGTCGAGGACTTGACGGACATGCTGCTGGTGGGTTATGTTGTCAGGAGAAAAAATCAAAATGTCATCAAGATATACAAACACAAACTTATTCAGGAAGTCCCCCAACACCTCATTTATGAGGGCTTGAAATACTGCCGGTGCGTTTGTCAAGCCAAAAGGCATCACTAGGTACTCATAGTGTCCACTAGGTGTGTTAAATCCAGTCTTCCATTCGTCCCCCTCCCTGATTCTCACCAAATGATAAGCATTCCTTAAATCCAGTTTGGTGAAAATGTTGGCGTCTTGCAAAAGTTCAAAGGCGGAGGAGATGAGTGGGAGAGGGTACCTGTTTTTGATGGTGATTGCGTTAAGAGGGCTGTAGTATATACAGGGCCGGAGTGATCCATCTTTCTTGTCTACGAAAAAGAAGCCCGCTCCCGCCGGTGACGAGGAAGGGCGAATGAGTCCGGCCTGCAAGGAGGTCTCAATATAATTGTTCATGGCCTCCCTTTCGGGTTCGGAAAGAGAGTAGAGGCGACACTTTGGAATTGGGGAGCCAGGTACCAAGTTTATTGCACAGTCATTAGGCCTATGTGGTGGCAGGGCAGTGGCTCGGGCTTTACTATAAACCTCCTTTAGGTCCCAATAGCAACTGGGCACCTTGGACTTGTCAGGGAAATCTTGCTCCTGTACTTGGATAGCCTCAGTCATTTCTGTACATGCAATCCTTCTTGCATGGGGAGTGTTGTCATCAGTCTTATTGTCTCTCAAACAGAAATGCTTGCAGTCCTCTCCCCATCCCTTAACTCTCCCAGATCTCCAGTCTATGTGTGGGTTGTGCTTGACTAACCATGGGTAACCAAGAATAAGTGGATGCTGAGCAGAGTCAAATAAATGGAAAGTCATGTGTTCAGTATGTGTTGCATTTACGGTTACTTCAATGGGCATAGTACAGTGGGTAACGGTAAACAATAACCGACCATCCAGAGCAGAGGCCTTTAACGGTTGCGTCAAAGGAATTACCCCACAGTTCCACTTCTTGGCCAACCCCCAATCCATTAAACTTTCATCCTCACCAGAGTCTATGAAAACCCCCTGAGTTAAAACATGTCTGTCGATTTTTACTTGTACCTGTGTCAAGGTACGAGGAGGGAATCCAGATGACAGTCGGCTCACCAGGGTCCTCCTCGTACCTGATGAGCCCGATCTTTTGCTGTACATGAAGCCAGGAGGTGCCCCTGCTCCCCACAGTAAAAACACCTGCCCTCCTGAATGCGCCGAAGACGTTCTTCCGGAGTCAACTTAGCCCGACCCAACTGCATGGGCTCCTCTGAAACACTAGGGAGCACTCTTCTCTCAGGAGGAGGTCTCCAGGCGGGACGATGGCTTGGTGTGTCCCCTTGGTGTCGAGGCAGACGTGCCACACTCTTGAACCTTTCTTTTTGTCTTTCGGCCAGTCTATTGTCTATTCGAACTGCCAGTGCAATGACAGAATCCAAGTCTTCTGGGAGGTCCAAAGGTATTAACTGGTCTTTAATGGAATCTGAAAGACCAGACAAAAAAGGCGTCGAGCAGTGCTGCAGAATTCCAGCCACTATCTGCTGCAAGGGTCCTGAACTCAATGGCATAGTCCGATACTCTGCGCTGACTCTGCATCAGTGCTCTGGCTGCCTCCCTTCCAGGAGCCGTGCGATTAAACACCTTGTTGAGAGTGTCTGTAAATACATCCAGCGAATTACAGGTAGTTGAATCTCTCGCCCATTCGGACGTAGCCCAGGCCGCTGCTCTCCCCGTTAAGTGGCTCACCATGAAGGCCACTTTGGAGTGATCAGTGGGGAATGCAGCAGGGTTATATTTATAATGGAGATCACAATGAACAATGAAAGGGCGGCAGTCACCGGAATCTCCGGAGAATCGCTCTGGAGATGCCAGACGAGGCGGTGGAGCATGGAGTGGCACATGGTCAGCTGGAACAATATGTGTGTGAGCAACAGCAGGGTGCGGAGGGGATGAACCAGCTTCCAGGTGAGCGAGGACACGGTGCAGCTGTTCGGCAAGGTGATTCACCTGAGTATTGACTGAGGCTTGAAAGTTTTCCTGACGGCCGGTCAGTTCCCTCACACCCAGGTTGATTGCGCCCAGCTGCTCCTCATGCTGGTGTAGTCTTGTTCCTTGAGCTTGCAGAGCTATCTTCACTGTCTCTGAATCCGCTGGGTCCATATTTTGGTCAGTTCGTACTGTTATGAACCGAGATACAGGACGCAGGACCCAAAAGCAGGATTCGGAGACAGATGTCCAAAAATAGAATGTTCTTTAATCACAAATTAAATCGTACTTTCACAAAAAATAGAAAGTAGATAAAAAGCCAAAACAAGTTGTACAGCAACACAAAAACTCACTTGACAAAAGGTCTAAATCCCAAGGTAGGTATCAGGAGTCAAAAGGCCTGGGTGCTCACGACATGAAACATAACGAACTGACAAAGGAACAAAGAAACACCAGGGCTATATATAGGTGAGGGGGATGGGCACAGGTGAAAACAATCAGGGCAGGGCCAAGCAATCTCACTGGCGGGAAACACACAAAGACAGGAACTGTGGGATCTGAAATGACAGGAAAGATTACTTTCAAAATAAAAACATAACTAAACCTAACATATCTGTCGAGTCACAACAGTATTGAGATGTTCAGTGTTTGTGTGTGTGTATGCCGCCTTCTCTCCTGCCAGGACATGAATTAAAATGTCTAACTCAGACTTCATTTTAAGGACATTTCGGCCAGGGGTGTAGAGCTATATTTGTTCAAGCACCGGATTGGCAAAACCGGAGAGTGTGCACCAGTCTGCCTTGATCTATGAATTCATGTCCGTGACTCTCACAGTATCTGCTGCCCACAGCTGTTTTATAGAAGGAAAACCTCCTTCACTTCATGAAATCTCTGCAGCATCAGGAGGCAGCGGGAGGGTTAACTCAGCCTCTGAGAAGACGAGCGTGCCGCGCAGTGCCTTTCACGCACCGCCTTTCACGCACCACCTTTCACGCACCGCCTTCACTGTGTACCTTCAGAAATAATCATTAGTAAGGCTAAAGAGCGACCGCAGGCTGATGTGTTTTAACCACACACACCTATATATACACACACACATGCGATTTAAACGCAGACTTTTGTTCCTCCATGTTTCGTTGTTATTGTTTCACTGAGCGAGCGGACCCGCGATTTTTTTTCAAACGCTTTTTTGGTCCATCTGCGGCGGTAATAGGTTTTGTGGACTGTGATGAATATTAAATGTTGAGAGGAAATCTTTCCACCAATAATTCCAATAAGTAATCCAAAATGTATTCACTTCAGGTTTACGAAAGTAACTGTAATCAGATTACTCGTTTTTCAAATGTAACGCGAGCTGAATACAGTTACTTGATATTTGTATTCTGATTACGTAACGCCGTTACATGTATTCCGTTACAACCCAACCCTGGCTGTTTACAGCATTCCACTATAGTTCTTCGAATCTTTAATCTTCTTCTTTTTATTATTATTATTCCTGCGAATGCTATTTATAGCATTTCACTATAGTTCTTCGAATCTTCGAATCAACCAATACTTTGGCTCTCAATAACTTCAGCATACTTTCAGCTTCAGAAACTATTCAAATGTCAAACTATTCAGCCCTTTCAGCAATCGATGGGAAACCTTCAACTTTTTCAAAATATGTCATACTTTTTGAAATATTCAGCTTTTTAAACTCTTTTTATAACATGGAAGTCAATGGGAGGAACCTTCAAATCCTCTTTTACCTACACCGTGCGCCAAATGCTTCTCCGTCCACATACTTTCAGCTAGAGACTTCATTCCAACTTTGAAATGATCACAATACCTTCAGCTATAAACTTGTTATTCAGATTGTCCATATCATTTACACTTTTTGAGATATTTAACTTAGTTTGGAGCATGGTAAAGAGGCTTTCTTCAGATTTTAACATGAGTAAATATTGGGCAGCTCGTTAAGGCTCAGCTTGAAATTCGCCCAACATTTTTTTTTTGATATCTGCCATAATTCCAAACCCTACACCTCTGAGGCATAATTGTTCATGAAAAACTTAGGAAAACCTCTCCTAGATTGGAAAATATAAATGTTCTTATAATTAAGAAAAACATATGAAATAAAATGCCTCTTGAAGGCATGAAGGGACAAAAACTTGTCAACAATTCCACCTAGCTCCCAATAGAAACCCATGTAAACAATTTCCGGAGCTTTCTTCAGTTAAACAAACTGCTCCCATCTCCACATTTTACACACAAAACCCAAAAAAACAACATATTCATTGGGGTTCTCTGATGCTCACGGTCTGTTAATTTTTTGATAGGAGCCATAGTTTTTGAACAAGTGGCAAAATTGTCAGATATAATACTCAATGCATTCTTAATGGCACTCAGTGCTGCAGTTGGTAACCATGCTGGGCAGATCGGGCCCACACACCTGAGTGACATCATCTAGTCAGAGCAGACATGCCCACAGACAGACTGGAGGTTTGTATTATTATTTTTTCAACAAAAGTTTGAAATGCAAGAGGTTTATCTCATTCAGAACAATGAAAAGACTCTCCTCTGACTGATTACTGCACATCACCATGGAAACCTTTGATCTCTGGACACACACACAGCTGTCGTCGTTAGCTCAAATATAAACACCTGTGTAATGGAACACGATGATGTCATAACTCTAACTGATATGCTCCGAGCAGCAGACTTCAGATAATGGTTAATGGTGTTGCCCTCAACAGCTCTACGTCAATTATGGGGTGTCATCATATGCCGTTTCCATGGAAACACATCCCTCGCAATAAAACACAATGTCGCTGTAACTCCAATGGACATGGTCCGATCGTCCCCCAAACTTTGCTTTTATATCACCGGTCCATGCCTCAACAGCTCTACGCCAAATCTGAGATCTCACTAGAGGCTGTTGCCATCCCTCGCCATAAAACACGATGTTGTGTTAACGCCTATGAAAAGGGTCAAAACAGCAGCAGACTTCAGATAATGGTTAATGGTGATGCCCTCAACAGCTCTACGTCAATTATGGGGTGTTATCATATGCCGTTTCCATGGAAGCGCATCCCTCGCCATAAAACACGATGTCGCTGTAACTCCAATGGACATGGTCCGATCGTCCCCCAAATTTCGCTTTTATATCACCGGTCCATGCCTTAACAGCTCTACGCCAATTCTGAGATCTCACCATAAGCTGTTGCCATGGAAACGCATCCCTCGCTATAAAACACGATGTTGTGGTAACGCCTATGAAAAGGGTCAAAACAGCAGCAGACTTCAGATAATGGTTAATGGTCCTGCCCTCAACAGCTCTATGTCAATTATGGGGTGTCATCATATGCCGTTTCCATGGAAACGCATCCCTCGCCATAAAACACGATGTCGCTGTAACTCCAATGGACATGGTCCGATCGTCCCCCAAACTTCGCTTGTATATCACCGGTCCATGCCTCAACAGCTCTAAGCCAAATCTGAGATCTCAAAATATGCCGTTTCCGTGGAAACACATCCCTCGCCAAAAAACAAGATGTCGTCATAACGCCTATGAAAAGGGTCAAAACAGCACCAGACTTCAGATAATGGTTAATGGTCCAGCCCTCAACATGTCTATGTGCCAATAGTGAGTTATCCTAAAAAGCTGTTGCCATGGCAATGCATCCCTCGCCCTAAAACACGATATTGCTATAACTCCTATGAAAATTGTCAAAAAGTGCTCAAACTTCACATGTGTGCTAACAGTCCAGCCATGAAGACATCTATGGGAGAGTTTTGAGATGTCTTCAAATGCTGTTGCCATGGCAACACAATGCTAACCATGAAACACGGTTTTCTCATAACTTCAGTGAAACATGCTCAAAATGGCACAAAACTTCACAGGTTTTGTAACGATGCAGCCATCAACACATCTAAGCCTATTATGGGGTTTGAGCAAACTCCGTTGCCATGGTGACAGATCACTCGCCATCAAGTTAGTTCAAAAGTTTGCAGTTAAAATATTCTGCTGCTTATCAAAGCCTTTTTACTTTCTTTTCTCTTCTTAATATACATTCATTCACTATTACTTACATTTAATATCTAACTCCTTAAGCCTACTTTTACCTATAAACCATTCAAATATTAAATTAGTCAGCTATTTCAGGACATTGAGGCTATACATTTTATTGTTCATACCTTTTTTAAACCTTTTCTTTGAAATATTAAGCTTCTTCACTATTTTTCCTACTCTTCCAGTTTAACATTTCACTTTCAAGTTTTCAACAAAGTCATTGCAATGCATTTGAGATGTAACAAGTTTGATTTAAATCATTTAACTTTTCTGCATTTCTCCGCTAAGTTCAGCAACACACTTACTTGGTTTTTCTAGCTAAAAGCAGCTACAGAGACCATTCAGCTAATACAATATTCAGCTTTTGTTGCATTTTCAGCTAAATTCAGCAACACATGTTCATAGTTTACAGCATTCGCACGCATTTTCTGCAGTAAATGAATTTTCTAGTTCAACCGATGCTTTGGCTTTCCATAACTTCAGCATACTTTCAGCTACAGAAACCATTCAAATATCAAACTACTCAGCCTGTTCAGCAATCGATGGGAAACTTTCAACTTTTTCAAAATATTTCATACTTTTGAAATATTCAGCGTTTTTAAATCTTTTTTTAACATGGAAGTCAATGGGAGGAACCTTCAAATCCTCTTTTACCTAGACCTTATGCCAAATGCTTCTTCTTCCACTTTCTTTCAGCTAGAGACTTCATTCCAACTTTGAAATGATCACAAGAACTTCAGCTATAAAACCTGTTCTTCAGATTGTTGATATATTTTACACTCTTTGAGATATTTTACATAGTTTGGAGCTTGGTAAAGAGGCTTTCTTCAGATTTTAACATTAGTGTGTATTGAGCAGCTCGTTGAGTCTAGAGCGATTTGATCTCAAAACAGAGTGGGGGAGTGCTTGAAATTTGGCCAACATTTTTTTTTAAACCTGCCATAATTCCAAAACCCTACATTCCTGAGACATAATTGGTCATGACAAACTTCTACTAGGATGCAGGAAAAAAAAAAAAAAACTAGAAAATGCATTTCCTGCAGATAATGCGTGCGAATGCTGTAAACTGTGGACATTTGTGGCTACATTTTGCTGAAAATGCAGAAAAAGCTGAATATGTTATTAGCTGAATGGTAGCTGCTTTTAGCTACAACAATGCAGAACAAGCTTAATATTTAAAAGAAAAGGTTTTTAAAAAAGGTATAAACAACAACATGTATAGCCTTGATGTCCTGAAATAGCTGAATAATGTAATAGTTGAATGGTTTCTGCAGCTGAAAATAGGCCGAAGGAGTTAAATATCAGATGTAAGTAGTAGTGAATAAAGTTGTATTAGGAAGAGAAAAGAAAGTAAAAGGCTTGGGAAAGCAGCAGAATATTTTGACTGCAAACTTTTCGACTAAAACCATACGTCACCAATAATGTATAAAATATGTGGAACCTGTTGAAGTCAGTATGAAGTCTCCATCAGACAGAAAATAATAGGCTGAAACAGTCTGTTAAAGTCCAGTGTGTTTGTGTGACGGCCCCAGAGCCTGGGACCTGTGAGTGTGTTGCAGGTCCTGCGATGGGATGGAGCTGAAGAGGCCAATCAGCGGGAACAGGGACATCTGGCCGGAGCCGAGGTGCTATTTATGCCCAGCTGCCCGGAGTCACATGGCCGTCAGTACTCTCTCCAAGGCGGCTGCAAAAGGACTCCCTCTGTGATCCTTTCCCATCGTCCATCTTCTCCTGTTTTTGGTGTTGCAAATAAAGTGCCGTGATTTTTGGAAACTTTGAGCGTCTCTTTTTGAACTTTCCTGTTGTGGCCAATGGGCCGGTCATAACAGTTTGTCAGTGTTTGTTTCTGTGCTGAGCACCTAATCATAACAAATAATCATAACACCTGTGTGAGCCCAGAGATCAAAGTTTTCAATCTGCCCAGCAACACCATGGTTACCAGCTGCAGCACTGAGTGTCATTAAGAATGCATTGAGGATCATATCTGACCATTTTGCCACCTGTTCAAAAACTATCGCTCCTATCAAAACATGAACAGACCGTGAACATCAGGGAATCCCAATGAACTGATATATATCTCTATGTTCTGAAGAAAGATCCGGATTTCTTTAACATGGGAATCAATTGGGAGCTAGGTGGACTTTTTGCCTCTTCATGCCCTCAAGAGGCATTTTGTTTAATTTGTTTTCTTAATTTTTTTATTTCCCAACCTAGGAGAGGTTTTCCTACGTTTTTCATGAACATTTATGTCTGAGGAGTGTAGGGTTTGGGAATTATGGCAGGTTTAAAACATTTTTTTGGGAGAATTTCAAGAACTCCTGCACTGTGTTTTGAGATCAAAGCACTCTAGACTTAACGAGCTACGCAATACACACTAATGTTAAAATCTGAAAAAGGCCTCTCTACCAAGCTCCAAACTAAGTTAGATAACTCAAAAGTGTAGAAGACATCAACGATCTGAATAACAAGTTTTACAGCTGAAGGTCTTGTGATCATTATAAAGTTGGAATGAAGTGTATAGCTGAAAGTATGTGGAAGGAGAAGCATTTGGCGTAAGGTGTAGTTAAAGAGGATTTTAAGGCTCCTCCCATTGACTTCCATGTTAAAAAAAGAGTATAAAAAGCTGAATATTTCAAAAAGTATACAATATATTTAAAGGGTTGAAAGTTCCCCATCCATTCCTGAAAAGGCTGAATAGTTTAATATTTCAATGGTTTCTGTAGCTGAAAATAAGCTGAAGTTATGGAGAGCTAAAGTATTGGCTGAAAGAATAACAATAATAACTACAAAATGCATTTCCTGCAGAAAATGCGTGCAAATACTGTAAACTGTGAACATTTGTGGCTGAATTTAGCTGAAAATGCAGAAAAAGCTTAATATTTAAAAGAAAAGGTTTAAAAATGGTATAAACAACATGTATAGCCTCAATGTCTTGAAATAGCTTGATAAGTTAATAGTTCAATGGTTTCTGTAGCTGAAAATAAGCTGAAGGAGTTAGATATTAAATGTAAGTAGTAGTGAATTAATGTTTACTTACACCTGTGTGTGTAAGCCCAGAGATCAAAGGTTACTACTACTCTTCCAGTTTAAAATGTCACTTTCAAGTTTTCAACAAAGTCATTGCAATGCATTTGAGATGTAACAAGTTTGATTTAAATCATTTAACTTTTCTGCATTTCTCCGCTAAGTTCAGCAACACACTTACTTGGTTTTTCTAGCTAAAAGCAGCTACAGAGACCATTCAGCTAATAAAATATTCAGCTTTTGTTGCATTTTCAGCTAAATTCAGCAACACATGTTCATAGTTTACAGCATTCGCACGCATTTTCTGCAGTAAATGAATTTTCTAGTTCAACCGATGCTTTGGCTTTCCATAACTTCAGCATACTTTCAGCTACAGAAACCATTCAAATATCAAACTACTCAGCCTGTTCAGCAATCGATGGGAAACTTTCAACTTTTTCAAAATATTTCATACTTTTGAAATATTCAGCGTAAACTGTAAACTGTGAACATTTGTGGCTGAATTTAGCTGAAAATGCAGAAAAAGCTTAATATTTAAAAGAAAAGGTTTAAAATGGTATAAACAACATGTATAGCCTCAATGTCTTGAAATAGCTTGATAAGTTAATAGTTGAATGGTTTCTGTAGCTGAAAATAAGCTGAAGGAGTTAGATATTAAATGTAAGTAGTAGTGAATTAATGTTTACTTACACCTGTGTGTGTAAGCCCAGAGATCAAAGGTTACCATGCTGACAACGTTATCAAACACCTGTTTACGTGAGCCCAGAGATCAAAGGTTTCCATGGAGATGTGCTGTGAAAGGAGAGCCTTTCCATTGTTCTGAAGGAGAAATAAACCTCTTACATTTTTAACTATAATTTAAAAACGGTAGCTGCTTTTGGTAAAATGTCAATGTGTGTGTGTGTGTGTGTGTGTGTGTGTGTGTGTACCAGTCTGTCTGTGGGCGTGTCTGCTCTGATTAGATGATGTCACTCTGGTGTGTGGCCCCAATCTGCCCAGCAACACCATGGTAACCAACTGCAGAACTGAGTCCCACTAGAAAATGCATTTCCTGCAGAAAATGCGTGCAAATGCTGTAAACTGTGAACATTTGTGGCTGAATTTAGCTGAAAATGCTGCAAAAGCTGAATATGCTATTCTGAATGGTCTCTGTAGCTGCTTTTATCTACAGAAACCAAGTAAGTGTGCTGCTGAACTTAGTGGAGAAATGCAGAAAAGTGAAATTATTTGAATCAAAATTGTTACAGCTCAATAGCATTGCAATGACTTTGTTGAAAACTTGAAAGTGAAATGTTAAACTGGAAGAGTAGGAAAAATAGTGAAGAAGCTTAATATTTAAAAGAAAAGGTTTAAAAAAGGTATAAACAACAACATGTATAGCCTCAATTTCCTGAATTAGCTGAATAATGTAATAGCTGAATGGTTGATGTAGCTGAAAGTAGGCTGAAGGAGTTAAATATTAAATGTAAGTAGTAGTGAATGAATGTGTATTAAGAAGAGAAAAGAAAGTAAAAACTCTTTGAAAAGCATCAGAGTATTTTAAGGCGAGACACGGCAGGCAAAAATATCGTTTTTCATGCACTGGTCAATTTTGAGATGTTGTGCTATTTTGATTCTGTAACATGTTTTATTTTACGCTTTTGGAAAGAAAACGTACAAATATACATTTATGTGTTTGTTTTACTATAGTTTGTCTATTTGCGTCTGTAGATTTCTCCTAAATTCACCCTATTTAGAGGCAATGGACGTCCACTCTCGGGAGACGTCCGAGAGTGGTGCGGTTACCCAAAGTGACAGACCTAATTTTACCCAGGAAAAAGGTTTGAAACGTTGGGAAAAGTGGTGTAAATAGAGGCAGAGTGAACCCATGAACCCAGAGTCACATTTGTCAGATTAAAGTATTTTGAGAACCAGGGAAAAGGGGTGAAAATAAAAAAAATGTATCCAAAAATAGTGCCTCATAAGGCGGATAGAGTCCCCTGTCAACTCCCCTTACATTCCTCCAGAGTCAATCAATCAATCAATCAATCAATGTTTATTTATATAGCCCAATATCACAAATGTTACATTTGTCTCAGTGGTCTTCACAGTTTATACAGAATATCAGTATGACAATACGACACCCTCTGTCCTTAGACCCTCACATCGTACAAGGAAAAACTTCCAAAGAAAACCCAGTTTAAAGGGAACAATGGGAGAAACCTCAGGGAGAGCAACAGAGGAGGGATCCCTCTCCCAGGACGGACAGACGTGCAATAGATGCCGTGTGTAAATTGAAAAGATAATACATTTGCAACATAGGTCAAAATGTGTTGAAGTAATTTTTTACTTAGTTTATTTCAGACCTCCAGGAGAGAGACCGGGAAAATCACCTCTCTTTGGCGGCCCACATACCACCAAAAGACGGACTAATGACCTCCAGCATGTCTCCCTCACATGGGCACTCTGCTTATTTCACACCTCAAGGACAGAGACCGGGAAAAGCACCTCTCTGTGGCCCCTCACAGAGCCCCAAAGGATGGATTAATGACCTCTAGCATGTCTCCCTCACATGCGCACTTCCATAACCTTGCACATCGTGAGTCCCCGGGCCCCCACAGTTAAGCACTCCCCCACAGACTAAACCCAGATATTCACACACTCCAGAACCTCGTGCCCCTGGTAACCCTAAAGGGGGGTGGATTTTGCGGTGCTTTAACATCCGCCCATTGGCATCCATATTCGGCCTTCTTCACAGCACCACCACCCCCCTCCTGTGGAGGATGTTCTCATGCCCTTTGTAACACTTAAAGGTGGTGGATGTTGTGGTGCTTTTCTGTCAGCCCATCAGCATCCATATTCGGCCTTCTTCACGGCACCACCACCCCTTCTGTGGAGGATATTCTCATGCTCCTGGTAACCCTTTACATAGTCTGATACTACCAGGGCTCATCACTAGGGTTGGGTATCGTTTTAATTTCCACGATTCTGATTCCGATTCCGATTCTACTTTTCGATTCCGGTTCTTAACGGTTCTCAATTCCGATTCTTTGAGGGGCAGGGTAAAACAAATTATTAAGTTCTTGTTGAGAAAAACAAGCATATCTGCCTTCTCAGCCATACCGGGAAGAAATGTTTGAACATTTTAAAGCAAAATGCTTCAATCTGGTGCACTTTAAGCAGCATTACTAGAGACTAGATCTAGGGGGTACAACTCTAAACACCCATATGAAAAAGATCGGTTTACATTTGAATAATTAAATAAGTATGTGAGCATAACCAATAACCCATAGCCAATAACAAATACATGTAACGTATTTTATTTTTGTTGTTCATTCATATCTTACTATTTTATTTATGCATATTTTTTTATCTCTCCAGTTTAAAACGATATGTCTGGTTTACTGTCCTATAGTATACATTGGAATGATTTCAAACCTGTTTTATCCCAATAATTATAAAGGAGTGCCTTGGAAATATGTGTTTACATAAATTGTGATCAAAACGTTTGAGACCCACTGAGATAACTTATCCTTTACCTCACTGAGCTGTAGTTATCAGCCACTCAGTCTGACTGGAGAGGACTCTCCCTCCACATTATTGTAGAAACATCTTCTTCTTCCGTTAGAGCAGCTAGCACCAGATGCTAATAACAACAGCGCCGGTTCCAGTGCACCCTCCCTTTCTCCCTCGCTCACTCGCACTTTGGCTGTGAGCTGCGTGCGCCAGATAAGCCAACATCCCCCATTTTCATCACTTGCAGCGCCCATCGTACAGGGCGAATGAAACGTGTAACCGGGCTGAAAAGGGTGTTACATTTACTTTATTATGAATGTTGTTACATCAAGGCCGAAAATTAGGATGAGCACCAACGGTCAAAACATTGTTTTCCCTCCCAGAGCTGTCAGCGCAGCGCCTCCCAGATCTGGCGCCCTAGGCGAACATCTATAACGCCAGTGCTACGGGCCGGCACTGGTCTCAGGTTATGCTGTAGGAAGTGTAGGTACAACGCTACATTTCCCGCAGTCATACAGTAGGCTACGGAGAGCGGCGAGAAACATTTCCTCAGGCATCGAAAAGCAGAACCGAAATTCACATTTCTAAATGATGCCGTTGGAATCGAAATGTTGGAAATGTTCTCGGTACCCAACCCTACTCATCACTGCACTTTACAAGCCAGAAATAATGTTTAAATGGTCGGGAAAAGTGTTTTTAAACGTCTGGATGAGAGTTTTAGCCTGTCATTTTGCACGATATCATTTAACATTGAACCTCTCCTAGAAATGCACAGAATATGTACATTTTCAGGATAGTGTCAATGTTAAATGATATCGTGCAAAATGACAGGCTAAAACCCAGGAATAAGTGTTTGAAAGGCGGGGAAAAGTTGTTTAAAATAGTCTGATACTACCAGGGCTCATCACCGCACTTTGCAAGCCAGGGAAGGTGCCTGAATCCTGGGAAAACATTGTTTAAATAGTCTGATACCTTCAGGAAAGTGGAAAGTGGCACTGTATCTGCCCCCTGGGAACCTTCAAGGTTATATTTATGTGTTATTATTTATTTAATTAACTATCACATGATTTTTACTAAAAAAGTATACACAGTAGACATAACAAAAACATGATTAGCGAGGGCCCGGGGACCATATTAGCCGTCTAACTAGTACGGTGCACCGGGGCAAACAGGTTGAGTCCACGGCCCCTGCCCCCTCATCAGGAGTGTCAACCGGCTGTAGACCGCATGACAGTCTTGACCGGGGTCTTGAGAGGGGTATTGCTGACGGAGGCTTCTGGGGACCGCATGACAGTCTTGACCGGGGTCTTGAGAGGGGTATTGCTGCCGGAGGCCTCTGGGGACCGCATGACAGTCTTGACCGGGGTCTTGAGAGGGGCATTGCTGCAGGAGGCTTCTGGGGACCGCATGACAGTCTTGACCGGGGTCTTGAGAGGGGTATTGCTGCCGGAGGCTTCTGGGGACCGCATGACAGTCTTGACCGGGGTCTTGAGAGGGGCATTGCTGCCGGAGGCTTCTGGGGACCGCATGACAGTCTTGACCGGGGTCTTGAGAGGGGTACTGCTGCCGGAGGCCTCTGGGGACCGCATGACAGTCTTGACCGGGGTCTTGAGAGGGGCATTGCTGCCGGAGGCTTCTGGGGACCGCATGACAGTCTTGACCGGGGTTTTGAGAGGGGTATTGCTGCCGGAGGCTTCTGGGGACCGCATGACAGTCTTGACCGGGGTCTTGAGAGGGGTATTGCTGCCGGAGGCTTCTGGGGACCGCATGACAGTCTTGACCGGGGTCTTGAGAGGGGCATTGCTGCCGGAGGCTTCTGGGGACCGCATGACAGTCTTGACCGGGGTCTTGAGAGGGGTATTGCTGCCGGAGGCCTCTGGGGACCGCATGACAGTCTTGACCGGGGTCTTGAGAGGGGCATTGCTGCCGGAGGCTTCTGGGGACCGCATGACAGTCTTGACCGGGGTCTTGAGAGGGGTATTGCTGCCGGAGGCCTCTGGGGACCGCATGACAGTCTTGACCGGGGTCTTGAGAGGGGCATTGCTGCCGGAGGCTTCTGGGGACCGCATGACAGTCTTGACCGGGGTCTTGAGAGGGGTATTGCTGCCGGAGGCCTCTGGGGACCGCATGACAGTCTTGACCGGGGTCTTGAGAGGGGCATTGCTGCCGGAGGCTTCTGGGGACCGCATGACAGTCTTGACCGGGGTCTTGAGAGGGGTATTGCTGCCTGAGGCTACTGTGTTTATGCCAGAGGTACTTGGGATTGCCAGGCCCTTAAATCGTATACATTCTTCCTCAAGCACAGCAGAAGTGGCACTCTGCTTCCTGGGTTTTAGCTCCTTTTTCAGCCTGGAGCGCAGGGTCTTCACCTCATCAATGAGGGCATCCTTCTGAGCCCTCAATGCCACATTATCCAGCATCACCTGCCTGCAGTCCTCTTCGTCACACTCAGTATATGGGGAGAAGGGTGGAGGGTGCACCGGGTATTCCTCCTCATTGTCTATATCCAATGATGTACTGTAGCCATTCCAATGATGGGGTTACCCAGCTAGCGGGGAACGTTCTCACAACTTTGGCTAATATTACCTACAGGTTCTAATAAGGTTTTAAAGAAACATTTTAATCTGATGTTCAAAGAACCTTTTTAGGATGTTTATTTTTTCAAATAATGTTCAGACAAGGTTTAAGGTTAACTAAGACATAACGTTTTAACTGCAACATTCAGAGGATGTTTTGAGGATGTTATTAAGGCCTGAGATGACAGAAAGTTTTTTTATAAAATGTTCCTTTAATGTGATATGTTAAGAAAGGTGGAACGTTTTGCCTCCAACATTCTCAGGATGTGTTTTGGACGTTGTTGGGTAACTAATTAACGATGTTCTTTATACAACGTTCCCTCAATGTTACATGATAACAAATGAAGAACATTCTCCAAGCAACATTCTGTAAACATTTTCAGGATGTTATTGAGGCCTGAGAGGACAAAGTGTTTTATAAAATGTCCCTTTAATGTGATATGTTAACAAAGGTGGAACGTTTTGCCTGCAACACTCTAAGGATATGTTTTGGACGTTGTTGGGTAATGTAAGGGAAACTTCTGCAGCAATGGAGAGTCAGGACTCAGAGAGACACGAGGAGAGTTGGAGCTTTGATGTCAAACACTGGTAGTTCATTACAAGTCAAACAGCCGGAGAATTCATATCACAAGTCACAGCAGCAAAAGGTTCTGACTACACGGGTGGGTTGTCATGTCAATTCTGATCAGCCTATCTCTCGATAGACCTTTTAACTAGTTTACAGAGAGTTAATCAGCATATTGGGGGAGGCGTAAACATCTGTGGAGCTAGTGGAGATTATCCCCCAACTAGAAATACTCAATCACTTGTCAGTGGTGTTTAGAAGCCAGCGTTCCCACAGCCGTAAACCATTTTGTGACCGAGAGTTGAACTGGTTTATCAAGATAGCTGGAGCCTCCCATTCCTTAAGAGAGATAACAGAGCCAGGGTTTGGTCGTAAACGTCAACAGGCAATAAGGTTAAATATCTTAGGAGTAAGGAAGAATTATTATTTGACACTTAGGAAGAGAGAAGAAATATTCTCTAACAGGTAACACATTAACGATGTTCTTTATAAAACGTTCATGATGTTACATGATAACAACTGAAGAACATTCTCCAAGCAACATTCAGAGGATGTTTTCAGGATGTTATTGAGGCCTGAGATGACAGAAAATGTTTTCTAAAATGTCCCTTTAATGCAGGGGTGGGGAACCTCCGGCCCCCGGGCCGTATACGACCCGCGAGACAATTTGATACGGCCCTCGAGGTAACTCACGCAAGAAAAAAGAAAGAATTCTAGACCGCAAAATAATTAAACAAGCGAGTGCCTGTTTTTCTTGGCCAAGGTCAGGGTCCTTGAACACAACACGAGCCTAACGTGTCATCACGTGGTATATGTCTCGTCCGACAGGGGTTTAGAGCTGCCGGAGAGCACCAGGACATCGCTCCGGGCTGGCACATCACAAATGTAACCATAAGGAGCCGTACACATGCCGCAGTTTTTTGCGTGGCTGTGTCTTTAGTTGAAAGCCCAGTGGCGATCTGTTCATCTGTCATACTGATCATACAGTCAATAACTTTGTTATTAGCATCTGGTTAGCTAACTATGCTAACGAATGTAAGAAGCTTTTACCCCAACCAGTGAGGTAAAGGCACATCTTTATATGATCATTATAGTTATAAAAAAAATAAGAGAATAAAGTAAACAGGTATAAAATACTATATGACAGTAAAAAAAAGTTGTTATTAATAAACAACAATACAGTTTGAAAGGGGAGTGATTTGTAAAATATCCATCAAGAAAAAGAAAATCTGCTTAAAGTTCTGTTTCATATGGGTGGTGAGAGTCATGGTAAAATATCTGGATTACTTTTTCTTTGCACAGCATGAAAGAAAGGCCAAATGGCTGTGATTTTAGTATTTTTAAGCAGACGTCAATAATTTGTACAGCCCTCGGAGGATGTTGAAAAAATTGAAATGGCCCTTGAGAGGAAAAAGGTTCCCCACCCCTGCTTTAATGTGATATGTTAACAAAGGTGGAACGTTTTGCCTGCAACATTCTAAGGATGTGTTTTGGACGTTGTTGGAGTAACACATTAAAGATGTTCTTTATAAAACATTCCCTCAATGTTACATGATAACCAAAGAAGAACATTTTGAAAGCAACATTTGGATAATGTTTTCAGGGGGTTAGTCTTTTTTATAAAACGTTCCTGTGATGCGAAATATTAACACGGTCATGGTCAACGTCAGATTTATTTGTAGTGCGCTTTAAAAAACAAACTTGTTGCATTTGTTTGAAAAGGATGTTTAAAAAAAAGCTGATGTCACCACATTTTCCTTTTTTTTTAAAACAAGCATGCAATTCATGATATTGTATGTTTGCGTAGGCATGTCTGAGTTCCCAGCTAGACATTGTTGGTTCTAAAAACATTCTGAGAATGTTACCATTCATTGTTCTAGGAATGGTTTCATCGAGAAGTTTTATTTTGGTTCCTAGAATGTACTTCTGAAAGGTAGGATAACGTTCTCTAAAGACATTCTTAAAATATTTGGTGATAACATTGTTTGAACATTATACCCCAAGTGTTTTTGTTATTTATGCACATATCTCTATGGTCATATGGATCGAATAACACTTAGAAAACCAAAGACAGACATAATAGAAGAACGGACCGACTATCACTGCCCGTCCCTGAAACCCCTGTTAGTGTTTGCATGTGTTTGGTTGCGTTCGGATAGTTTAAAAATCAGCTCCTAAGTTCTAACCCTATCTCCTATTCCTTGACCTCTGAGTGAAACGTCATGGGGTTAAGGGATAGTGGATAGGAGAATTCAAAAGGACTTAGGAGAAGAGACTGCGGTACTTTAGAGAATCCGAATGCACTTTCACTATCCGACGTGTTTATGATGCGCCAGCGGACTTCATTTTGTGCGTCTGCTGCTGTGGGGGAACTATGGAAACTACAGTTTTCTATACAGCGGACTCTAACATGGATGTATAATAAGAACGAGGGGCTCATCTAGAGACTCTGCACCATGCTCTGATGCTGTTGCTTTATGCTTTATGAACGTGGACAACAGAGAAAAATATTCTTCATGACCAAAGTTGGAATTGAAATAAAAAATTAAAGTGAAACTTATGCTCATCACCCTCTCCCTCCGGTCCACATTAATACAAATGATACGTATTATTGTATGAACTATGAAAATATCTTAAAATCAATACAAATGTATTTATTATAAACGTTAGTCTTTAACACCTATCACAGTGTGTTACGTGCCAGGCAGGCTGTACATTAGGGGTGTTGAAAATAATCGTTTCTACGATGCATTGCGATGCGGACGTGGACGATTCGGTCTCGATGCAGTGACGGAAGATAATCGGTTATAGAGTAGTAACGTTGCTTCCTGATTTTCCGGCCGCGGCTTTACTATAACATTTTTTCTGTCACTTTAATATCAAATCGGTCGGTGACGCAGAGATCAGGGAACAGACGTGACAGCGGCACAGCAACACGGAGCAGTCTGCTTTATCCACCAACACAAGAACACCAGTCCAGAACCGACAGCAGAAGGACCCGCTCTCAATCACTCCGTGTCAGAGACACAGGGTCCCTGTGTCTCTGAGCCGCAGCAACACGGAGTGTGTGACAGGGATTTATGTTTTTCAAAAATAATCGCGTTACAATCATGTCAGATTTTTGGTGGATTTAATTAAGTCTTGGATTGCAAAGTATGAATGTCCTCTACCAGTTTTCAGACGATATATACGTGTGTAAAGTTTGTGAAGGCAGGAGGAAAAAAGCTTCCGCGATCACCGTCTCCCCTCCGTTCCTCCAAGCCCCGCCCCCTCCCTGAAAAATAATGAGTGACAGGCTGATAGTGACCCGATAGAAACTTTATTATTCACTTAATCACTGAGATATAATGCAGCTAATTTAATCTCAAACATTCATGGGATTTATGTAACAGTAAGACAGAGAATGTAAGTGTGCACCCACATGCACTATTTTTGTTTGTATATGCTGTTGTAAATACTCCTGTTGTCTGCTGTGTTCAGACTCAAGTCATGTATGTGATGCCTCATTCAGGACATTCAGTGTCCTTTCTTAACAGAAGACCGTGGCTAGAAGCTGCAGCTAGACTGCAGAAGCATTAGCTTTTTGTTTTTGAGGATGGAACAACTTCACACACGGAGGCTAGACCTATACAATTCATTTATTTTGGTTTATAAATTAATGTCAAGACATTTATGTTATTGATTTCTGAAGCACTTTCTAAATAATAAAAAGAGAGTTCTTATGTATTTACTGCATGTATGCATTGATGAAAAATAAGCCATGTGCAGTAATATAGAAAATTGAGGATGCAACGCATTGGTATGAATCGTGATGCACCGTGATGCACCGGGATATCGAACCGAATCGAATCGTTGACAGGATAATCGTAATCGAATCGAATCGTGAGACCAGTGAAGATGCACAGCCCTACTGTACATGTGTGGTTTTCCTTCCCTCCTGTATTTCTCTCTTCTCCCTGTCTTCTGCACAGCTAATCAGCAGCTGATCGGTATCTGCCTGTGCACCTGAGTCTGATGGCTGATTGGATCCTCTCACCCTCAGCTGGCCTATCAGCAACCAGGGCCATAAAGGAGGCACCCAGGAAGTCTTCTCTCTCTCACTCTGGGCCTGTTGCTGAGGAAGGAACACGGCTGTGTTTAGCAACTAAAGCTCTTTGAATACTCTGACCTTTGTTAATGTGTGTGTGTTGAGAGGTGGAGGAGTTAGGTAAGTCTGGGGTACTCTGTACTAGTGATGGCAAAATGAAGCTTTGAAAGAAGCTTCGAACCACTTGGACAATTGTGTCGGAAATAGGTTCATTTCTCGAAGCTTCAGTTACAGCGACCTCTCCTGGCGAAGTGCAAGGCTGCAGTGGGTTTAACGTATCTTTGCCTGAAAAATATTCGATGCACACACACTAAGACTGAATATCATGTTCTATTTGCAATTAAAGATTGATAATTGGGTTATTGGGTTATTGAGAAGAGACTAGAGAGTGCTGGACCTTTTTTTGGGCTGAGAGGGCCTTTTATCTGTCATTAAAGTTGAAAAGCAATGATTAAAAGTTTAAATACTCCGGGCTTTGAACGAGCTGCGCGGAGGACATCGCCGCACCCTGGCCGCCGGCTCTATCCACTCGGCTATCTATTCCTTAGACCATCAAAGTGTTTTTATATTACTCATTTTCTTTTTGTTCACAGCTTCTCCACATTTCGAAGTGTTTCACGAGCCATAACGACCTATCTTTCTTCCTGGCTTGCTCTATAATGATCCAATTCAAATGCAATGCCAACAACAACTCAACAGCAACAACAACCCACACATTGCGCATTGTTTAGAGCGGTTATAAAGTGTTGAAGCGCTCAAATTTGAAACTGTTTCAACCTGTCACCTGTCAGAATCGAGACGAGGCAGTGCATTGAATCGCGTGAATGGACCGTGAACCAGTCAAGTGATTCATTCAGGAAATGAAGCAGTTGCTGGTTCGGACGTCACATGTCACGTGACTTGAAGCAGTTGCTGCTTCGGACGTCACATGTCACGTGATTTGAAGCAAGCTTCGAAGCACTGCTTCTATGGAATAGGAAGTCCAGGGTTGAAGCTCCGTTCGAAGCTTCAGTGTCAAACTGCCATCACTACCCTGTACATTTCTCACCACCGAGCCAACTATTGTTTAGACACACTAGGTAAGCGGATTGTTGCCACCCCTGTATATTGTTTTGTCAAATGATTTGTAGTTAGTTAGTGAGGGTTTTTGTTTGAGTTTGGATTCAAAGGATAGTTGTAGAGATAGGCCTGGTTTTGTTAAGCTTGTTTCTTTTGTTTGGCACAATCCTTTGACTCCTCCTCCTCCTCCTCCTCCTCACCAACAGAGTGTTTCTGTTTAATTGTATGATATGATAGGTTACAAGGAATAAACCTTTTGTCAACCTTTACTCTGACTCTCTCATAATTATTGGTTGTACGTTATTGTCTCCAGGTCCCCTAGACCTTAGTGGGGACGTAACACAGTGTATATCACCATTCAAACATATTTTAAAAGTTGAACAAACCCCACACAGCTCAGTGAAATTTTGACTTTATTTGATCATTTCAGTAAAAACTAACGTTCATATTTCTCTTTTTGATTATAATACTGATGAACCTTCAAAACAAAGCACTTTGGCAACTTACCACATACGTTTTAAAAAGCTTAATAAGCACCGTAACTTTCATGATATAATTTCTCCGTCATAATCGTTTGTGTCCGTGAACGGCCGACTGTTGTGTGACGTCAAATGCTGCGGCTGCAAGGCATTGTGGGGCAGCATTTTCTCCTCTCCTTTCGGTTAGGGAGGTCCAGTGGTTCCTAAGCTAAAGGAGGTTATAAAGGAAGTTTGAAACCTCCTTTCCTATCATCTAGAGAATTCAAACGGCACTTATCATGGCTGCCACTGAGGGACTTCTGGGTCATTTCACTCGGTTAGGAAGGTTCCTAAGCTAAATGGACTATTTGACAGCAGCCTTTGTTTCTACTGTGTGTCTCTCTCTCCCCCCACCTGCCTGCTGGTCTGCTCTACACGACTGGGAGCAATCTCCAATCAACCACACCTGCAACCTGCTCATCAGCCACACTATGAAAGCCTGCAGCCTGCACTAATTCCCTGCCGGATTGTTGCCGTGAACGGTTTGTTGTGTGCCGGTCGAGCTTTTTGCCAGCATATTCTTTGATAACTTTGCCTGCTTTTACCTCACACTCATTTTTGTGTCTCTCCCAGGAGGAATCCAAGGCCTTCCACACTCCCAAGACCAGCCAGGCCTCTCCACCCTGGAACAACTGTTTCCCACTGCTGCCATAACCAACCTCCACTCCCAGCTCCCCTTTTCTAATAAAAAAACTTTCACCAGCTGATTCCGAGTCATCCTTTTACATGTGTTAATAGTCAAATTCCAATAGTTAAGTAAACTATCAAAATCATCCTAATGACCACAGTGGTCAGTCCAGTTACCCAGGAATTTTGAGTTGAACAATTACAGGAATATTATGTCTTTATGTTCTAATAATGTAAAAATATTTTTACCACAGAACATTTGCATAATGTTTTAAACATAAAGCATGTTATCCTTCTCTAAAATTATAACATTCTGGCAACATAAAAAACTCTAACTTGCAGCTGAAAACGTTTTAAGAACAGTAGGGCATAATGTTCTAACAATGTTATCAAACATTTTAAGAATGTTTTTAGAGACTGTTATCCTACCTTTCTGTATACAATTCTGGGAACCAAAATAAAAGCTTCTGCTGAAAACGTTTTAAGACTAGTAGGGCATAATGTCCTGACAATGTTATCAAAAATATTTTAGGAAGGTTATCACCAAACATATTAAGAATGTTTTTAAAAAACGTTATCCTACCTTTCAGAAGAACATTCTGGGAACCAAAATAAAAGCTTCTGCTGAAAACGTTTTAAGAATAGTAGGGCATAATGTTCTAACAATGTTATCACCAAACATTTTAAGAATGTTTTTAGAGAACGTTATCCTACCTTTCAGAAGAACGATCTGGGAACCAAAAGAAAACTTCCCGCTGAAAACATTCCTAGAACAATGAATGTAACATTCTCAGAATGTTTTTAGAACCAAACATTTCTAGCTGGGTAGTCTCTCGGAGGTCATGGAGCAACTGCAGGGCCACACTATGCTTCAGCCTTGCCATGACCTGATGTGCCTCATCTTGGGAGAACAGGGTGGTCATGAGTGACATGACGGTCCAGTCTCTTCCCAGCATACGAACACCCTGTGATGGGACAGGGTTTGGTCCGAACATTTATCCTGCCACTGGCCATTTTCAGAATGATGCCTCTCTCCATAAAGTTCCACACTGCATGTTTGTGCTTAACCCTTCTCTTGCGTTAGGTCATACCCCCCTTCCCATGCTATTTTCGGTCAAAATTGACCGGTGTGTTTTGCACAGTGATATCTCTGGAACCCCTTATCCAATTTTGATGGTTGACATCTCATTTAAACAGTCAAAGAAGCAAGTAGACTCAAGGTGTGACAGACAAAATGACACCAGGGGTGGATTTCATATTATTTGTTGTAGTAAGTTCAAAGATAGTGCTTATTTTACATTACTGTATATTATAAAGATGCTTGCCATGTAGGCTGTGTTTACTGGAGACGGAAATGCGTTAGTTAGTATTGTAGCTGATATTCATCCCGTTCTAATGATGTATTGGATGTATTGATTTGATACAAGCACGCCAGTGTTTCATGTCATGGTCCGGACCCACCGGAGGGCCCATCAAGTTCAGCATTCACTGCACTTACTGTGATGAATATAAAATAAGACACTGATACTGTTTTCCTCAATGAAAATGTATTGAAAGAGAAATATACCATAACAGAATGTGTGTGTGTGTGTGTGTTCACGTACATAGTTGGCAATGCAAAATTGTGAAATGTCACCTCAGGCTCCTCTCCCTCAGGGGCTTCTATCTCAGGGGCCTCTCCCTCAGGGGCCTCTATCTCAGGGGCCTCTCCCTCCTCTCCCTCAAGGGCCTATATCTCAGGGGCCTCTCCCTCCTCTCCCTCAGGGGCCTCTATCTCAGGGGCCTCTCCCTCCTCTCCCTCAGGAGCCTCTATCTCAGGAGCCTCTTCCTGGTCTGTTGTAGGCTCATAGTCTGGATCGCTGTTGTCTTCCATTTCTGAGACATCTTCCTCAATCTCCTCTTCATCTGGTTCAAAACATTTGTCCAGAGCCTCTCGTACAGAAAATCGCCTAATCGGTCGCCTGCTCATTGTGTCAATGAGTCAAATGTGAGCAAGGCACAAATATAACTGCTTGAGAGACAGTAAGGGAGGCGCATTTAGCACAAGAAAGTGAGAGGTTTGTGTTTCTCGAGGGGCACAGAGCTCGCACCTGTGAGAAGGTATGATACATTGTATCATACAGCACAAGAAAGGGAGAGGTTCCCGTAACTTGTGTGTATTTGCGTGTGTGTGTGTATATAGATGTTTTCCATCTGCAGGATGAAGATAATACACTCATACCCATTCATTTTCTATGGCGGTCAATTCTGATCAAAAACATCATGGGTTTATTCACTGTTGAATAAATCACTCAAAATGCAATGCAAGTGGTGATCATAACGTGTATATGTTCATAGGCCTAGTGTGGAGGATAACATAAGGTATTGAGGCAATTGGATGAAAAACACAATACTTATGATTAAAACAAAAGTCATTCAGTCACTTTTTACCCGAAATGCAAGAGAAGGGTTAAGGTGTTTGTTCAACGCCAGATAGAAGAGTCTGCACACCGGGCATTCGGACGACATCCTTACTAAAACAGACACAATTAATTTTATTAAAATTCTGTTGTGTTTCTCCGTTTATATGCGTTAGCGTAACCGGTGATTGCAACACTGGGTCCAATGCTTCAATTCATGGTGCACGGACCAAGGGAGGACTTGGATTACCACCGGGTTAAATAGTCCCACCTCCGCACCAACGCAGGGCTGGTGATGGCAACATTGGGTCCTTTACCTCACCTGAGCTGTAGTTATCAGTCTCTCAGTCTGACAGGAGAGGACTCTCCTCCACCTTGTTGTTGAAACAGCTCCTTATATCCGTTAGCGCAGCTAGCTAGCACCAGATGCTAACAACAACAATAGCCGACACGTAACTGGTGCGCGCGCTTTCTCTCTCTCGCTCGCTCCGCGCCACACATACATACACACCCTCCCGAGCTTGAATGACACACAGAGACCAATCGAGGGCATTAGTGTATGGTCTGTATGAAAGTGGCCATGTCGGCAGGCCACATCATGTAGACAGCCAGTCACCCTCTGTGAGGCAGAGTCAGACCCGCATCTGTGCAGCGTTGCGTTCACAATACATACATTAAAAAAAATCCTCAGGCCACTTGGCAGGCCAGGCCATTGGGAAACTTCCCGGTGCTCCCGATGGCCAGTCCGGGCCTGGCGCAGCCTGTTTGACATTGGGGTATTTTGTGATTGGCACCGTTTTCCAGAACTCAAGGGCCCCTTCCCTCAGAACAGGTTTCAGTCGGTCATCCTCTGAAAGTTCGATCATCTCCAACTCGGCCACCGCCTCGTCCTTGACCAGCGGGGCTTTCAAACAGTTTGTCTCAGCATTAAAAGGATCGACGAGGAACGTAATCTGTGGCCTTTTCACATGTAGATCATTGAACCGTGTCGCAAAGTTTTCCTGCAGGGTTTCAACCAATGTTGCATAACGGGCCGTTTGCTTTTTCCGGGTGGCACAGGTGGCTTGTGCGCTTGCTTTTAGCAGAGAGGGTAAATGCGCTAATTCTCCCTTTTTGAAAATGTGTCTTAAACAGTTTTAGTTTGTTAACAAACGCTAATACACTTTGCACTAGGTCAGGCAGCATTTTTAACTTTCTCCCTTTAGTCCCTCTCTCTTATGTTCGTCTTCATATTTTCGCTTAGCTGTGCATTTCTTCCCTGTCATTTTAGGATCAAACTCAGTTCATGATCAGATAGTGTTTAATCAACGATAGGTTTCTCCCCCCCCTCAAAGGTGATTGGTTCACTGCATCGCAGGTATTATTGTGATTGGCTCTTGGGCCACATCAAAATTAGACACGCTGTCATCCTCTCATACTGACACCTGACACCACACATACACACGTAGGGAGAGCCGGGACGAAAGTAACACGGACGAAAGTAACACGGGATGAAAGTAACAAGGGATGAAAGTAACAAGGGATGAAAGTAACGGAGCGATTTTATCCGAGCCCAAACAACTTTGACCGGCCAAATTACGTCAGAATGATCAGCATTCAATACTTAACAGACCTACTAAATATCAGGTTTAACTGCCAGGAGTCCGTGTCTCTCCCCCACACTCACACATATAAAATTCGATATGAACTGAAGAGCCGCATGAAACTGGGCAAAGAGCGGCATGCGGCTCGAGAGCCGCGGGTTGGCCACCCCTGCTATAGGTAGTTCTCTAAGCTCCTGGGTAGCAGGTGACTAAGTGGAGGAAAATTGTTTCCTTGTCCTAAACAACAACAGCTTCTTTGGCGCCTGACTGCATTTTTGATCAATATGTATTTCAGTTCCTCACTGCATGATCTTTTTGCTGATTTTCACCGTTGCAAAAGTGTTGCCTCCAAGGCTGCATCAGCAAAGCCTGAAAATGGCTTACTGTAATCTCATGATATGGTAATATGTACTTTGCATACTCTGGAGAGAAGGCATAGAAGAGACAGACCATAGTGGATGTGACTGTCAGTGATCAGCTGAATAGTATAAGAAGATTTTCACTCAACAAGCCTTCTCAAACAACTAATGGGAGCAATATATCAGTTATATTACAATGTCATCTGCAGGACAGCTCGAGTATTATTCAGGCCCGTTGCGTAAACATTTTGTCTAATTAATGAACAGATGCTATGCCAACAACATAATGATGAATAGTAGGCCATTTGTAAAAAAAAAATGCACTACAGCCTAACCCCCAGTTTTCCACCGGGTCCGTCTGCGCCGCGTTATGCCGCGTTACGGCTGCGCCGCGTTACGGCTGCGCCGCGGCGGTCGTAAAGATCGCGGCCACTCTAGTCAATGGGTGCTATTCCACCACACGCGCCGCGTTACGGCTCAGACGCGTCTCAGAAGCGTCCCAGAAGCGGCTCGGCGCAGCGCTTCTCTAAAATTAGGATGAATTCTATTTTGCCGCGGCGCAGCCGTAACATAAGGTCGGGCAGGCAGCCCCCCCTCGCAGGAAGTGGAAAGGTGAGCATCCGGGCCAGGCCCGTCCCCCACATATACTAATTTAGCAGACCCCCCTCCTTCATCACAACACCTCCACTACGATACGCACAATGGACGACGAGGTTTTCATCATGGAAGTGGAAAAACACACTATTTTATATGATGTAACCAATGCTTACTACAAGGACAACATCAGAAAGGACAAGGCCTGGTTTTTAGTCGCTGCAGTTTGTGGAGTGGAAGGTAACAACTACATATTCATGTTTTAAAGTTAATTAATACTTGTAGGTACAGTACAGAGCCATTCATAAACACAATTTTAACAAACACAAAAATAAAACATTTAACTACGTAGCCTACTTACTTTCTTGTAGAAGAACATATGTCCAGGATGCCCGAATCATTAACAAAACTGCGAGCCTGCACGCACGACGCTACGCTTCTGAAACGCTTCTGAAACGCTTCTGAAACGCTTCTGGAACGCTTCTGGAACGCGTCCGGTGGGTTATGGCGCTAGAGGAGGTCGGACCAAAACCGCGGCGCAGCGCGGCGCAGACGGACCCAATGGAAACTGGGGGAAAGGGTCTCATTGGGTCTCTCAGTATAATTAGCTAAACATGCAGGCAAATTCTAGTGTTTTAAAGACTGGGAATAAACTATTTTCACTGGTAATTCTTTGAGGATGACTCATACTTATAGATTAGACTCACTCCTCTCAATGTAATTCCAGAAAACTGTATATGAGCCGATCTTCATTTGGCGGGCAGAGACATTACTTTAGACTTGGCTGTATATATGGTGGTGATTATTTCTTGCAACTCAGCATGGTGGCACTTATTAAATTGCTCGGGCTATATTACTTGTCCCCGGATGTAACCTCAACATAACTCAAGAAACAACTAATGCTGTGAGAATATCTGTTTTATGTGCCTGGGCTTTTGCACTGTAATCACTTTTATTGTACTTTCAAGTATTTTCAAGTATTTTCACTCTTGAGCAGAACTTCAAAGGAATTAACATTTGGGAAATATGTTTTAATTCACTTTCCTGTTGAGAGTTAGATGGAGCCATGGACCCAGAGGCAGGAAGTGAAGAGCTTATTTGAGCTTAGCATAAAGATTGGAAATGTTTTGCAATCTTATGTTAAGTGTGTTAATCAAGGAGTGTTGGTAGATATCTTTTCTAACTTTGTACTGAGTGACTAGTTTCCTTCTGCTTTATTTCTCATGCTAAGCTAACGTCTGGCTCTAGCTCCATAGCTAGCACAAAGGCACGGGAATGATATGTGTTCTTCATAGTTGTATACAACAAAGGGAATATTTGTTTTTATCCACAGGTTGAACTACTACTTCAAAGATTAAGGACAAGAAAGTAAGGATTACACTTCTTTTCTAATATTACCATAAGATAGTTTCTCTCCCTTAGCAGAATAGCACATTATATAACTTCAAACATCCAAGTAAAGAAAAAATCCCCTATGAGGAAAGTAGCTTCTCAATTTATGATGAAATCCCAACTCACGGGAAAACAACATGCTTTCAGGTATGACATTACTTGACTAAACAGAGAGCCCTATTTATCTTCCCTCGCATGCCTGTAAACACTCCCTTAGGTACAAGACCGAAAGACAGTGATCCTCTTGAAAATATGTTCACTGTCAGCAGGCTGACATCTTACTGCTGTTGCTCTCAGAGATGCTGGTCTGCCTTTACAATCAGCTCAGTTGTGTACATTATTTCCTGTTTAGATAGCAGCTCACAGTCCTTGGAGCTCCATTAAAGATATGCCACAATAGAGAAGTGTCCCTGAGAGAAACCCATAAGAGTTATGGGGTAACCATACTCCTAACTGCTTTCACGCTATAACTGAAGAGACAGGAGAAAGCAATAAAATGGAAAAAGGAAAGAGGAGACAAATGATAACGGATAATTGACAAATGATAAGTAGAAGAGAAGCAAGAGTACAAAAAGGAAGGTAGCACAGAGTGTCTTGGTGCTCCAGTTGAGAAGTCTCTCAGGCTTTTCTCCAGGAAAGGGCAGTGATGTGAACGACATCAAAGAAGCCAAACCCCTGAGCACCTGTTCTTTATGTCCTTCCTTTAACCCCTGGCTCAAGGGACTGAGAACGCTCTAACAAGTGTCCTTGAAGAGTCTTAAACTTTATGTAACATTTAGGTATTTTCTCAACATGCTTTGTTTCCTATTACATGTCATTAAGCTTACACTTTTTTCCAAAGCAACTGTAAGTCCAATTAAACATGAAGTTACAAACTCAGAAAAGCAATAACCCTGCATTACATTAGATTACAATAAGCCAAACTATTTTAAGTGATGTTTAAGTGATACGCACAGATATTAGTTTTTTTTTTCTTTTTTTCTTATTGGCAGTATAAACAGGCAAGATCTGTGGACTTTCTGTTGTGCTGATATCACATATGTATTGTATCTTTGTATATCTTGCTTGCTTTGGCTGCCTTCTGGTGATTTCCAAACAAAACACGAGTACTTTCATTACGATAAATTGCCAGTCATACCCAAATGGAAAGCTAGGCCATTGCACAGCATGACACATTGTCGAAGTCTAAGTCATGTTTACTCCTGGACTCCCATCAACTATAAGCAAACAGATGTAAACTTGCACTGACATTACTGGTATTGCTCATATTTCTGTTTACTTTACATCCAAAAATTCTGACAACACAGCATTAAAATCCAGGGCTTACTGTCAAGAAATAAAAGCCAAAGTTAATGATGTTACAAATCTTGAGCAAAAAATCAGAAGAGAGCAAGCATCTTTCACTCGTACGTCAATGGTCTGAACAATAAAATAAACTGGAAATCAATTCAAAAACAGAAAAACTATTCAGACCAGGACAATGTTTCAAAGTCAAGTGGGTGTGTATGGGGGTTATTCCCTATCTTTATTCAAGAGCGTGGCATTTAAATTTGAGAGCATACTTTATGTATTTATTTCCCTCAAACCCTGTCCTTGCACTCAATAGTGCCTGCTTGCACTTAGATTTGCTCTGCTTCAGCTCAAACTGTACGCTTGCACTCAGATATATTGCTGTTTACAGATTTGTTCTGCTCTCAGATTTATTCTGTGCACTCGAAACTTTGTGCAACAATCCTGTCAAAATCCCTCAACCAATAGGAGGCCAGGTGTCCTTGCGGTGCGTTCATTTTACTTATTACAGTGTCCCGTAAGGGCGGTTACTCTTTGGTTTATAAACTCCCGCCCTCCACGGCTTTATAACATAGCATGTAGGCCTACTGCACTTTTAACTACCTTACGCTACGTTCAGTGGCGGACTGGGACTACAAATCTTTTTTTGGGGGGGGGGGGGGGGGGGTTAAGCACAGTTAAAACGGACAAGTCAAATCAAGCAATCTGATGTTTCTTAGCCGTGATATAATGAGCGTATATCCAGGTAATAGTTGTTGTTACTTTTCACAAATCAGTATCCCTCCGCGTCTGAGAACCGTTACAACTGTTACATTACGTCCACGAAACTAACTAACTACTAACTAACTACTAACTAACTAACTAACTAACAAAGCTTAAGATGGAAACATGTAAGGTTAACTTCGACCTTCGGCCTTACTATGGGGATGGATTGAGAAGTGCCTATCTCCAGAAAAAGCACCTAAACGACAACATTCGCTATCTGTTATTGTTGTTGCATAGCAACCACCTCGCACTATGTTCTGTGCAGAAGGCAACGGAGGGACGATTTTTATTTTATTCCCGGGCTGATTTTTAGTCCCAGTCCGCCACTGAACGTAGCTATTAAGTAAGGTAGTTGTAAATCAAACAAGTGCAGTACATGCCATGTTATAAAGCCGTGGAGGGCGGGAGTTTATAAACCAAAGAGTAACCGCCCTTACGGGACGCTGTAATAAGTAAAGCGAACGCACCCGCAAGGACACCTGGCCTCCTATTGGTTGAGGGATTTTGACAGGATTGTTGCACAAAAGTTTCGAGCGCACAGAATAAATCTGAGAGCAGAAAAAACCTGTAAACAGCAATATATCTGAGTGCAAGCGTACAGTTTGAGCAGAAGCAGAGCAAATCTAAGTGCAAGCAGGCACTATTTGAGTACGAGGACAGGGTTTGAGGGAAATAAATCAATAAAGTAGCTCTCAAATTCAAATACCACGCTCTTGAATAAAGATAGGGAATAACCCCCATAGGTGTGCAGCTGAATGTTTGCTCCGCAGAGAAAGGTAAGAGCTGGCACTGAATCTGGCTTTCAAACAAAGACTGCAGCAATGCACATTTTCTCTGCACACTCATATTTAAACCTTTACAAACAATACCTTTTTGAAGGTATGCCAACTAAACACTGCATTGTTCTACAGCACTTGGTTTTGAGTTAACATCAGATGACTTATAAAAGTGTTCAGTGTTTCTTGCCCCAAGCATAGACACAGATCTTTACCTGTACTGGTTTATGTAACGGATGCGTCAGCGGTATTTGAGAATCCTGTGTTTGCCTAAACTTCTTTCTCTTGTATCAGTACAATATGACTGGTATGGCATGAATAGATACACCAAGGACAGAACATACAGAATTATTAACAAGATAGCTAGCTGTAGAAGCATATATGCATGCATCTCCATGTGCATTGACTCGTATGCCATAGTAGGGAAATTAGAATATCTGCACCTTTTGTTATAGGCCACTCCCCTGTCAAGCAACACACCTAACCCCCCCATTTCAAATTATATTATTATATATTGCATGTCTCCTGGAAAGTTTCTAGTAACAACAGGGTGCAGCCAATAAGTTACAGTTTCTTATTTTTGTTGAAATTACATTTGTGAAATGTTGTTTGCTGTGCTTAAAGTTCACATTTTTCAACTTTGACCTAGTTTACTGCTGACCTTTCGACACCCAATCACATAACAGCTGTATGAAGCAGAGCAAGCTATCAAGTCAGGTACCCATAGAAACACAACTTTATTAGCTTGAATATCTGTTAAAATGCTACAACCTTGCGGTGAATGAAGAGAAAATCGTGTATAATGTGAGCTTATATCATCCAAAGCTTTTAGAAACCATTAAAAGCAAATGTGAGGTACAAGGACGACTTGTATTGAGTAGTGGAAAGCTAAGAAACTTAAATCAGTCTGTCCTCATCAATAATACTATTAACGGTCAAATTCTGGGAAATCGTATATAGGCCTACAGTTTAGTTTTATGTATATTACAGATAAGTAATGATTCATTGTCAGTTTCAAAAAGCAAGTGAGTCGACTCTAGCCTCAAGATGTATGGTAACTGACGCATGATTTTTCAGACATTAAAGTATTACTGTCATTCTTAGCCGAGCCTTTTAAGAAATTAGCGGACATTTTAAATTGGATCCACTAAACTGTGCCAGAAATCTGGAACATTGCTCATGATCACAGGAGACATCCGCAAATAGAAAAGTAATGTTCTCCATGCTTTCATTTATTAGTCAGAGGTCTTCTGCATGAGACTTTATTCTTAGAGCTTGGTTAGACCTAAAACTTCAATCGCAAACCTTCCTGTTGGCTAGATTAAGGATAAGCATTTACATTTTAGACTGAACCGAATAACAGAATGGTAGGATAAGTATCTTAGCATACTTTTTGTGACATTTGGTTCAAAAATAATTATTCCCTTTATTTTCAATTCAAAAGCAGTATGAATGGAAACAATAGTGGTGATGGTGCTAATGCTAACCCTAAAATACAAAGTGGCAAATAAGTGGTTTAAAAACTGAGGGTTTTCTAATGTAGGTAAATGCCCTCAGGTCACATAACCAACAACTACTCAGCTTCTTAGGCCGGAATAATGGCAGTCCATAATACGAGATTAACTGAAAGAGCACTGCTAACATTTAAGTTGTTATTACTTGGCTGAGCAACCAGTTCACACACCAATGAAAGGTAAGTGGTCAGATTTACTCTGCAAGATTGTGGATGAATCAGATATTGAACAACCATTCAAGGAAATGCTACAAAAAGCATTGGTGAAAGAGACATTTTACCAAGTGTAGAAATAGAAGTCCTTGCATTCAAGATATTACTTAGTGAAAACACAACATTATTAACATTAGAATATCCCTAAAGTAAAAGCACTTTTTAATGCATATGGGATAATACAGTCACAGTCATGGGCGTAATTTCCACTGGGGACAGGGGGGACATGTCCCCCCCACTTTTCAAAATCCCATTTGTGTGTCCCCCCCTTTTTAAAATGTGTTTTTTTTT